>NC_092147.1:79739558-80064558 GCF_045791955.1 Oncorhynchus clarkii lewisi | reverse complement strand
TAAGGGCGCTGTACTGCAGCGCCAGCTGTGCCATCAGAGTCCCTGGGTTCGCGCCCAGGCTCTGTCGTAACCGGCCGCGACCGGGAGGTCCGTGGGGCGACGCACAATTGGCCTAGCGTCGTCCGGGTTAGGGAGGGATTGGTCGGTAGGGATCTCCTTGTCTCATCGCGCACCAGTGACTCCTGTGGCGGGCCGGGCGCAGTGCGCGCTAGCCAAGGTGTAGCCTCCGACACATTGGTGCGGCTGGCTTCCCAGTTGGATTTGCGCTGTGTTAAGAAGCAGTACGGCTGGTTGGGTTGTGTATCGGAGGACGCATGACATTCAGCCTTCGTCTCTCCCGAGCCCGTACGGGAGTTGTAGCAATGAGACAAGATAGTAGCTACTACAACAATTGGATACCACGAAATTGGGGAGAAAAAGGGGTAAAATTCAAAAAAATAAAATAATAATAATAATAATAATAAAAGTGGGGGGGGGCTGACACCGGGCTGTGAATGCGCACTAGAGACACTGCGTATCACCGCATAACATGGTGCCTGAACGGTCACACGCTCCTTAAAGCGAGTGCGGGGAATTGGCTCTGGTCTGAAACCTGGCTCCGCCAATCACCCCATGTGCCTCCCCCCTTTCGTGCTTGCGCCGTGGTTGTGAACCCCGGAGTCGTTGTTGATGCTCTCTTGCTGCTTCCGTCTGCTCCCATGGAAGGCGATCCTTTCTGGCCATGATTTCTTCCATGTCCAGGATCCTTTACCGTTCAAAATATCCTCCCATGTCGATGATGTCTGCTCCTCCTGGCCACGCTACTTGGTCCGTTTGTGGTGGGATCTTCTGTCACGTTCGTCATAATGAGTGGACCAAGGTGCAGCGTGGTAGCCGTACATTTTCCTCTATTAAGGCAACTATTCCTTTATTACAGGCAACTATCCATAGTCAAGACCCCACAAAGCACAATGAGGAAATGGCTGCCTAAATATGATCCCCAATCAGAGACAACGATAAACAGCTGTCTCTGATTGGGAACCATACCAGGGCAACATAAATCATTAAACACCCTACCCTAGTCACTATCACGCTCCAACCAACATAGAGAATAAAACAGCTCTCTATGGTCAGGGTGTGACAGCAGTGCTATGTACAGCTTTAGGATTTAGGACCCTGAGGTGCTCCTAGACCAGAAGTAGTCTTAATAAGTCTTAATAACTGTATGATCGACTAAACTTACATCTCCTGGCTCAGCTGTGTGAGTCCATGTGTCTGTGTGTGTATGTGCATGCGTGCTTCTGTGTGTGTGTGTGTGTGTGTGCGTGCGTGCGTGCGTGCGTGCGTGTGTGTGTGTGTGTGTGTGTGTGTGAAACTGAAGACCAGGAGGATCTAAACGAAAGGCTCCCCAGGTTCAATAATTAAGCATGGTATTATCTTCTAACAGATTCGCCTTGGTTGCCCCAACAGAACGGGATTAGTCCACTGTTTTAAATCACTTCTCTTTCATCTTCCCAGGGTAGATGGTGTCATAGGAGTGTCTGACGGTCTGGGTGTTAACCAACTCAAAGTGTTCGGTTGGGTCAGCTGCTGTGTGGGGTTTTCATTCTTCCCACAGTTCCACTCCTACAGGCAGTGTCTCTGTCAGCAGGGCCAGGTTCATTAGGCACCAAACGGAAGAAAACGGACTGAAACAGGGAGGGACTACATGGACTTTTCCAATAAGAATGATTCAGTTTCATTTTCGGATGCAAAACGTTTGAAACGTTGTCCACTGCATACCCTAACAAACACAACCTATTTACAAAATGTTCTGTTGAGTGCCCTAGTGAACACAATCCAGATTTTGTAATGGACCTCAGCATAACATTTATGGTGACTCTTTCGAGGACCAATACTACCTTCATGTATTGATGTCAATGGGAGACTTCACAAATATTCTTGTTATATGCGCACAGATTAGTGATTACAGAGAATTGCTCTGCTGGGCATGCCACCCCCTAGCTCCATCCAGCCAACAGGGCTCATTTAATGAGGGGTGTCTCTGAGTTTCTGATCATTATTTCGTAAAAAATATGTCAACAAGGTGTTTCCTTGACACTTTATTGGACAGAAAGACGAGGGTACAAAAATTAACTGCCCCTACTCTCAATAGGGGCTCCTAATCTCCTCTTTCAGGTCCCATCTCATCTGGAGGGCCCTGTCAGGCTGTCTTCCCCCAGCCCTGGCACCCTCTTTAGGCTACCACAGGTGGGGTGGTGGGTGGGTATCCACCCTAGCAAGCATTTGTTTATCAAACCCACTTGTTGTGGGCACAATACTTGAACTAACTTGTATTGAGGGAACAGTGTGAATCCGTGCAAAACCTTTTCCCAAAGCCCTTTTGAAGGCGGCGTCCATTGAGCCAGTGGAAGAGGAGAGGGGATTAAGTGGCTCGGCAGTGGGGCATTTCCGAGAGGGCTGATTAGCTCGACACTCATTGTTAAATCAAGCAAAGGCAGGCCCTAGAGTAGAGAAAGGTAGGTGAACCGTGGAGGCTGAGGGGACCCAGGAATGAAACAGCCAGCAGGAAGCCACTGGCGAGTTCTCGGCAAAGGAAGGCAACACCACCAGGTTTTCCTAACAGTTTTTGTCCGAACTCACCACTCACTTCTAAGAAGGGGTAGAGTAAAAAGGAGATTAGCATACAAAATTAGAGGCGGGGTGGGTGATTTTAAGTATTTTTAAGGGTAACTTGTCTGGCTTCTTCGTGGTTCCACCCCACCATGCACTCTGTCTGGACAAAGTTAATTAAACTAGTATTAAACTGTAAAGAAAGTTCTGAGCGTTAGGAGAGGCTCCTTGAGGATTACACAGACGAGGGGCAGAAATAAAGAGGAGATATTTGTCAAGGCGTAATTGAGAAAGGCGTGAAGGAAGAGTATAATGAAAAGTTTTCTGTTGTTAATTTGTCCCAGAGGGTTATCAGATCCCCAAGTGAACAATGTAACAAGACACAGGTTGTGTTGTAGCCTACCACTGCTGAACATTGGTGATTTATATGTCACACGGGGGGAATATTAGAAATAATCATGCATTTTATTTAAACACTTCTGAAATTAATTCAACACTTCTGAAATGAATGGGTGTGAAATGGGTGATGGGCATGCTCAATTAATTAATATAATAGGGGGTTTAAGATTATACTTTTTTAATTACAAAAGTTTTAAAGAAAATATCAACAATAAAGCAACAACTTGGGAAAAACATGCGCAATAAATTAACAATATACAGAACAAAGTGCTTCATTTTATTTACAATTAAATACATCCTTAAGGCAAGGCTGGGAAGGGAAGGGAGAGGAGGGCAGGGCAGGGCAGGGCAGGGGAGGGTAGGGGAGGGGAGGGGAAGACAGTGCTGGGTTGGGCAGGAGAGGGCTGGGCTGGGGAGGGGAGGGCTGGTCAGGGTTGGAGAGGGCTGGTCAGGGCTGGCGGCACTGCCACGCGTAGCGAGAGCTTGGGCTGGAGTTGTCATCATGACAGGAGGGAATGTCTGATAAACTGACCAATCAGAAATGGCATAGCTCATTGGTGGTACATATGACAATAAATAAGATGTTGTTGAGGTATGCCATGGACTGACCATTTAGGAAGAGTTGTTCAAGCTATCAAATATGAAGGAGATTATTCAGAGCGGCCGTATGTAACATGCTTTAAATGCCCAATGACTTATATATAATTGGGGAAAAAAGTTGTAAAAATATATACTGTTAAATATATGTATACCATCAGTTCTAGACAAGTAATAGTTACCCTCCTTTCTCTATCATGTAGTTTCATCAACATGTTTTTTTTTACACATTTTCTCCCCCACTATTAAACGTTTGATTAGGATAATAACAATACTAGTCTTATTCAATAAATACATTTTCAATTCTGTCTTTAGAACAAAAGCAGAAAGCGTGTTGTAGAAATGTTTGAGAGGGGCACAGCTTCAGTGCACAGAGGTCTGTGAAAATCAGCTTGTGAGAAGACATGGAGTGTGGCAGTGATGATGATGATGATGATGATGGTGAGGAAGATGTATGCCGCTCAGTGCTTCTTCCTCAGCCTCAGGTTCTTCCTACGGCTGCCGGCGCTCACGTTCTTCCCCCTCTGCCCCCCATTCTTCACGCAGAAGTACTTGGTCACTGTCTTGCGGCACTGCTCGCACTTTACCGCGCAGCACCAGTGGAACTTGCAATTGCAACTCGACACCAACTCCGCCTTCCTCTCCTCCACGGCTAAACCACACTCCCCGCACAGCCTCTTGCAGCTACGCTTCTCCCACTTATTTAGGCTCTTGCCCTTCTTCAGGCACTCTCTGCCCTCTGTGCCGGGCAGTTCCAGGGTACGGTTCTCCAGGCAGTAGTCTGGGGAGTCCTCTAGGTGGACCAGTTCTTTACGAGAGATGGAGCTGAAGGTCTCGGAAATGGCCCCTCGACTGGCTGCACTGTTCCCAGCCCCCCGGAGCAGGTCCACCTTGAATTAAAGAATAAATGAATGAATGAGAGAATACATTTTATGTGAAGTGTCTTTAGAGTGCTTATAAACAATATATACTGTACCTTCAGTGCTCGGTGGTACTTCTCCTTCAGATAGTTTCCCACCTCCCTGAAATCTGGGAGCTGTAACCAGCAGGTCTGTGTGGTGCAGGACCCAGAGACGCCATGGCACTTACACGTCTTCTGCATAGTCCCTTTCACTGCCTGGGAAGGAGAGGAAAGGGAAGGAGTGGAGGGAGGGGTTGAGGAAGGAAGGAAGGGAGGAAGGGAAGGAAAGCGGGGAGGGAGCGAGAGATTCTTTGGTTAAGCTTTTCTACTGTCTGTAATTCACCTGGAAAAATGGTAATTACATAATAATAACATGAAAATTACAGAAATTAAGTAAATACTGTGTAAACTCCAGACAGAACCTGTTGTTGCCATATAATTATTATGTAAATACCAGGCGAAATACCAGGTGAAACAGGAGTGTAGAAAAATGTATAATTACTATTTTTATGTATAATGACTTATTTTTAAGATCGGGACGTAGCAACATACCGATGAGATGTTCATTGTCTGATTTGGTCTCAGGAAATCAGTTGTGTAAGTATGTGTGGCTGAGTATGAATTTGTTTTAAAGAATCAGTTGTGTAATGTGAAGACTATTGGCTCTTGATTGATGTGTTGTCAGATGAACCCACTGCACACTCAAGCCTTCCCATTAGACAAAAAAAGGATGAATTTACTAAGGGAGAAAAGGATAGGTTCAAGGTTCATGCTGGAGTTTTTGTGGTCCCCCTCAATATTTCCTGACTTCACCCCGACACAGATGTGGGGGAAGGGAGGGGGAAGAGCTTACTCGCGAGGTGAGTGCCGAATCAAAGTTTCACATTGAGACACTGACTGTGTCCCTCCTGGAATGAGAGGAGTATTTATTAGGCAAGGCCATTGTGAACATGTTTTCTGCCATGAGTACACCCAATGAAGAGTCTACGGAGAGTCTATTGAGTGGCAAAATTAAAAAAGGGTGAATTTGTTTTTGTTACAATGATGCTCCAGGTGCCGTGGGGCTCGGAGGGGCAACAAGGCCCCAACAGGAGGGCTCCTAGGTGGGGCAAACAAAGACTACTCCAGCCTCTCGCTTGTGGTCCTCCGTCCGTGACTAAGGACTCCTTAGGGGCCACACAAAGACCAACAGAATAAATGTTGGATGCTTATTGCAAGAATAAAAACCAAAAACTACTTAAAGAAAGCGGGCAGGCATAATACTGGCCCTGGTCTGCAGTGTGTAGCACCATGGGATACTCTAATTAAGAACTAGCACCAGTGATTCTGAGATTCTGAAACTTAAGACTTGTCATAATAAAGGACATTCATTGACTGGGGAACAGGCCCTTGTGGTACAGCGAACACGCTGTGGTTATTGGAGGACAAGTGGCACCTCACTTATGGGGACGTGAAAGGGATGCTTGGGTGGTACGCTTGCTGTATGCTGTAATACTCAATGAAATTATTCTGAAGGTACTTTACATTGAGCAGTCGGTCAGTTGGGGGTTGAGTGGGAAACTCAAATATCTGACCCTTCACCTTGAACTACAAGAGCTCCTTCCTATGGCAATTGCACTGATTCAATCTCAACATGATCTGGGTTTTCCGAACAACCAGAAAACCAAGCTCTAAATCAATCTGGAATCATGATAATATTTCACTATATCATCAACGTTTTTTAGATTGTATAGTATTGAGGGATAGCTTACCCCTTCTATCACCAAGGTGTAAATGAAAAGTTAAAAAGTTAACTGAATACTGTACCTTGCGTCCAGCCTCGTTGTTGTGGAGGTTCATGGCGGCCCGTGCGTCCTGGCCTGTCTCCAGCGTGTCAACAAACTGCTTGGAGATGGCCTCACCGAACCCCACGTTGTCACTGCAGCCGCCCCACTGCCAGCCTGTACCCCCTGGGGACACAAGCAGGAGACATCAGTTTGTCTGTATGAGAGGATGGCTCACCATTTGTGATGAAAAAACGTGGAAGGGTATTATTTCCAAGGTACTTGAAAAAATACCGGTTTTGTTGTTTTGCCTACAACCGAATCACATTACATGAATTCAACACAGTGTGAATACAACACAATGTGTACACAGCTGTTTCATCTATGCATGTCTTGTAATGATCTGTGTGTGGATTTTTAAATATTCTCTTACCCCGCTGTCCGTTCCTGGTGTCATCACAGCCACAGTTGTCAAAGTCCCCCAGACTGCAGTTCCTCATCAGAGTGTACATGACCCCTGCTGAACTGATGGCATGGACAAACGCTGTCTCCCTGTTCGCTGTGGGAAAGAAACATATATTATATATAATATTATATCATGACCTCGACTAACCTGTACCCCCCCCCCCCCCCCCCCCCGCACATTGACTCGGTACCCACTGTATACAGCCTCGTTATTGTTATGTAAATGCTATTTGATTTTTTAGCAATGATTACTGAACTGATGGCAAGGACAAACGCTGTCTCTCGGTTTGCTGTGGACAAAAAACAAATATTATATATAACATTATATGACATTCTAGTAGCAATGATTACAGAACTGATGGCAAGGACAAACGCTGCCTCTCTGTTCGCTGTGTGTGAGAGAGACATTTAAATTCACTCAGGAATACCTTCTCCTGAAGAGGTCATTCCTCTCCCCCAGTCATTATCTTCAGAGTGGGGCTTCTATTTCAACGCCTCTTACTCCACAGTATCCTTTATCTCCTATCTCTCCTGGTAATTAACACATTGGCTCTAATTGCCATTGGCGTGCCATATTTTCGCAAGGCCCCTGAGCAGTGTCCTGTCGATGGGTGGCTCAGTAGGATGTTGTGAATTGGATTTGTAGCATAGTTTTAGCCAGGGTGACCGTGGGGTTGCTGTTGTTTTAGCCAGGGCGACCGTGGGGTTGCTGTTGTTTTAGCCAGGGTGACCGTGGGGTTGCTGTTGTTTTAGCCAGGGTGACCGTGGGGTTGCTGTTGTTTTAGCCAGGGTGACCGTGGGGTTGCTGTTGTTTTAGCCAGGGTGACCGTGGGGTTGCTGTTGTTTTAGCCAGGGTGACCGTGGGGTTGCTGTTGTTTTAGCCAGGGTGACCGTGGGGTTGCTGTTGTTTTAGCCAGGGTGACCGTGGGGTTGCTGTTGTTTTAGCCAGGGTGACCGTGGGGTTGCTGTTGTTTTAGCCAGGGTGACCGTGGGGTTGCTGTTGTTTTAGCCAGGGTGACCGTGGGGTTGCTGTTGTTTTAGCCAGGGTGACCGTGGGGTTGCTGTTGTTTTAGCCAGGGTGACCGTGGGGTTGCTGTTGTTTTAGCCAGGGTGACCGTGGGGTTGCTGTTGTTTTAGCCAGGGTGACCGTGGGGTTGCTGTTGTTTTATCCAGGGTGACCGTGGGGTTGCTGTTGTTTTAGCCAGGGTGACCGTGGGGTTGCTGTTGTTTTAGCCAGGGTGACCGTGGGGTTGCTGTTGTTTTAGCCAGGGTGACCGTGGGGTTGCTGTTGTTTTAGCCAGGGTGACCGTGGGGTTGCTGTTGTTTTAGCCAGGGTGACCGTGGGGTTGCTGTTGTTTTAGCCAGGGTGACCGTGGGGTTGCTGTTGTTTTAGCCAGGGTGACCGTGGGGTTGCTGTTGTTTTAGCCAGGGTGACCGTGGGGTTGCTGTTGTTTTAGCCAGGGTGACCGTGGGGTTGCTTTGTTTTAGCCAGGGTGACCGTGGGGTTGCTGTTGTTTTAGCCAGGGTGACTGTGGGGTTGCTGTTGTTTTAGCCAGGGTGACCGTGGGGTTGCTGTTGTTTTAGCCAGGGTGACTGTGGGGTTGCTGTTGTTTTAGCCAGGGTGACTGTGGGGTTGCTGTTGTTTTAGCCAGGGTGACTGTGGGGTTGCTGTTGTTTTAGCCAGGGTGACCGTGGGGTTGCTGTTGTTTTAGCCAGGGTGACTGTGGGGTTGCTGTTGTTTTAGCCAGGGTGACTGTGGGGTCCCTAATAAACCGGTCTGTTATTAAAGGGCAGATCAAATGAGTCAGCATATACAGTACTACATTACTTTTGACCATATAGTGTCCTACATATCTTCTGGTCAAAAATAGTACACTATATTCATTGGCTCTTACCGCTGCGGAGGCTTCTGTGTGTGGACAGCTGCAGGGCTCTCTCAGGGCAGTTCCATCGGTCCCAGGCAAACTGATACTTACACTCCTCGATGCCGCTCTGAGCCCCGGCTGCTACACTGCTGGAGTAAATCAGGTACACCTTGAGGAACACAGAGTATATCATCAGGTCACTTAAAACTGAATAGGTTCAATCATGACCATGGGAAGCAACACATAGGGACATTTACTTCCATAACCCTAAAAGTCGTAGTGTATACAAGATTTTTTTGTTTTTAACAACGGTGGGAAAAGTCTTAATACAATATTAATTCAACTTTTTTAACCTGTTTCACAACCCCTGAATGAGTTGGAATCCCAAGCCCTATTCTTTACAATATCACTATGTCCACTTGGCTTGTTCGCCTAGCTCTCTGGTCCTTGTTGAGACTGTGTGAATGATATGTCTCAAGTGGCCTGTGCAGAGACTGAGCCACCACCTCTCTGCTTCTCACTGGGGTCTGGTGGGCTAATGATGACCACCCACCACACCATAGTACTGCACAGGACAGCACTGCCTTCCCTGCCACTACTGCCTGTAGTTTATTCACACGCAACACATATTATCTAATGCCTCTCCTCCTCTAGTCTAGTCTAGATCTACCAACCCAGGGAATCCTACTGCCTCTAGTCTAGATCTACCAACCCAGGGAATCCTACTGCCTCTAGTCTAGATCTACCAACCCAGGGAATCCTACTGCCTCTAGTCTAGATCTACCAATCCAGGGAATCCTACTGCCTCTAGTCTAGACCTATCAACCCAAGGACCTCTACTGCCTAGCCTAGATCTACCAACCCAGGGAATCCTACTGCCTCTAGTCTAGATCTACCAACCCAGGGACCTCTACTGCCTCTAGTCTAGATTTACCAACCCAGGGAATCCTACTGCCTCTATTCTAGATCTACCAACCCAGGGAATCCAACTGCCTCTAGTCTAGATCTACCAACCCAGGGAATCCTACTGCCTCTAGTCTAGACCTATCCACCCAGGGACCTCTACTGCCTAGCCTAGATCTACCAACCCAGAGAATCCTACTGCCTCTAGTCTAGATCTACCAACCCAGGGAATCCTACTGCTTCTAGTCTAGATCTACCAACCCAGGGAATCCTACTGCATCTAGTCTAGATCTATCAACCCAGGGACCTCTACTGCCTCTAGTCTAGATCTATCAACCCAGGGACTTCTACTGCCTAGCCTAGATCTATAGGTCCCTGAGTTGATAGAGCCTGGGACACTCAAATTAGTATGATATGTTACGTTTGCTGTGGTTACATAAGACAGATGGTTACTTAAGGAAAAAATGAAAGTAGGGTGGTTGATTGGGCATATAATGCAAACGTCTAGCAACCAAAGGTTGTGAGTTTGAATATCATCATGGACAACTTTAGTATTTTAGGTAATTAACAACTTTTCAACTACTTACTAGTTTTTTAGCTACTTTGCATCTACTTATCATGTTAGCTAACCCTTCCCCTAACCCTAACCTTAACCCTCTTAGCTAACCCTAACCCTAACGCGTTGACCTAACTTCTAAACTTAACACTAACCTTAACCTTAACCCCTAACCCTAACCCCTAGCCTAGCTAATGTTAGCCAGCTAGCTAATGTTAGCCACCTAGCCACCTAGCTAGAACTCGTAAAATATCATAGGTTTTGCAAATTCGCAACATATTGTATGTTTTGCAAATTCGTAACATATATAATACGAATTGTATACAAATTGTATACAAATGGATACATACCATACAAAACGTAGCATATCATACTAAAGGAGCATCTCTGATTTACATATAGAATAATAAGAATAGCTCTAAGACCAGGTTGCCTCTATACACACTGAACAAATAACTCTCCATGCCTCTACTATCTCAGCCCATGGACATTCAAAGCTTCTCAGCCTTAATAGAGTCAAGAGCCGTAGATAGGAACCCAAAAGGTCACCATAACACTGATAAGGCCTACCCTTGCTGTTGTTACAACAAATCAATGATGAAAGGACATCTTTATATGTAACCATGACAATCTCATTCTGGATAAATGCAGTCTATTTAGAAACAGAGGGGAAAGAGAGTAACATACGCAGACAGCAATAGGAGATCCTTACAGGGGTGGTCTTTGCTCTCTTTTTTGGGATAGGGAAAGAAGGATCTGGCCAGAAGATCAAAAGAATGTTGGCTTACCTTAGGTCCAGTCATAAGGAAATTATTCACTGACCTGGAAGAGGAGACAGCTTATTAACTCTGGGAATTAAGAGTTGTCCTTCAACCAGGGCAGGAATTCCACAGCTCCCTCACTTAAGTCTCTCATTAGTTATCTTTAATAACATTTAATAACATGGTACGATAGCATCATTGGCTATCTTAAATAACATGGTACTGAAGAATTTATTAGCATACTCTCAAAAATTCAGTGTCCTTCAGTAAAGGGAGGGATTTCTTTGCTTCCTCATTAGATAACTATCTTTAATAAAAATGTAATAACATGGTACTAAACCATCATCAATCTAAATCATTGTCTCCCATATGAATGAATCCCCCCGCCTGCTGGTCAATAACCATGCTGGTAAAGTGACATTGCTTGGGGATGTTATATCCAAAATACCTCAAATAAAGCCCTAAGCTAATTATGATAAAAGTATTCATTTATACTGACAAAATACATTGTTACTGGTCACATACACAAAAACTCAATAAAATACAGTGGGATGAAAGTATATTCAGGAGTAATAAACATGCAACAAACAAGAATTTGAGGAAAATATTTAAATATAATCATTTAATAATTGCCCATGCCTACATTCTCATAAAGGAACATCAAGAAGCCTAACTGTTTCCCAGTCGTGCACCAAACGATGTCATTTGGTAAACAATTTTGGAAGGTAAAAAAACTGAACAGAAACTAACTTTTTAATTTGATCAGTAAATAGAAAAACATTTCAACATATAAATCATGGAATTATTTATATATTCCAATAGGCCTATGTACCAATATTTCATGAACGACCTTCCTATCACATACATTGCATCAAATCATTGAGGCAATCACAAAGAATCCAAAATGGTTCAAACTCACCAGCTGCAGCAAGACGTTGTCATGTGAGACATCAACATTAAGATACAGTAAAAGACCTCCAAATGCATGAACATCCTGCCAGAAGAGACGAGAGAGGATAGAGATGGCATGCACATTCAGCAGCTCTCTAAAGGAGAAGAGGGGATATAGCGAGAGGCTACCAACCCTACATACATACACAACTCCACTGGCTGTATATGCCAAGGTTCTCATGCGGGACTCACACGAGGGGGGCTCTGAAATTGACCCACTCTCATCCCAACAAGAGATTATCTACTTAATTAAAGATGTTCCCCTTCTTACTCCCTCGACCAATCAGAAGGAGCACACCGAGGAGAGACTGAAATGATCAAAAGGGCACCCTGGGCCTCGCGCAGACAAATAGCAGCCTGAAATCTTTTTCCTCGCGCGGCCTTCTGAAGGATTCAGGATAAAGTTAATTAATATTAAACCGGCCGAAATCGACTGATCTCAAATAGATCTGGTGGCGCCCTGAAAAATTAATTTATCGAAAGAGTTTGATACAGTGGTAACTGGTAACAGTCACGGACTACTGGTATTATATCATTGGAACAAACATGACATACTGTGTGATTTTTTGAGAGTTGTGCTTTTTTGGAATTTTGCACGATTTTACAAATGCCACGTCCGATTTAATCAATTGTTGTCACTAAAAAAATAGCTAGGCCTAATTAACATCCCATTGTTTTAAAATCAATGTTGAAGCATTGTTGACATTTTTCATTTTCAAGAATGCTCTCAGTTTCCCCCAAGTTATTTTCGAACTTCTGATGTGAAAGAAAATATAGGCCTATTAAAAACTAATTTTAAATGGTTTAACAAAAAATACATTTTAGGGAAATAGTTTTAAAACAACATCAGATAGCCTATTCATATTGATAATTGTTTATCCTAACATAATCAATCATGCATTAACATTTCCACATCAGTAAGATCCAAAATAATTAGAGATCGTGTATTCATGTTGATTGTTTTGGGGGTGGTAAGGCATATTAGATCACCTTAACAATGAACAGAAGACATTTTATGCCTTCTCGAAAATGAGTTGATAATTAGCCTAATACAAATCGAGGAAAAAGTGTTTATTTATAGCATAAATAGCTAGGTTGACATTCAATTGTCAACAGATTTTCATGAAAATATTTTAATTCAAGAAAACTGACTTGTTGTGGATTTAAAAAAATCAGTACGCAATAACAGTGCACACAAAATGTACTTTCTCTGCTTAAATTTTCATGTACCAAATAGCATTTTAAAGTTCAATGCGTTTCCATCACATTTTCAACTCTACTGATATTTTGTCACAAAAACTGTTATATTAAATAGCAAATGTGCCTCTTTGATCTTGCCATGTGTGTTCCAGCCACCAGCTCGCATATACAGTGCAGGTAGGCTGTGTGGCTAGTTTTACAGTACATGATGAGATTATTATGGATAAGAGCAAGAATATTTGTATCTGTCAAATGGCAGTCAAGCATCAATCATCATGTCACCAGAATAAGACCCTAAATATTTATTGGAAAGGAGCATCAAGATCACCATGCACTTTCACCAGCCTGTGAAGTCCATCATAAATTATTTCATCTGTAGCCTAATAAAAGGCATGCTTCCCCAACAAGTAATAGTGGGAAGACCACACAAGTCATCATTTGACTTCAAGTTTAATTAGATATTATGGTTATTATATCAATATTTACCCATAAAAGCGTTTCCACCCCAATTTCTCGCATAATTAATGTTACTGACACAAAAAGATCCCACGAAGTCAAACGAACAAATGATCTGTTGGCATTCATAAAATTGTGCCAAAACTTCCTGTTTCCGTCACAGCTATAGTAAGGAAAGTGCAAGTGATGTGCTTGATGCTCTTTTCTAATAAATATTGAGGGTCATATTCTGGTGACATGATGATTGATGTGGCTGCCTTTTATAAATAAAAATATTATCCCTCTTATACATAGTAATCTCATAATGTAGGTAGTTTACCAGCACTGTATCTGCAAACTGTTGAGTAGTTGTCTAGAGCGCACGTTAAATCCAGAGTGGGCACATTTGCTTTATCACGCAACAGTTTTTGTGACTAACCATCAGTAAAGTTGAAATGTGATGGAAACCCATTTAACTTGTATGTTTTATTCTGTACATGGGAATTTAATGCAAACATGATTTTAATGTCCACTACGTCATCACGCACATACTTTTATCCCGCAATAAGTCAGTTTTATGAAAACACATCTCTTGTGGGAAAATGTGCATATTATTTTATGCACATTTAAAAATATTCACATGGAAATCAGTCGCACATTGGATGGAAACCTCAAGTTGCACTGTAGCCCACTAACTACGTTTCCATCCAATTTGCAACACATTTTCGTGCGAATATTCTCAAATCCGCATAAAAACATTTCCATAAAACGGACTTGTTGCGGATAAAAGGATGTGCGTGGTGACATAGTGGGCCTACACAAGTAAATGTTGAGTTAAATTCCCATGTACCGATTAAAAAACACAAGTTAAATGGGTTTCAACTGTATGTTGTTGTTTCACATTTTTTTTGTGTGTTATGTGTTTACCTTCCGGTTACTAGTGCAACACTCTAACCACTAGGCTACCCTGCCGCCCCTAATGAGACATAATGAGATTATTATGGACAAAGGAGCGAGATTCTTTTTATTTGTCAAATGGCAGCCAAGCATCAATTTATCATGTTCACTAGAAAAATTGAATAAGACCCTCGATGTTTATTGGAAAGGTGCATCAAGCTCATCACCTTGCACTTTCACCACCCTGTGAAATTCATCATCATCTATGTCATCTTCAAGTTTTAATGCCACATGCACAAGTACAGTGAAATGCCTTTCTGGCGAGCTCTAAACGCAACAATGCAGTAACCATAATTGATTTAATCTGTAGCCTAATAAACTGTGTGCTTTCCCAACAAGTCATATTGGGAGTAACACACGTCATCCCATGACTCCAAGTTTACTTAGATATGATGGTTATTATATCACTATTTGCAGGGGGGCAACTTTGGATTTAAAACATTTTTTAAATCTATTTATTTAAAAAAAAATAAGGGGTAGATCAGCTTTATTATTGCATCTATGTAATTGTCTGCATCATTTCCAATCTGCCTTATATATTTTTGTAAATACTTATATATATGTAACAATATGTTTTCCTTTATTATTTACCCCTAACCTTACCATCCCTCCCCTAATTGGAGTAAACTAATAGAGAACAACACTTAGACTTCTACTTACAGCTTATACATACTATATACATTTTACGGACACAGTATATTTTACATTAGTTATCTTTTGTTTGTTTTTAGTCCCATCCTTCAGCTCCACTCAACCCCTCCCATCTATCTCTGAACACCATCCAGTCCCATCCTTCAGCTCCACTCAACCCCTCCCATCTATCTCTGAACACCATCCAGTCCCATCCTTCAGCTCCACTCAACCCCTCCCATCTATCTCTGAACACCATCCAGTCCCATCCTTCAGCTCCACTCAACCCTCCCATCTATCTCTGAACACCATCCAGTCCCATCCTTCAGCTCCCCTCAACCCTCCCATCTATCTCTGAACACCATCCAGTCCCATCCTTCAGCTCCACTCAACCCCTCCCATCTATCGCTGAACACCATCCAGTTTGGATTTCTATTTGCCATATATTTTTCAACTGTGCTGTGATGTTTCACAAAAGTTCTGGACCTTTTTAATTCTCATAGATTCTACATATTGTAAAATATATATTTTTTGCTAAGAGTATTATTATATCATTGAGCAATTGACTATGACTTTTTAAATCAGCCAGCAGTGCTATTTGCAGAGGGGGACGTAACTTGGCAGGGGGTCTGGGGGAACTCCCATGGCCCTTCTAGCCATCTCTATTTAGAACAACAAAAAGTAAACAAAAAATGCCCACAGTCATCAAGCTAGGTAAGAGATGATTAAATATGTTTAAGTGATTGATAAGGCTGAACCAGATCCATGAAAATTAATGAGGTAAGATATTATTAAATATGTTTAAGTGATTGATAAGACTGAACCAGATCCATGATAATTAATGAGGTAAGAGATGATTAAATATGTTTAAGTGATTGATAAGACTGAACCAGATCCATGATAATTAATGAGGTAAGAGATGATTAAATATGTTTAAGTGATTGATAAGACTGAACCAGATCCATGATAATTAATGAGGTAAGAGATGATTAAATATGTTTAAGTGATTGATAAGACTGAACCAGATCCATGATAATTAATGAGGTAAGAGATGATTAAATATGTTTAAGTGATTGATAAGACTGAACCAGATCCATGATAATTAATGAGGTAAGAGATGATTAAATATGTTTAAGTGATTGATAAGACTGAACCAGATCCATGATAATTAAATAATAATTGTTGTGTTGCACCTTTAACCAATAGCTTAACAAATGAGCAACTCTTACAAATAAAGTACAAAGATATAACTTTTGATTGTCTTTATTAAGACATGCTCTAAATCAAATTTCAGCTAGACTGCTCAGCCAGCCAGCCAGCCAGCCAGCCAGCCAGCCAGCCAGCCCAGCCAGCCAGCCAGCCAGCCCAGCCAGCCAGCCAGCCCGCTCAGCCAGCCAGCCAGCCCAGCCAGGCACCCAGCCAGCCACCCAGCCAGCCACCCAGCCAGCCAGCCCAGCCAGCCACCCAGCCAGCCACCCAGCCAGCCACCCAGCCAGCCAGCCCAGCCAGCCACCCAGCCAGCCACCCAGCCAGCCCGAGCCGCCTGCACGCCCGACCCCCACCAGTCTAGTAAATAACTCAACCCTCACCCCAACACAACTTCCTTCACATCTTTTTTTTTATATCTCAAGGGAAAGGTTTGGAAAACAACATTTTAATAAGAACACAGATAAACCTACACATTAACACACAGAAGCAATACGCCCTCCATATAATTCATATCATTGGCCGAATACTACTACAGAGCTCTTTTTACTTGCACACAAAATAGCTGGGTCACCTCGTCCTGCCCCTAGGGGTCCACGACCCTGCAGCGCCCCAACCCAACACACCCCACTCAACATTAGGATCTTAATGAAACGTTCATTATTGGTTTCAGGTGTGTTAGGCCAAGGCCAGAGTGACAACCAACAGTACGGCAGACCCCCAGGGCCAGGACTGAGCAAGCCAGCACCTATGTATTGCCTAAATAGGTATCTCCCCTGACGTGGGCATGTTTTCAATACAGACTCCTTTTGTCGTACAGTATTTCATAGAAGGCATTCAGACCTTATGAATGTAGCACAGTATACACAGTATACCCTCAATCTTAAAACAAATCTAGTGATACTGTACATAACTTGACATTTCTTCCATACATTGTGGGAGGATAACCAACCGTCCCATTAATGGCAATGCATTTGTTAGCCACTATAAATGCTAGGTTACACAGTTTCTTCTGATAACAGTCTCCAGTATCAACATTTCCAAGCAAACAAAAACAGGGAGAAGGGAGAATCTGTAGACATGCTGAGATAAAAATAAAATACTCTTTGCCAGAATTCAGCCAGTCTTCACAACACCACAGCAGAATAATACAATTTCTAAGTGCATGATATTCAGTTTCACTGGCATATAGAACATTCTATGGATGGTCTTAAACTGCAGTAATTTATGTCTGAGATGATATGAACATGACTGGGCATTCTAACATATCTGTATCCATTCATCATCAATAGTGTATCCCAGGTCGTCCTCACATTTTTGTTTTACATGTTTTGTGTCATCGGGAAAATCCTCTATCAACCCTTGATACAGTTTGGAAATCAACTTTGGGGGGTTGTCAGACTGCCTTAAAATAGCATCTGGCTTGTCCAGTGTTTGCTGGACAGAGAGGATAAAGTGTTGTATCTGCAAATATTCACCTCACCTTTGTCACTGACTTGTCTTCCCTGGCTGCCTGACCCTGATGAGACCCCGGTCACCGTTTGATCCTCCTAAAATGAGGCATGACAAATAATTACCTTTGTGTACATTTATACATTATATTATCCAAAATAGAATCAATGGTTCAATAATTGAAATTACCATTATTCCCAGATCCCAGACTGTAGCTTTAAGCTGCTGTCCTGTACCTACTGTAGGTCTACTTATCATCTCAAGATGGTACTTTGTATCATTCACTGAATATACTGCAAAATTCACCTGAGCTCCATAGACTGGTCTTCCCTCGCTGTCTGACCCTGCTGGGACCCCAGCCTCCATCTAATCCTGCTAAAACATGATGAGCACAGTGCTGTGTACTAACGGCACTAGAGGGCATTTTTCATGCTCTAGGCGGGAGTGGGCGGTCAGACAGACGACTTTGGGATGAAAATATTTTGGTTGTCCAACAGATTCTTTTGTCATGAATCGGCTCGAAGTTCGTAACAAAAGGGAGACAATGTGGAGACAAGGAATAACAGAATATATTTATTAAATAAAGTAAACTAAATACAATTAACAATGGTGTGTGTAATCAGTAGTGTAAGTGAGTGTTTGCATGCATAAATGTGCCAAAACAAACAAACAAAAGGCCACAAAAATACCACAACAAAGTCTATAAAAGGTGTCTGCGTGGAGAGAGTCTCTTCCATGAATGGGGAAGTGGTGTATTTATCCTGGGATACACCCGGGCCCAGGTGTGTCCCATGTCGCTGACGACCCTCCCGGCTCCGCCCACCGACATCCTAATAAGGAAAACAAGAGCAAAGAGAAAGAATACGGCAGACAGAGTGGGAGGGTCGTCACACTTTTGAAATGTCCTCTTTGTGCTTTATATGCGTTAGCCTACCTATTGTAGGTTTGGTTACTATGGTGACCGTAAGTTAGGCTACTATGGTGACCGTAAGTTAGGCTACTATGGTGACCATAGGTTAGCCTACTATGGTTTACTACATTGCCTAGAAATAGGCCTAAATATTGAACACCCATATTTCTCAATCTGAAAATCTTGACACTCCTAAAAGATAGGCAATAAAAATAGCTCAAGAGAAAGTGTAAGTCTCGCCAACTCTGCTCTCTTCAAACTACATCTAGCATATTTGCTGATATAGCCCAGTAATACAATGTAAGGGCCATGTTAGAATCTCTGGTAATTCAACCTATATCTGAAGTTATTTTTGGGCATTTAATATTGCCTATAGGGCGCAACAATTGTTGGGACTATGGCTGGCAAGTGAGCTGCATCACCTACGCCTAAAATAACATTGCGGTTGGGTTTGTGACCAGTTCTTACAGTAGCAGGTGGGAATCTGACAGAAAGCCAGCAGGCCCCAGCATGAAGAAAGCGGAAATGAAGAAATCGGTCCCTTGCAGACCTCTACTGTGCACCATGACAGTGAAGCCTGTAAAGTTAGAGCTGTTTATTACTATGTCAGTGTGAAAAGTAGGGAATTAGCTAGGGAAACTGACAGATCAATAACGTTACATTGACATACTGACTAATACAACTCAAATTGCACAGACAAAACATCAGAATATCAATCTTCAATCATTTGGTGATGGTTTCATCATTTGAGTCATGTCTAGCTTGATTGAGCAAAAATAATAGCTAATGTAATTCAACTTTTGGCCAGCTTTCTGCCTAACAGTACATCAAGTGGCGAAAGCTTTCCAAATTAATTTACTCCTGAAATGGAACAAAACAAAAGCTACAAAACATGTCCATTCAAACAACTGCTGTTAGATAGCCACCTCATATTGCTATCTGACAGATAACTAGAGGCTAGAGCTGACCTGGCTGTGGTAGCTACTCACTAGCGTAGCTTATTCATTCACCTCAGTCGAGAGGGGATGAAACATTAGCTAACGTTACATGTCAGTTACAATACTAGCTCAGGACTGCGAATAAACACTAGTTTCCTTTTTTTTCTGTTAAGTTAAACAGCAGTTACCTTGCCAGCTACATCAGTCAACTAAAGAGTAGCCAGTTTCTGTTCCTTTTACAACTCAGTGAAAGAGCGCAACACGTACACACTGAACTATGCTCAACTCTCCCGTGCTGATCCAGCCAGCCTCCCAGAAGCTTTGCCTTCACACAGCCTGTCAGCCCACTTTGTGGTGTCCACATGATCCTAAATCCAGTTGGATAAATGCTCCAAACAAACTATCCGACTGCTGGGAGGCATCCGCATGGTCCTAAAGCACACCGTTGCCTTGTTTTGTATCACATTCCAATGTATCACATTCCAATTCCCCCATCCCCAGTGAAAGTTGTGCCACTGAATATGTGCACATAGAAGCGTTTCCACCTAAATTTCTCACATCATTAATTTTGCTAACACAAAAATATCCCAACTTGTCTAGCATATTTTGTTTTGTCTACATTTGGAAAGTTGACTGAAAAATGTTCTGTTTCCACCAGGCCTGTCATTACATTTTTTTTTATATCTGAAATGTACTTGCATAAAAAAGTTGGATGGTAACCTGGTTTATGAAACCAAACAAATTAATCGGTCACTTAATTCTGGCCTTTGCATATCCCATTGAACAGCCTACTGTTACAGGCCTAACATGACGTGACAACTTCACTCGACAACAATTGCTATCTCAAATTAACATTTCACCCAAATGCTGCACTAGTTTGTGAGAATTGGATATACGTTCCACCTATGGAGATCCTATTAAATGACTAATTCCTAATTATATTGTTCCACTTCACAAAACAAAGTGCAATTGAATTGAATGTGATTACATTGAGACTACAAAAAATAGAAATAAAAGTGAAGTGAAATAAAAGTGATTACATTGAGCCTACAAAAAATACAAATAAAAGTGAAGGGGATCCGAATAAGGACCATTGATAAGATTGGCTATATCCATTACTAATCCAGATGGTCGCTAACTTCTCATACTGGGTTATTGTGCCCAACTAATCCCCAAGTCTGACTCATTTCCAGTTTAAAACCATACAGATCTCTGGTCCTTTGACAGCCTTTGACGTCCACGCATCTTCTTATGTGCAAATTAAGATTAGGGGACTGTGATTTGGTAAGTTTCATCCTTAGGATGTTTTTTGGATTAATTTTCTGAGCGGATTTAGTGATCAATCTTATTTAGGTATTTTACTTAATTTAGCTATATATGCTGTCCGCAGCTGGACAACTTTCTCACGGTTTCTGGAGGGAAATGCTGTAGGAATGCTCAACCGGTGTCGCTCATTCATCGCTCATTCAGCCGACAGAAACTTTCAACCGGTTTTCCCCATTAAGCAGCAAGTTGGAGTCTGAGGCCGAGCCTTCTCTTGTCTCTACTCCTCCCGTTGCGGGATCTGAGACACCGAAGCTTCCCACCATTAGCTCTGACAAATTGAAAACCCAAGTCATTGGCGACTCCATTACCCGCAGTAATAGACTTAAAACGAATCATCCAGCGATCATACACTGTTTACCAGGGTGCAAGGCTACCAACGTTAAGGCTAATCTGAAGATGGTGCTGGCTAAAGCTAAAACTGGCGAGTGTAGAGTATAGAGATATTGTTATCCTCGTCGGCACCAACGATGTTAGGATGAAACAGTCAGAGGTCACCAAGTGCAACATAGTTTCAGCGTGTAAATCAGCTAGAAAGATGTGTCGGCATCGAGTAATTGTCTCTGGCCCCCTCCCAGTTATGGGGAGTGATGAGCTCTACAGCAGTCTCACAACACAATCGCTGGTTGAAAACTGTTTTCTGCCCCTCCCAAAAGATAGAATTTGTAGATAATTGGCCCTCTTTCTGGGACTCACCCACAAACAGGACCAAGCCTGGCCTGCTGAGGAGTGACGGACTCCATCCTAGCTGGAGGGGTGCTCTCATCTTATCTACAGGGCTCTAACTCCTCTAGCTCCACAATGAAATAGGGTGCAGGCCGGCCAGGCAGCAGGCTGTTAGCCAACCTGCCAGCTTATTGGAGTCTGCCACTAGCACAGTCAGTGTAGTCAGCTCAGCTATCCCCATTGAGACCGTGTCTGTGCCTCGACCTGGGTTGGGCAAAACTAAACATGGCGGTATTCGCCTTAGCAATCTCACTAGGATAAAGACCTCCTCCATTCCTGTCATTATTGAAAGAGATCGTATTTCCTCATATCTCAAAATAGGGCTACTTAATGTTAGATCCCTTATTTCAAAGGCAATTATAGCCAATTAACTAATCACTGATCATAATCTTGATGTGATTGGCCTGACTGAATCATGGCTTAAGCCTGATGAATTTACTGTGTTAAATGAGGCCTCACCTCCAGGTTACACTAGTGACCATATACCCCGTGCATCCCGCAAAGGCGGAGGTGTTGCTAACATTTACAATAGCAAATTTAAATTTACAAAAAGAAAAATGACGTTTTCGTCTTTTGAGCTTCTAGTCATGAAATCTATGCAGCCTACTCAATCACTTTTTAATGCTACTGTTTACAGGCCTCCTGGGTCATATACAGTGTTCCTCATTGAGTTCCCTGAATTCCTATCGGACCTTGTAGTCATAGCAGATAATATTCTAATTTTTGGTGACTTTAATATTCACATGGAAAAGTCCACAAACCCACTCCAAAAGGCTTTCGGAGCCATCATCGAATCAGTGGGTTTTGTCCAACATGTCTCTGGACCTACTCACTGTCACAGTCATACTCTGGACCTAGTTTTGTCCCATGGAATAAATGTTGTGGATCTTAATGTTTTTCCTCATAATCCTGGACTATCAGCCAACCATTTTATTACGTTTGCAATTGCAACAAATAATCTGCTCAGACACCAACCAAGGAGCATCAAAATGCGTGCTATAAATTCACAGACAACACAAAGATTCCTCGATGCCATTCCAGACTCCCTCTGCCTACTCAAGGACGTCAGACGACAAACATCAGTTAACCACCTAACTGAGGAACTCAATTTAACCTTGCGCAATACCCTAGATGCAGTTGCACCCCTAAAAACAAAAAACATTTGTCGTAAGAAACTAGCTCCCTGGTATACAGAAAATACCCGAGCTCTGAAGCAAGCTTCCAGAAAATTGGAACGGAAATGGCGCCACACCAAACTGGAAGTCTTCCGACTAGCTTGGAAAGACAGTACCGTGCAGTATCGAAGAGCCCTTACTGCTGCTCGATCATCCTATTTTTCCAACTTTATTGAGGAAAATAAGAACAATCCGAAATTTATTTTTGATACTGTCGCAAAGCTAACTAAAAAGCAGCATTCTCCAAGTGAGGATGGCTTTCACTTCAGCAGTAATAAATTCATGAACTTCTTTGAGGAAAAGATCATGATTATTAGAAAGCAAATTACGGACTCCTCTTTAAATCTGCGTATTCCTTCAAAGCTCAGTTGTCCTGACTCTGCACAACTCTGCCAGGACATAGGATCAAGAGATCAAGTGTTTTAGTACTATATCTGCAAATAATTATTGCCTCTAAACCTTCAAGCTGCATACTGGACCCTATTCCAACTAAACTACTGAAAGAGCTGCTTCCTGTGCTTGGCCCTCCTATGTTGAACAAAATAAACGGCTCTCTATCCACCAGATGTGTACCAAACTCACTAAAAGAGGCAGTAATAAACCCTCTCTTGAAAAAGCCAAA
This sequence comes from Oncorhynchus clarkii lewisi, assembly GCF_045791955.1. Lineage (NCBI taxonomy): Eukaryota > Metazoa > Chordata > Actinopteri > Salmoniformes > Salmonidae > Oncorhynchus > Oncorhynchus clarkii. The sequence goes on along the minus strand of NC_092147.1, from coordinate 80,041,231 downwards.
CCTTGACCCAGAAAATATAAAAAAACTATCGGCCTATATCGAATCTTCCATTCCTCTCAAAAATTTTAGAAAAGGCTGTTGCACAGCAACTCACTGCCTTCCTGAAGACAAACAATGTATACGAAATGCTTCAGTCTGGTTTTAGACCCCATCATAGCACTGAGACTGCACTTGTGAAGGTGGTAAATGACCTTTTAATGACATCAGACCGAGGCTCTGCATCTGTCCTCGTGCTCCTAGACCTTAGTGCTGCTTTTGATACCATCGATCACCACATTCTTTTGGAGAGATTGGAAACCCAAATTGGTCTACACGGACAAGTTCTGGCGTGGTTTAGATCTTATCTGTCGGAAAGATATCAGTTTGTCTCTGTGAATGGTTTGTCCTCTGACAAATCAACTGTACATTTCGGTGTTCCTCAAGGTTCCGTTTTAGGACCACTATTGTTTTCACTATATATTTTACCTCTTGGGGATGTCATTTGAAAACATAACATTAACTTTCACTGCTATGCGGATGACACACAGCTGTACATTTCAATGAAACATGGCGAAGCCCCAAAATTGCCCTCGCTAGAAGCCTGTGTTTCAGACATAAGGAAGTGGATGGCTGCAAACGTTCTACTTTTAAACTCTGACAAAACAGAGATGCTTGTTCTAGGTCTTAATGGTTGTACAGTCGTCTGTGAAGGACCTCGGCGTTACTCTGGACCCTGATCTCTCTTTTGATGAACATATCAAGACTGTTTCAAGGACAGCTATTTTCCATCTATGTAACATTGCAAAATTCAGAAACTTTCTGTCCAAAAATGATGCAGAAAAATGTATCCATGTTTTTGTTACTTCTAGGTTAGACTACTGCAATGCTCTACTTTCCGGCTACCCGGATAAAGCACTAAATAAACTTCAGTTAGTGCTAAATACGGCTGCTAGAATCCTGACTAGAACCAAAAAATTAGATCATATTACTCCAGTGCTAGCCTCCCAACACTGGCTTCCTGTCAAGACAAGGGCTGATTTCAAGGTTTTACTGCTAACCTACAAAGCATTGCATGGGCTTGCTCCTACCTAGCTCTCTGATTTGGTCCTGCCGTACATACCTACACGTACGCTACGGTCACATGACGCAGGCCTCCTAATTGTCCCCAGAATTTCTAAGCAAACAGCTGGAGGCAGGGCTTTCTCCTATAGAGCTCCATTTTTATGGAATGGTCTGCCTACCCATGTGAGAGACGCAAACTTGGTCTCAACCTTTAAGTCTTTATTGAAGACGCATCTCTTCAGTGGGTCATATGATTGAGTGTAGTCTGGCCCAGGAGTGTGAAGGTGAACGGAAAGGCTCTGGAGCAACGAACCGCCCTTGCTGTCTCTGCCTGGCCGGTTCCCCTCTTTCCACTGGGATTCTCTGCCTCTAACCCTATTACAGGGGCTGAGTCACTGACTTACGGGTGCTCTTTCATGCCGTCCCTAGGAGGGGTGCTTCACTTGAGTGGGTTGAGTCACTGATGGGATCTTCCTGTCTGGGTTGGCGCCCCCCCTTGGGTTGTGCCGTGGCGGAGATCTTTGTGGGCTATACTCTGCCTTGTCTCAGGACAGTAAGTTGGTGGTTTAAGATATCCCTCTAGTGGTGTGGGGGCTGTGCTTTGGCAAAGTGGGTATCATCGGATGGGGCCACAGTGTCTCCTGACCCCTCCTGTCTCAGCCTCCAGTATTTATGCTGCAGTAGTTTGTGTCGGGGGGCTAGGGTCAGTTTGTTATATCTGGAGTTCTTCTCCTGTCTTATCCTGTGTCCTGTGTGAATTTAAGTATGCTCTCTAATTCTCTCTTTCTCTCTTTCTTTCTCTCTCTCGGAGGACCTGAGCCATAGGACCATGCCTCAGGACTACCTGGCATGATGACTCCTTGCTGTCCACAGTCCACCTGGCCGTGCTGCTGCTCCAGTTTCAACTGTTCTGCCTATGGCTATGGAATCCTGACCTGTTCACCGGACGTGCTACCTGTCCCATACCTATTATTTGACCATGCTGGTCATTTATGAACATTTGAACATGTTCTGTTATAATCTCCACCCGGCACAGCCAGAAGAGGACTCGCCACCCCTCATAGCCTGGTTCCTCTCTCTGTTTCTTCCTAGGTTTTGGCCTTTCTAGGGAGTTTTTCCTAGCCAACGTGCTTCAACACCTGCATTGCTTGCTGTTTGGGGTTTTAGGCTGGGTTTCTGTACAGCACTTTGAAATATCAGCTGATGTATGAAGGGCTATATAAATACATTTGATTTGATGATTAAAGCAGGGGTCTCCCAATGTTTTCTAGCATGAGATCTGCTTCAAAAAGGCATGTTTTTCTCTTCTCACCTACGCTGCAACTCTTCCCCGAGTCCTTGGTGTACAAGAGATGTGTTTTCTGTCAATATACCTGGTAAAACAATGGTTAATAAACAACATCTAAGGTGGCTCAATAAAATTATATTTTGTATGTTCCTGAATTCAGTTCTTTGTTTTCTTTTTCCTGGTTTACGATATACAGTTGAAGTCGGGAAGTTTACATGCACTTAGGTTGGAGTCATTAAAACTCGTATTTCAACCACTCCACAAATGTGTTGTTAACAAACTATAGTTTTGGCAAGTTGGTTAGGACATCTACTTTGTGCATGACACAAGTAATTTTTCCAACAATTGTTTACAGACAGATTATTTCACTTATAATTCACTTTATCAAAATTCCAATGGGTCAGAAGTTTACATACACTAAGTTGACTGTGCCTTTAAACAGCTTGGAAAATTCCAGAAAATTATGTCATGGCTTCAGAAGTTTCTGATAGGCTAATTGACATAATTTGAGTCAATTGGAGGTGAACCTGTGGATATCTTTCAAGGCCTACCTTCAAACTCAGTGCCTCTTTGCTTGACATCATGGGAAAATCAAAAGAAATCAGCCAAGACCTCAGAAAATTGTAGACCTCCACAAGTCTGGTTCATCCTTGGGAGAATTTTCCAAATGCCTGAAGGTACCACGTTCATCTGTACAAACAATAGTACGCAAGTATAAACACCATGGGACCACGCAGCCGTCATACCGCTCAGGAAGGAGACGCGTTCTGTCTCCTAGAGATGAACGTACTTCGGTGCGAAAAGTGCAAATCAATCCCAGAACAACAGCAAAGGACCTTGTGAAGATGCTGGAGGAAACAGGTATATCCACAGTAAAACGTGTCCTATATCGACATAAACTGAAAGGCCGCTCAAGAAGGAAGAAGCCACTGCTCTAAAACCGCCCTAAAAAAGCCAGACTACGGTTTACAAATGCACATGGGGACAAAGATCATACTTTTTGGAGAAATGTCCTCTGGTCTGATGAAACAAAAATAGAACTGTTTGGCCATAATGACCATCATTATGTTTGGAGGAAAAAGGGGGAGGCTTGCAAGCCGAAGAACACCATCCCAACCGTGAAGCACGGAGGTGGCAGCATCATGTTGTGGGGGTGCTTTGCTGAAGGAGGGACTGGTGCACTTCACAAAATAGATGACACCATGAGAAGGAAAATTATGTGGATATATTGAAGCAACATCTCAAGACATCAATCAGTCAGGAAGTTAAAGCTTGGTCGCAAATGGGTCTTCAAAATGGACAATGACCCCAAGCATACTTCCAAAGTTGTGGCAAAATGGCTTAAGGACAACAAAGTCAAGGTATTGAAGTGGTCATCACAAAGCCCTCACCTCAGTCCTATAGAACATTTGTGGGCAGAACTGAAATAGTGTGTGAAAGCAAGGAAGCCTACAAACCCGACTCAGTTACACCAGCTCTGTCAGGAGGAATGGGACAAAATTCACCCGACTTATTGTGAGAAGCTTGTGGAATGCTACCCGAAAAGTTTGACCCAACATAAACAATTTAAAGGCAATGCTACCAAATACTAATTGAGTGTATGTAAACTTGATTGAATATGTCCGTAAACACACCAGCAAGCTGGTCTGCGCATGCTCTAAGGACGCGGCTGGGGATGCCGTCTGGGCCTGCAGCCTTGCGAGGGTTAACACGTTTAAATGTTTTACTCACGTTGGCTGTAGTGAAGGAGAGTCTGCAGGTTTTGGTAGCCGGCCGTGTCAGTGGCACTGCATGGTCCTCAAAGCGAGCAAAGAAGTTATTTAGTCTGTCAGGGAGCAAGACATCCTAATCAAGGAGATGAGTCCAGGTGAGTCTGATGACGCGCAGGTGCGAGTAACGATGGTGCCTGGTAACCTAGAGGCCGGAGAGGGAGCACAAGTGACAGCATGTACTAGTTTGCATCAAGCATGTCTTGAGCATTTGGCCATATTGTATGTTCTCATCGAAATCGCAGAAAATATGCTCATGATTCATGCACCTGGGGAAAAACCTTTTGGCATGACGAATCCAAGCCTGACATAGGTCTGGATTGATTTCATTGCATGCCTCATCCATAGCCTGAAGGAGGGTGGTACACTCATGGGGATGGCAATTATATATCCTCCACCTGTATTGTAATTGTGTAGTGTATTTTACAGTATTGTATTGTACTTGTGTATTGTCGTGGTCCTGTACGTGGCTCAGTTCATAAGAGCATGGCAATAGCAACACCAGAGTTATGGGTTTGATTTCCACTGGGGTTAAAAGGTATGGACTGTTGTCACTTTCTTGTTTAGGACTTTCTGGATTATTTGCGTATTGGTATTGGTATTGATGTTGTATTACTGCAATGTAGGAGTTAGAAACACAAGCATTTCACGGAACCTGCTGCAACATCTGCTAATCTGTGTACGTGATCAACAAACTTTGATTTGATTTGTCACATACAGTACGTCTCTGATCTTGTCAATATCAGCTTTAAAAAAAATGAATTGTGAAGTAAAATCACAATATGTCATACTTCTTATGTTTCTACTTTACAGGCATACAGTACCAGTACCGTTTTTTCTTTATTTTTACTATTTTATATAGAATAATAGTGAAGACATCAAAACTATGAAATAACACATATGGAATCATGTAGTAACTACAAAAGTGTTAAACAAATCAAAATATATTTTATATTTGAGATTATTCAAAGAAGCCTCACTTTGCCTTTGACAGCTTTGCACACTCTTGGCATTCTCTCCTTTGAAGTATATAAAATATATATTTCATTTGTTTAAAACTTTTTTGGTTACTACATGATTCCATATGTGTTATTTCATAGTTTTGATGTCTTCACTATTATTCTAAAATGTAGAAAAATAAAGAAAATCCCTTGAATGAGTAGGTGTGTCCAAACTTTTTTCTGGTACTGTACATTTCCATTATGTAGTTCTCAAAATCTGTATTAGACAAATGAGTTTACATGTAAAATCTATAGGTTTACAAAATATTTAAGTGATCATCAATTAAGAGCAGTTGGACAGTAATGTGACCATGCATTCAGAAAGGCAATTACTTTATATGAACAGGCATTGCAATGTGAAACATGTATTTCTAGATGAAACACTGATTATGTTTGGTTAAAAAGTGACTATGATTTTGTGTGTTTACTGCCTTATTGATGATTTGTTTAGAGTTTTTGTATTAAGAGTTGTGAAAATGTACCACATTCTTGTGAAAATTGCCACAAAGTGATAAAACAAACTAACATTTAAAGGGGAAGTTCCCCCATTTTACATGTGGTCTTTTTTTCAGCTATTATTTTCCATATTTGAATTCGTTACTGAGTCCTCACTTGCCATTGACTACAATGTATTGTGAAAATGTGTCTAAAGTGTGTTAGAAATGTCCACTGTCCCATAAATGCATATTTGAACCGTTGTGTTGTTGGTGTAAACTGTATCAGTCAAACATGGATTTATGGCACAGTGGAATATTTTTTAAGACTTCACAGGCATCATTCAGAATGGGATTCTGATGCAATATGAGTTTATTTGGAGTGTTTTATAGCATTTTATAACATCCTATAGAACCTTTTACATATAAAATTCGGTACCCCGTTCGGTTCTCTGGAGCGTTTGCGAGAATTCTAAAGTATAAGTTTTGCTTTCACACAACATGCAAATAATCGTTTCAGGGTGCAATTAGAAAGATGCTCATTCTTCATGACGTTAAAGAGCTAGCTCGTTTACAACAGCCAAAAAAATTCCACGCGACTCGCGCTGCCGTGTCACGATACCTGGTACTCTGGTCCTGGATCTTTGGCCCGCTACGCACGTAAATTTAGGATTCATTTCAGCCAGGGTATGTTTGTGTTTCACACATGCTTTATAGCGTGGATCAGGGTAAACAGTTTGAAGGATCAACTACGAGAACAGAAAGAGTGAAAATCAGGCCACATGTAAAAATGTTCCCTTTAGTTGATTATGGATAAAGTCTACCCACAAGACGTTATCATTAGCATCGCAAACTGGCTACTTACAGAGTGATAGACAAACACTTGCACCAAACAGACATATACCGGAGCAATATTGCTTGAAATTAATTGGCTCCGTTTAGCTTTTCAGGGTTGGGATAATGTCAATGTGGCTTTAATTGGATAGTAGCCAGGATCTTGATGTTTATTATTCATTTCTGACTTGATTGGCGAGCTACTCATAGGTGGGCTGCGAGCTACTGGCAGCTCGTGATCTACCTGTTGGAGACTCCTGATCTAAACTAAGGTAGCCTCATTTGTTTTAAGAAAATAAGCATTTTGTGAAATTATTAATGCCTACATTCCATTTGAATGCATTTTTTGAGGACAAAAAAAAATCTAAAGCGATTGATTTTATTTGTGACCACGCCCTCATTATCACCCCCAACAGTTTCCCAGTGTGTGATGAGCAGTCCAACACATCACACCCATCAAATGGTCCAACAAATCACTTCAATATAGTCCCCTCGTAATAATCTATTTATATAACCTACACTTGAGTGACTAAATGGAAAATCTAATCAAATTTGATTTGTCACATACACCAAATACAACTGGTGTAAACTTTATCGGGATATGCTTGCTTATGAGCCCTTCCCAACAATGCAGTTTAAAAATGCAAATAAAATAGCAAAACAATTGGAATCAAATAAAATATACAATAATCAAGCTATATAGAGGGAGTACCACTACCAGATCAGAGGTACGAGGTATTTGAGGTAGATATGTACATGAAGGCAGGGTAAAGTGACTAGGCATCAAGATAAGAGAAAAATAAAGAACCTGACTTAGAAGTTCCTCAGAAGCTTTGCTGTGGTTTTATTCTGCCATACTACAATTGAAGGAAACAGTTAGCAATTATAACTTTTTTTCTAATATTCCAGCAGTAGGCAAGACACCCTGTTTAGTTAAGAAAAAAATATGTAAAATAAAAAAGTTTGCCATCCTATTTTTTAGGCTAATATTCTACCAGTAGGCTACTGTAGCCTAGACCTAGTATTGTCCAGCAAAGCAGATCAGAGTTTGACAGTGCAAGGCTAAAACTGTCAGCCTGATGACCACACAAGTGTTACACACAGAGCAGAGCAGTGGATGGTCTGACACCAGGCAGCCAATGGAGAGAGGGGTGATGTCACTGGGAGCTGGGCTGAGTCTGACAGCAGACCACTGGGCAAGGAGGCAAGCTCACAGACAGACTGTGGTGCTGTGGTAGGGACACCCACTGCAACTGGACTGAAGCAGACCTGGGATCAAACTCTATTTAAAATATTTGAAATACTTTAGCTGTACTTGATTGAGCTTGCCTGTTGCAATGAAACCAATAGCAGTCTCAAAAGTACAAATTCTGGCACTCCAGGCAGACTAAAGCAAACGCTCAAAGTATTTGAAAGATTTTAAATAGTATTTGAACCCAGGTCTGGACTAGACTCTGACCATGTTTGCATAGGCCAACTCTTCACTGTCCAGGCTCAAACTGGCCATTCAGGAATAGCACAAGGAGTGGAATGTTAGCTGAACAGACTGGTACCCAGGCTAAAATAATTAGCCTGTCTATTTAGTTGGACTTATTTAGATCTGAGAAGAGAGATCATTTTCAGTGGTTCACTAATATATTCTCCAGTAGGGGGTGCAGATATGTTCGTTTTTGAAGAGAAATTGGCCGACTGCCAAACTGAAACCGGTATTTTAGCCGTCTGCGTCCATGCTTTATCAGAACGGTTCATTCAACTCACGATCAGTCAATGCACCAAAATTAACCCATTTAGCAGAGGCTGAAGCACTATACCATAGATAAACCAAGACTCTGGCACACACAGAAGACGACGATCAGATAAAACGGATCAGATTAAAAGGTGAAGCAGTGTCTTGTTGCTGCTCAGTGTTGGCCGGAGAAAGGACATGCATAGCAGGCGCCCACGGCCTGACGTTGTGAGATAGCTTCAATAGGTGAGTGAGTCATGCACGTCCAGCACAATATGGGACTGATCAGCAGTTGGCTGAGGAACTAGAGGAATGTGAAGAAACAGGAAGCAAGCACATCATGTCCAGAGAGAGATAGGGGTGGAGAGAGAGCGATCTGAGAGAGAGACAGAGGATGTGTGTGAAAGGGAGAGCGGGTTAGCTGGAGAGGGAGAGTGAGTGAAAGCAAATTGCATTCAACCTGAATGACAGTCTAGGGAGCCCAGGGGACCAACACACAATCTTGAAACGACTGTTTAAGGAAGTGATGACATCTGTCAGCAAACAAGAACTTCAAGTCGTTATGAAAAACACTTACCGACTGGTATGCATGTTGTCTGTCAGCAGGCACACCAACTAAATACACCAAACCTTTAGTTTCAGAGGCCTGCGGTCAGGTTAAGGTTTTGAATAAGCAATGTGATAGGTAAATACCACATTCAAAGGAGCTATACAAGTGTTATGTAATTTCTGTACTTGGTGTTGCATGTTGATAGTATAAAGTTTAAATTAAATTCTAGTCTAAAATACCATGATTCAGTAAGGGGAAGAAAGATTGTGAGAATAGGTCACAGAATAGTTAAACAGCATCCACCCATCGCCCGAGGCCAGTCAGAGAATGGTCTTCTATGATAGCTGGAGTTTAATTTATAATCACTTTAGGCAGTGTTGAGAGTAACACAGTATTATGCTGCATACACAGCACACCTTCATCAGGGGTGTATTCACTAGGAACCAAATGTGCGGAAGTGGGAGGGACTAACCGGAATTGTACAAATAAGAAACACTGGATTTTGTTGCACAACATTTCCCATTGCAATTCTTTTTTAATAATAAAAAAAAGATCTACGGTGGGCACTTTGCAGAACAATTACTGAGACAATGCAGCTGGGATGGGACCAGTAAATGCTAAGACAACGACATGTCTTTTATTCAATTAGGAACAGAGAGATTACAGAATTACAACAAAACTGACAGCAGAACATACTTTCCAACATGTAGAAAATTTGGTTTATTTACGGTACATACAGTGGGTAAAACATTCCTTGAAAATAAATGCGGCAGTTTTTTTTAAGGCATTCAGACTTCAAGAAGTTAACACTGTACAAAATAATTGCACTGAAAAAAGTAGACCAAAGTGCGACAAATATTATTACAATTTGATGAGTTCATAACTAATCTGGAATCTTGTTTCTTCAGAGCCAAAACATTCGTTGAAATATTATGCAAAAATTGATTCCTAATTCCTCATCAGAATCTTCTGATACTTGAAAGAATATCCCTAGATGCAAACCATTTGGTCTTTCCTTTCACTTCCAATTTAAATAAGTGCTATCAGTTACTCTAGCTCTCTCTCATACATAAGACACACATACGGTACATCTTGGGATATTCTCTCATACATACACACGTACTTTTGCATCTTGGGATATTCTTTCAAGTATAAATATATTTTTTAAGACAGTCATTAAATAACAACCCCGGTACCAAAGCAAATCTCTCATTCCTAGAAAGTGGAATTCCTATAGTTTTTCACGATCACTCCTAGAGTGTTCATTTGGTTGGACATCAATTGTTGGCGCTTTCTTTCCCTCCCCTATGTTGCATCCATATTTTTCTAGACATGTCCATGTCTACAAGCAAAGTACATAACATTACTTCCATAAGGCATCTTGGGCGAGTCCTGACAAAATATTTTTCTTTAAGATATCGAGAGGTACGCAAATGCTCTCATAACCTCTTTTTTTCACATTGTCCTATTGGAGAAGTGAGACAGAAGTCCCATATTCGTATTTCAACTGCAGTAAGAGTAAAAAATAAATACAAACAAGTATTTCTTTGTATAATAAAGACTGATCAGTATGTCATTTCACTACATTTCAGTGCAGAGGTGTCTCCGTGAAGCAGGATGGGAAAAAACACTAACTGAAGTCACAGGCATCTTCACCCACACCAGAGGTATAAATCGTATTATACACAAATGACCCCGAGACCTTATTTACGTCCCAAATGACACCCTATATAGTGCACCACCTATGACCAGAGCCCACATTGGGCCCTGGTCAAAACTAGTGCACTATATAGTGAATAGGGTGCCATTTGAAACTTGGAGAACTTCCTTCATCCTCTTCTACAAGGAGGAAAGACTCCTGTTAAGAGCAACTTGGACAGGAGGAGACCACTGGTGCTTTCATGTGTAATGCCGCAGCAGAAGTGAACTTCTATGCCAGCCTATATGGAATAGGATCTGGTATATAATGACAGCTAAAACAGTACTTTGACTATGAAGTAGGTAGGGCTGTTTCAACAGCAGCTTACGGTAAAATCAGACTGAAGGTGGGTGCCTTGATAAAACAAATAAAATATCAATAAATTTACATTTTGAACTTGACAAAAGCTGGACTTCTCTCAGGACTTAAGACTACTCCAGTCTTATGAAATGAACGTCAGCAAAGCGCGACTGATTGAGAGATCGGTCCTGACATATCAAAGAGATTATTTTTTGTCTGAATTGAACGAAACGTGATCAAAACAAAACTTGCCTGCTTCACCTTCATGTCAAGAAACCCCTTATTTTTTTTTCACTTAACAATTTCAAAAGTGCCACAGAGGGTTAATTAATAATAGCACATGAATAAATTAGAGGTTAATGTTCTTCCATCTTCATTGTTGGTGCACAGATGGCACAGGCAGGTAGTTTGGTTGGTGTAATGTTTCACACATTACACCATCTAGCTCCGCCACACACACACACTTCAGGCTATTCCACAGATAACAAGACTCTCTAATCAAGACTCTTCCAGTGTCTGTGCCAATATGCCCAGCCTTGCCACTCTATAAGCTCGCTTTGGCTAATAGTCACCTCACATAGCATTCATTTAAAAAACACAACATAAAAAAATACACAATTTACTGAAAGGTCTAGGACCGTTTTAAAGCCAATATTAGTCTGAGGAACTCAGGAATAGGTTTTTAACTAATAATACAGAAATGAAACATCAATGAACCATGGTCTGATCACTACTATGTGCAGCACTACTAACTCCATCATCATCATCGCTGCAATTTACTACAGCTACTATCTTTCGTTGGTTTGGCCCGTTTTAACATATCTCGTATCGGTCTTATCAAGTCCGTAACAGTTTGAGGCTGTTGAGACAACATTACTCAGCCAGTCTTGTGGCTGCCGTCACCGGTTCTCTGGGCGCGGGTCGAGATGAGGTCGCGGGACACCCTCTTGCAGTCCTTGGCCAGGCCCAGGAAGCACATGAGGTCTATGAAGGCGGTGGTGATGTTCAACTTCACGCCGAACTCACTGGTGGCGTAGTCGAAGGGAAAGGTGTGGTGGTAGTTGTGGAAGCCCTCACCTGAAAGGAAGGACACGAGACCAGGGCATTTTTTTCCATAAAAATGTTAAAAAGACCAACAGGCTGATGTGCTATAGTTGTGCATCTATGAGAGTTACTTTCCCCCCAATAAAACATGATTTGATAAGAGTACAGGTGATATGTAAACTAAAGCACTTGGAGACTGAGAAGTTCCACAACAGGGCTGGGTAACTTCAGTCTTGGTGGGAGGCTAGTACTCAAACACATGATTCAACAAAGTTAATTATAGTCTCCAACTTGAAGAACCAGCATTAGATGACTCAAAAACATGCACCAACTACAGCAGCCCTCTAAATCCAGAGCTGTAAGTATCTTACAATTCCCACTTGTTTTAAGCAATTCAACTAAAGCATGATTTTCATAGCTGACAAACAGGCAGCTCCTACAGACAAGAGGCTACAGTAGTATTCAGAGTCAGGTGTGAATTGCAGTGGGGTCACCAAAATTATTTAAATGGTCATTGGCTGTGTCTATACTCCTTATAGAGTGCAAGGCTCTGGCCAAAAGTATTGCTCCACCCAAAAGTAGTGCACTATATAGGGAATAGGGTGCCATTTCAGATTTGCCAATTGTGAAACCTGCATTAAATTATTATACATACATCTCTACGGTCCGAGCCTTTCTTACGCTATGAAGAACACTTTATAGTGCCGGGGTTGGTTGCGAAATACAAGCCACTGCTCCCTGTGCAAAAAGATCAATCTAAGCAAGCCTAAATGTTTATATTGAGTGATAATTCATATAAAATTGTGTTGGAATTTAAATGGAATTGTGAATTGATCCCAACTCTGGAGAGTGGATCTCCCCTCACTCCCTTTAAAGAGAAAGATGATCCAGGCTTACCGATGGCGCTGAAGGCCACGAAACGGTTCTCACTGGGGTTGATGTTGCGGTCGTAGGGTCGGTTGCCCCACATGTGAGCGGCAGAGTTGACCAGCCAGGTAGCGTTCAGCACCAGAGCGTACCTCATGAGGCACGGGATGAAGTAGCCCACCCACAGGGACTCATCCCACAGGAACCAGGGTACCCACATGGGCACCAGGAAACACAGCAGGACCACAGACAGCTTGTAGTACCTAGAGGGCAGAGATGAGACGTTAGAGATATAATGAGAAAAGAGACATTGTTTGAATCTAAACATAGTTACTAACGCTGAAAAGTCACCACCCCAAGCACCTAGATTCATAAACAGAGGTACTACACTGCGGTAAGTCACACCTACTTCTCAGTCCACATAAAAACACGTTTGGACAAAATCTTCTGATTGGTTGATTGTGTCTACCACCATATGTTAAATCACCCTTTTCTACAAGAGCTGTGGTGATACTAGTTTGGGACTGCGTCCAAGAGCACTCGCTGCATGTTGACCAATGGCCAGCCAGTCACTGTACTTTGTGTGGGTATGGCCTGATTGAGGTCCTGGCAGAGATGACAGCTCTTATCAAAAGATCAGCTACCAGCACCGTCACGGCCACCGCGACCCAGACTACCACTTCCTGTGGCCGTGACTAGAATGGGGAAACTGGTTCAGAGAGCAGCAGTGCAGGGAGCACAGTCAAGCTACTGGGACTACTCTCATGCAACATACACAGAAGTATAGCTAACCACATGATCAGGAAAGCACCTGGTCCTAACAATGAAACATTTGTGTGGAGCACTCAAGAGTTTGGTTTACCTTAGATATTGTCATGCATAGACAAGGAATTCAAATATATCTAAACGTTGACGAGTAACTGGTCTCACAGAACATACACACGTACAATAATGTGGAACACAACGGTTTTGGGTTGCTTGATTATCTTGTATTGACAATATATGGTAGAGAGGGGGAAATGCAAAACTCAATGGCATCATCTGATCACTAGTCACATGCAGTCCGAATCTTGATGTGACATTCATTCTGTAACCACCGATTTCTATGGTGGATTTTATACAGAGGTCTTTCAAGTGTTCAATGAGTGTTAAATTGCCCCTCTGTGGTACATTCTGTGCCGTGCCACTGCCAGTGGAGGTTTTGTGCAACTTTCCCAGAATGCAAATAGGCTTCTAGCTATAACACTGCATGATTCAAAGCAAGGGTACTGCCAAAGGCCTTGGCAGGGCCAACACCTTTAAAAAAGGCCCAGTTCAGTCAAAAATTCTGTTTTTACTGTGTTTTGTATCACATTGTACAACAGCTGATGAAACTAACACTGTAAAAGTGTAAACAATTTTGATCAGTGTTATTTCCTGATACTTTCTGGTTGAAAATATAATCTACACAGGACCTTCTTATCAGCCTGTTTACATGGGAGGGAGTTTCGGCTTGGTTAATAGACCAATAATAGACCGGTAAATTGGTTAATAGACATAGTTCCGAACAGCTCTGCCAATAACTATAGCTAGTTTTAAGTTTTCCCCTCCCACTTAAACCCCTCCCAGACAGTCCTAGCAAAATTCTTGCTGAGAAATAGTTTGTTAAAAAGCTATTTGTCAGTTTTAATGGGAAACTATTACAGCAAGGTACTTAATTGTTACCCAGAAAGAGAGATAAAAACAGCTGCATTGGGCCTTTAAAAAAAATACTTCCAACTGAAAGGTGACGACAGCAAGCTACAGTATGTCGATTTTTTTTTAAAAGTACAACAAGAATACAGTTCCTCAAAACAAACAAACAGTTCATAATTGGAGGTCTGAGGGTATAACTGTTCTTATGAAAGGAGAGGGTTTTACGCACATCCAAGAACAAGATCCAATACATGGAAAAAGGGAATGTGGCTCAAAGTTTTGCTGCTCCCAAATGTCATCTTTTGATAAAGTTAACAGGTGATAAAATAACAACGTTGACGGAGATAGTCTTTGTTACGTCAAGCTTTATCAAAAGATCCCATTTGAGGAGCAGCAATCTCTCTAAAGCAATATCTTTAAGTATTAAGATAACGTTTTATCTGTTTTCACAGAAATGTGCATTGCGACTAAATAAACTCTTTACAGCAGATAATACAAACAGACAATATACCATCCTGTGTGGCTCAGTTGGTAAAGCATGGGGCTTGCAATACCAAGATTGCAAGTTCGATTCCCGCTGGGGTCACCCATCCAAAAAATGTTTTCACTACCATGAGCAACTTTTGACAAACGTGTCCGCTAAGTAGCATATAAGATGAAAGGCATGGAACTAGGACGGTACAGGGCATAGACCGGAAAACTGTCATCTTACTTTCTCTGGAGCATGACGACTTTATCTGCCTTCAGGTCCGTCAGCTCCAGCTTCTTGCCCTTCTCGATGACGTCGGGGTGCTTGCGTACGAGCAGCCAGCCAATGTGAGCGAAGAAAAAGCCCCGCACTGCATTGTGGGGGTCGGCGTCTGTCTCAGAGTACTTGTGGTGAACCCGGTGGTCCCTCGCCCACTCATAGATGTCGTTCTGGAAGAAATAAGTGGTGATGTGGTTGTTTAGGAGCCACGTATATCCAACAGAAAAGCAACACAGGAATCTGGGAGCATGTGTATCAAGCGTCTCAGAGTAGGAGGGAGAACCTGATCACCACTCTTACTCGGAGATGCTTGATATATACGGTTTGGCCCTAGATCCACAGTTCTGGTGTTTCTACTATAGAGATGACCATTAACATTGATTGTCATGCAAGCTGAAGGGCTCATACCCGAACGTTCGGCAATAAAAATTTACATTTAAGTATATTTACTGGAGTGCTGTCCCATTTCTGTTCTTTGTACAATAGAGATAAACCATGTATTTATCTCCATCTCCATGCTGTAATTCTACAAGCAATTGAGATGTCAGAACACACTAATATTAATATGTATGGGAACAACACCAGAGAGAGGGTTTAAACACAATATACTTGAGTATAAATGCACAGTATACTATACATTTATACACCTAGAAAACATATAGTAGAGAACTACAGTTCAATAGACAATGTGTACTAAGAGGTGACCATCAGATTAACCGGGCAGCATCAGTCAGTCAGCACAACAACGCAGATTATACAGGCAACGCCCACTCAGATTAAATGCAATCGTTAATTCCAGTGGAAATTTGTTAACACTCAATCATACTTTATATACCAGCATATTGCACAGTGGGTCACTCATTAATTAAGTTGTTGTTATTGGTGGGGACTAGCGTAGACCTTTTTTAACCAAACCCTTAACCTGATTGCATTGGTCACTTCTTTAAATCAAGTCATCAGTTTGTAAGGTCGTCATTGGGCCACGTGATGGTCACTTCATACATCTAAATTTTGGAGATTTCTAGAATAAGATTGGGTCTATTTCACAAAGGGATTTTGTATGAAATTTGGATAAGTAGTCGTGTTGATTTTTTTGATGAAGGCTGGCTAAAGCCGCTAAATGGTTGGCACTTGGCGGTAGCCTCTGCTAGCTCTCTGTCCTGCTGTTTCTAACTTTCCCTCACAGACACGCCAACACAATAAGGGCCTTTTAATTGAAGCTACACTCGAGAAAGAACCTTGGTGTTTTGGAAGAGCCATGCTGGTTGATCACACAAGTTTAGCCTTCAAGTTTATGATGTGTGTGTATGCCTGTGTGTGTGTGTATGCCTGTGTGTGTGTGTATGCCTGTGTGTGTATGCCTGTGTGTGTATGCCTGTGTGTGTATGCCTGTGTGTGTATGCCTGTGTGTATGCCTGTGTGTGTATGCCTGTGTCTGTTTTTGTCCCCGTAGGGGTCCTATACTGTGTCCTCTTTGGGGTTCAATAAAGTTGATTCAACTCAAAAAGTTGTCCTTTGTTTACCTGAAAGGCCATGGAGTTAGCGAGGGCCAGAAAGACTCGGAGAGGGGTGGAGGCCTTGTAGGACTTGTGACTCCAGAGGCGGTGGGCCCCCGCAGTTATACCCAGGGCACTGAGCAAGAAGCACAAAGCAGCTAGGGGAAAGAAAGAGAGAGATTAGGCTAGATATACAGACGCCCATGTCTGGCTCGCACACACAGAATCATGTGAAACACACACAAAGACATTTGACTCCTAGTAGTTACAAGGGACATCATGTCCCATCCCATGCCTGTTCCCCATCCCTGCCTAGTTTCTGTCATTATATAGTTATTTCTGTTGGGAACTGGCAATGGCAGCACATATGCATGCATGTCTACTCTCAGGGTTGTTGTTGTAAAACTGCTGAATGTGTTTCTATGTGCAGTCACACAAGGCTGCTTAGGATGTGAGAACCTGGGACATCCAACTGGTCCAGGCAGCAAAGAAGAGACATTCTGTTGTGGTGCCATGTAGCCTCACAATGGAATGTCTATTGGAATGCTGATTGTTCTTTGTCTTGCCCAATTGAATAATATGCAGTTCAGCATATGAGAGCTAGAGCGAGAGAGACAACAGTGGAAACACAGTTTTGGTTGTTCAGTATTCGTTACAGTATAATCCAAGTCATGAGTTCTGTCTATCTATTCCAACTATTCTCACAAAAACAGAATTAAAACCCCTGCACGTTTTTTCCTATGTCTAAACAAGCAAATAAAGATGGGTGCAGCTATTTTCTAATTCAGAAATATATTTAGAACAGACGTGCCTCAGGCCACACATTCCAAAAGTCTCTCTCCATCTGCACCACAGTAGGCCTAGCCTATGAGCAGTGTCTTCAATTGAAGATGGATGGTCCATAAACTGTTAGGCTACATATTATATAATACGAGAGAAGTCACCAAATAGGCCCTTGTTTGTTATTTCCATGGGGAAAATATTGAGTAGGTGTACCAACATTCAACACTATTCTTATAGGAGGGCGGGCAAGTAGCAACATGTCGGTGTAACACCACCAAACGCCTACTTCACAAATGCATCACCCGGCTCAGCACATTCTCTTGTCGCTGGTCGACCAGATAAACCATGCTGCGTAGACCAACAACTTTAACGAGGAAAAGGGCGTCAAAACCGATACAAGCGGAACAAGAACATTTGAATAAAATGGCACATTAAGTAAATGGTGATACTTACTCCAAGCCAGAGTCAGGGCCGACGCGGAGGGCACGAGCATCAGTCCATAAAGCGCTCCAACATGTAATAAAAACATTAATATGATGTTTCTCCACACCAGTCTCATCGGTGGTTTAGGGCCCTCTTTTGCTTTATAACTATCATCAAAAACATCATCCCTCGTCGACGTTTCTGGCATCACGGCATCTCCGTTTTGTTGCTTGCTGGGGTTTGTCGTCTCTGTCATGTTTGCTGTAGAATTCTGTAACGTGCCCAGTGTTGAGACGAGATCTGTACTTAAAAGAGGACAGATAGCTTATTCAGTTTACATGACAAACACCGGCATCATGGTCCATCCCACCAGGAAATCGAGCACGCACTTCACACGGTGAAAGTGCGTGCTAGCAGCTAGATTAAAGTGCGTGCTCGATTTCCTGGTGGGCAAGCATCACTGATTGCAATGCTAGAATAGCATAGGCTACTCTAAAACGAATATCATTTGCTATCAACTGGCATCAAAAACATAACTTACTGCGTGGTATGAAGAGAATCGTTAAAACGTACCAAAATGGGCACAACGCGGAGATGGCTTCTTCGGACGAAAGTTGACAATTGAACGCGTTGTCAGCTCTACTCGTAGTGATGACTCCGCTTACCTAACCTGCTGCTGAGTTTCATCTTCAGACCTCGTTTTAAAGACTGCAATTGGTCGAGGGGCATTTGATGCCACTTCTACCCTAATCGTTTCATTGGTTGCCTTCGTATCTGATGTTTATTTTACAACCCCTGGCAGTGAAATGTTGAAAGACATCCAGATAACACCACCCACCCACCCCTTTTCTGTTTGTTTCTTTACAGTCGCGCTCATGTTAATTTATGTGATCACAAATTACACAACTTGTGTCACAATGGTCGGATAGCTGTTTGTTTTATAGGCGTAGTCTAGTTAGATAGACAGACACCACCTTTCCAAAGTCAGTGCCCAGCAGTAACCTTTCCATAAATTGGTCATTACAATAAAGGAAAATAGAATGTTGTTGTTCATGGAGAGGATGTGGGGTGATGGGAGTTGAATGATACATCATTTTAGGGACAGTAATATGCAATACAAATTATTGGGGCAGGGTGGTCCAAAATAGGGGAGGGTTGTCAAACCATTTTTTTTTTTGCTTTGGGGAGGGTTGTGTTTTTTTGGGGGGTCACATGGGGAGGGTAGTGCGTTTTTTCCCTGGTTTACATATGCTCTTCTGCTTGTCTTTTCTCTAATAAACAATGGCTTGACTTACTTTGATATTACCTTAATGAAGCTTAGAAACGTTTGTGAACGTTTGTGGCTATTATTAAGCTTTAATTACTGTATGCCTACCTATGATATAAAGGCATGACGTGAAGGCAGTACACACCTACGCTCCAACTGACTCTGACAGTTGAACTTGAGGTGAGGAAGTCTGGTTTAGGCCTACCAGAGTTACTCCTATAATCTAACAATATAATGCTTATCTTTATACAAAATATTCTGAGAGAAAATGTACAAATTAGCCCCCTTCTGTACGTCTATATCTGTATATCAGACATAGTGGCCATCTGACATAAAGAAATGCATGTCAGTGACGTAGCATGCCACCGCATGTCTCTATCTCTCTCCATCTCTCTGGGGTTAGGCCTATGCTTCTCTTCCTTTATATAGGCTATATATACCGTATATATTTATACAAATATGAATATCATAGCCTATAGGCCTATGCATGCAATGCCCTGAGACATGTAGTGCTTAAATCTCTGACAGCTGAACCGCGGGGTGGACAATTATTATTTTAGGAAAGTAGACAAAAACAAATTAAAAACAGACTATAAAGTTATGCATATGCTACACATTGAAGCACAAGGAATAGTGTTTTTGTAATTTGTTATAGCTGTTTTTAAGGACATGTAAATGTGGCTCATTTGGCCGACATCCCTCTTTGTGTCTGTATCTATGTAATGGTATTTATGTAAAAAAAATAGGGACCACAATGAAAATAAGTTCCCGACTTTATTGTGCAATCCCGGTATCTTTTAAAAATATTTGTGTGTATATGTCTTTTTTGAACTGACAAATAAAATCAATCAGTCAATTCAAACTGTGCAGCGGCCAAATGATGGATGGTAAGACTCATCTGTTACAAAACAGCAAAAATTTGAATGACATTCGGAGATTGTCAAGCCTAGCCTTCGATACTGGGTAAGCCTTCAAGGTAGGGAGGGATGTATTTTCTGTTTGTCGAGATTGACATAGTCTATTTATTGTGGTGTTGAAAACGCAAACCATGATATCGAAGTGCCCAAAGTCAGTATGGTTTGTTTATTGGTTGTGTGGTGCATTGGCACAGACACCTGTTGGTTGAAAATTAGATGCATATTGTATATTTTATATAATTATAAATATGCCATCAAAATGTTGACATTTTGTTGAAAATGATGGTCAGTAAAGAACACTTTAAGCTCGTCTCTCAATATAAAAACACGCGTCAATACTTTACCCCTTGATAACCAGTGCACTTCTGTATGTTGTAAAAGCGTTACATGGTCGCTGCCCATATCATTGCATTGTGCAGAAAATAAACAAGAGTTCAGGGGCCTTGCTTTAACAAAGTTAACAATTTTCACTGTATTGTCCAGAACGTATTTCAAGCTGTCAGGCATTCCCTTGGCAGCAAGAGCCTCTCGGTGGATGCTGCAGTGTACCCAAGTGCTATCTGGCGCAACTGCTTGCATGCGCATTACCACTCCACTATGTCTCCCTGTCATGGCTTTTGCGCCATCAGTACAGATACCAACATGAGCAGCAGCTAGAGAGAGAAAGAGATGGTTAATGTGATTGGATATGAATTATTTGTCTAGGCTACCTGTATTTGATATTGTGTTGTTGTATCACTGGTTTATATCGGCGGTTTAATTTGAATTTTGGCAGTGAAACGAGGCTTCGCAGGTGAGAAAAAAACCTCACCCAAATGTATAGCCCCGTTGGAAAATATAAATGGACTGTTTGAAAATGGGAAGAAAAAAATAAGTATTTAAAAAAAATGTGATTCACATTTTTATTTGGCCTACCCCCGACGGCATTGCGCGTACCCCAGTTTGGGAATACCTGATCTAATACAACATGAGTATGAGGATATTATGAGTATGTATTCCATATTGTCATTATTCAAAATGGAAGCTTTTCTGTTGACTCTTCTGAATCCCTTGAAGCAACAGAGTGTTAGAGGCAGCCTATTGCTGCCATAATGTTAGTCAAGCTGTAACATTAGCCTCATGTCATGTTTATAGAATAATGATGACATAATAACTATGAATAGAATCTCACATATTCAAAAATATATATATTCAACTCTCATGAATCACTTGAATAACTTGAATCCTCAATAGCCTATTTGCTGTAATAATATTGGTCATCCTATAGCCTAGACTCATGTTTATATAATAGGGATATTATGAATGAAATGACTCAAATGTCAACACATGTTCAGGATCAAGCAAACACACCATAATAACGCCCATATTTTACCTGTTGAAACATGACCTCAATACTCCAATGAGTCAACCAACCATATACAGCTTAGACTGCAGTGCACTACAGATAAAGATCTTATTTCATTGCTTGAAAATAACAGAAATAAAAGTATATGGATGCATAATATATATTTCCCTTTTTGCACGAGTAGAGCACCACCAGTCAGTCATACATGGAGTTTCCCACCTGGTTGAACTTTGACCAAGTATTTTCAAATTCCAATTAATTGGAAGGATCAAGAACACCATATTTTAAGCTTCCTGTTAAAGCCTTTAAGATTGTCATTGCTAGAAAACTTCCTTTGTTGGTCCATTTGGATGGAAATCCTGTATTTGTTGCTGTAACAGTACCCAATCTGACACTTAACACACAATTAAGGACTGCTGGAGCAAAGAGCCTTGCTCTAGTGCACAACGGTGCTAGGTAGCATACGGGATGTTGAAGCCGGTAAACCTCCGGCTGCCATCTCATTCCCTGCAGATTTCACCCCAGTCAGCTTGGGGATTGAAACAATGCAAGCCTCCAGTTACCAGACCGCTTCTCTAACTACGAGGCTACCTCTGCCAATCAGGTTGGTTGACTCATGGGATGACTCAATCCACTTTATACAGTTTACTTGGTACAGCTACACTGTAGATAAATATCTCATATCACTACTGAAGAGTTGTAAATACATAGTATATGGTTCTGTATTGCACAGAGCACAACCGTCATACATGGATTTTCCCTGCTGGTTGAACTTTAACTTTATATTTTGTCACAACGGGATCCTTAAAATGATCAAACACTCAATTATAATCACGTGCCATATTTTACCTGTTGGAATATGACAAATGTTCAAAAATGCCATGAGCCATCCAATCTTACAACTCTTCAGAGGCAGAAGCATGCATTCTCTAATTTTATTAAGGAAACATCATTTTTGTCTGGTCAGTTCTAACTGTCAGAATAAGGCCTTCAAGATAGGCTTGAATATCCTATAAAGTACAGTATACAGAATGTTTGGATAATAAACTCTCTATTGCTCAAGTGGGATGGACACAGAACACCACACATCATATATTGTCTGCAGGTATCCTCGAGGTTAGAGCATTGAGCCAGTAACCAAAAGGTTGCTGGTTTGAATCCCAGAGCAAAGCACTTAACCCTGGCTGTAACCCCACCTGCAGGTGTCTCAGGGGGTGTTGGGATATGTAAAAAATTTGTGTAATTGCAAAAATATAAGCACACCCCAAATTAAATGTTGTACATACAATTTACACTCTTGGTTTAATTTTAACCTGATATTTTCTGATTGGTTTTTAGCCTGATATTTTCTGATTGGTTTTTAATCTGATATTTTCTGGGGTTTTTTGGGGGGGGAGGGGGGGGGGGGGGGTTTGAATTTGACCTCCTTTTTCTCCCCAATTTCGTGGTATCCAAATTGTTTTTAGTAGCTACTATCTTTGTCTCATCGCTACAACTCCCGTACGGGCTTGGGAGAGACGAAGGTTGAAAGTCATGCGTCCTCCTATACACAACCCAACCAAGCCGCACTGCTTCTTAACACAGTGCGCATCCAACCCGGAAGCCAGCCGCACCAATGTGTCGGAGGAAACACCGTGCACCTGGCAACCTTGGTTAGCTCGCACTGCGCCCGGCCCGCCACAGGAGTCACTGGTGCGCGATGAGACAAGGATATCCCTACCGGCCAAACGCTCCCTAACCCGGACGAAGCTAGGCCAATTGTGCGTTGAACATTTAACCATGTTCACTTGCTCAATCACTGGATCCGTTAACAGGTGTAGTGTACAATAGATAAGGTATAGACTATATGAATTCAATCACTGGATCCGTTAACAGGTGTAGTGTCCAATAGATAAGGTATAGACTATATGAATTCAATCACTGGATCCGTTAACAGGTGTAGTGTACAATAGATAAGGTATAGACTATATGAATTCAATCACTGGATCCGTTAACAGGTGTAGTGTCCAATAGATAAGGTATAGACTATATGAATTCAATCACTGGATCCGTTAACAGGTGTAGTGTCCAATAGATAAGGTATAGACTATATGAATTCAATCACTGGATCCGTTAACAGGTGTAGTGTACAATAGATAAGGTATAGACTATATGAATTCAATCACTGGATCCGTTAACAGGTGTAGTGTCCAATAGATAAGGTATAGACTATATGAATTCAATCACTGGATCCGTTAACAGGTGTAGTGTCCAATAGATAAGGTATAGACTATATGAATTCAATCACTGGATCCGTTAACAGGTGTAGTGTCCAATAGATAAGGTATAGACTATATGAATTCAATCACTGGATCCGTTAACAGGTGTAGTGTACAATAGATAAGGTATAGACTATAGGAATTCAATCACTGGATCCGTTAACAGGTGTAGTGTCCAATAGATAAGGTATAGACTATATGAATTCAATCACTGGATCCGTTAACAGGTGTAGTGTACAATAGATAAGGTATAGACTATATGAATTCAATCACTGGATCCGTTAACAGGTGTAGTGTACAATAGATAAGGTATAGACTATATGAATTCAATCACTTTCTGAATGCACCTCTTTTTATTTGAACGAAACCTTCCTTACATGTTTGCCCAGTGGTCAGAAAGTTACTTTTTGAATCTGAATGCCAAAACGTCCAGAAGATAGAGGTGCTCAAAGTTGCCCCATTTTGCAACCCCACCATGCCATGAGACTGTTGGCTTTGATATCATTTGGTTGGGTTTGATATCATTTGGTTGGGTTTGATATCATTTGGTGGGTTTTGATATAATTTGGTTGGTTTTGATATAATTTGGTTGGGTTTGATATAATTTGGTTGGGTTTGATATAATTTGGTTGGGTTTGATATCATTTGGTTGGGTTTGATATCATTTGGTTGGGTTTGATATAATTTGGTTGGGTTTGATATAATTTGGTTGGGTTTGATATAATTTGGTTGGGTTTGATATCATTTGGTTGGGTTTGATATCATTTGGTTGGGTTTGATATAATTTGGTTGGGATTGATATCATTCGGTTGGGTTTGATATAATTTGGTTGGGATTGATATAATTCGGATGGGTTTGATATCATCTGAAAGCTTATAAACAGGGTTGTCAAATGATTTGATTATTACTTGAAAAAATGTTGTATTAAATTTTTTTCTTTTTTTTACTGAATGTCAACTTAAATGTGAATTCATATTCTATTATCTATATTTCTAGGATTTCAATAGGTTTCCTATGAAATATTGACAGTTGAATTTAAAACATTGGATATTCCCACTCAAGTCAACATTCTCTGATATGTGTATCTTTGTAACCTATGACAGGGCAGGCAAACCGGCGACCCAGGGAGCTCCAATGTGCACGCCTTGTCTTATCATTTGAATGATAATGGCAAGGAGAAGTAATCAACATTTTAAAATGAATAGATTTGTTAGATAGTTTTTCATTATTTTGACCTTCCCACATTATAATTTAAAGATGAAATGAAAACTCTAACAGCCTATTAGCCAAAAGGTAACTCCAAAACATTTCCGCTAATGCCATGTTCACATACTAGACATGTAGTTATTATACACATGCCGCATATAACCAGTTAGCAAGGTATAAGAGCAGCTGTTTAGCTGTTTAAAGGCCGAGATGTATTTTTCCTGTGTTTTATACAGCATATATTTCCACACTATGAGGTTGGAATAATACTGTGGAAATTGTGAAAATGATGACAACGCCCTTTTAGTGTAAGAGCTGTTTGAAAAGAACACCTGAAATTTCAACCTGTTTTGGTGGGATTGAGTTTTGGCCTTCCATGTGTCATCATCATGCAGTACATTAGCTAATAGACCAGTACGAAAGAGAGTTCCAAAGCTAATTTTCCGTTTTCCCCTCGCCACTCAGATCACTCCCAGACAGTCCTAGCAAAATTCTTCCTTGAAAAATTGCACTTTGCAAAGAAGCTATTTTTTAAAACTTTTTGACAATTTTAACTGAATACTCAGATACTCCAGTGAGTGTAATTTGCTCAATATTAGAAATTTGCTCAATAGAAAAACATATATTATCATCTTTTCTACAGTAGGTTCTGTATGTTATTCAAATTTCATTTATTCTGTTGGTGCTAGCAATATTAATAAAAATACATTTGAAACATCTTTGCAGACCCCCTGTTGAATACCCCTGACCGAAAAGGCTAAACTGATTCTAGATCAGCACTCCTACTCTAACACGCTTTATGATTACAAGTTCCGATGTGATGTTGACTGATATATCAGAGAACATTCTAGAAATGCTTGATGCTAATCTAGATAAGCAAAAAAAAACTGGTAACTCCCCCTGTAAGACATACCATAAAGTGGCACTGACTAGCACATGCAATAAAGATAAACAAACATGCCAACTCATCTTGACCTCCTGGAATGCATTTATCTCTTTCTCAACTACATTTGACTATGTGGTCATCTGTCTAGCCAAACTGGCACTATTGTACTAGCCTGGTCCCATATCAGTTTGTGCTGTCTTGTCAACTCAAATGTTGGTTTGCCAACTAATATGGTCATTGTCACAAGACAGCACAAACAGATCTGGGACCAGGCTTCTTATCTCCTGGCTTAGTGGCCAGTCTGTGACTAGGCCTGCTGGTCAGCAGGTCTGGTGGTCTAGGTCTGGTGTGACATCATCCCTCTGACCTCTTGTGTGGGGAAAATAGCACCCCGTTGTTAGGCAGGCCAAGGGACAATTGTTGCAACACATTACAGCACATAGAGTGTAACCTCTCTGGCTCAAACAGGTTTTTTTCCTGCTGTATATTTGAAACATTGCTTGCAAATTGAGTGCAATAAGTCAGTCAACTAGACTGTCAGTGAACTACAGTGAACCAGTACCTTAAAACCAGGGCTCAAACGGAGGCGGTATGCCATACCCCTTGTTAAAAAAAGTGCAAAAAGCCTACCCTTTTTAAGTTGAAGATTTTGAGTGGGAAAACAAGCTGTAAGTTTTATGAGAAAAGTGGGGTTCTGATGCACATGGGCCGTCATTGTAAATAATCATTTGTTCTTAACTGACTTGCCTAGTTAAATAAAGGTTACATTTAAACAATTAAATTTAAAAATATCTGGTTTGTCTCTATGATGGCATTCTGAGGCTGAGCTACGACCTTCTAAAGTCGAGGAGTCAAAGCTGTTCTTGTCTAATGATGTTCTGTATTATGTCATTCTGTATTATGTCATTCTGTATTATGTTTCATGTTTTATGTGGACCCCAGGAAGAGTAACTGCTGCTTTTGCAACAGCTAATGGGGATCCTAATCAAATATCCAACACCAAATACCAAAGTAAAGCAAAAATGGACTTTGCTTGGTCATATGTGACTCTGTCGCTATCAATTGAGCTAATCACTTTTTGAAAAATGTGTTTAACTAAATTGATGCTTTAATTTTTATGTGAATTATAATATTATAACATATTTGTTAGCTAAATAACACTTGTGAAAATAGTCTAGACTTTTTGTCCCCTATCCTTATTAATATTTACTAGGGCCTCTAAATGAATCATTAATAATAATTGTTTTAATTCTAATTTATTTGGTCTTTCACAATAGCTAGTGTCAGTGGAGCAAGGTGCATCTACTTGTTTGAAGTCTGAAATGCTTGGTCTTTGAAAATAAATCTAATGAGGTCAGCTTTTGTGTACGCATTTTCAACTAACTATGTCCTGGACAGTGTTGACTGTAAGTCAGAAACATTTTGAAAAGGCAGTCTTGAAATGCGCTTTGCCTCAAATATCTTGTTTTGTCCTTTTAGTACTTCAAACCAACTCGTCAAGTTTGGAATTTGGATTCAACCTTTAAAGCATCCTGAATACACCTGACTTGTGATTCTATGTGATTTAAATTCCACTTTAGTCAAAAACCCAAGCCTCCCAGGAATAATTAACCAATTAACAGCTGCTTTTACCAAAAATGTATCTATATGCATATGCCATATTCTATAAATGGTGTATAAAGGGTGAGCTAACCATTCCCACTGTAGGGAGAATTGCCAAATGTGTCATAACACGCTATGTATGTTTATACACCATTGATAGAGTATGAGAATGCTTTGAGATGATTTGCGACACATGCTAAACCTGCTAAACTGTATAAGTTGTATTTAAAGTGGGACTGACAATTACTCACTTCCTACATTGACCCCAACCTTGCCAAATTAGTAGGTACATCACCCGTTCATGAAAACTGATCGCTCCTACAGACAGCGAGTCACGTGACCGCGGCTTGCTATATAAAGCAGGCTGACAGGCGTCGAGACATTCAGTTACTGTTCGACTGAACGTTAGAATGGGCTAAAGGAGTGGCCTAAGCGGTTTTGAGTGTGGTCTGACAGTCGGTGCGAGGCGTGCTGGATCCAGTATCTCAGAAATGTCTGATCTCCTGGGCTTTTCACTCACAACAGTGTTTCGGGTTTACCGAGAATGGTGAGAGAAACAAAAAAATCCAGTTAGCGGCAGTCCTGTGGGTGAAAACAACTTGTTGATAAGAGAGGTCGAAAGAGACAAACAGACAAATAATGGCGCAGTACAACAGTGGTGTGCAGAACAGCATCTTGGAACGCACAACTTGTTGATCCTTGTCATGGACGGATGGGCTATTGCAGCAGAAGACCACACCAGGTTCCACTTTTATCTGCTATAAACAAGAAGATGTGGCTCCAGTGGGCACTTGATCACCAACACTGGACAACTGAGGAGAGGAAAAGCATTGCCTGGTCCAACGAATCCCAGTTTCTGTTGCGTCATGCTGATGGCAGTCAGGATTTGGCGTAAGCGGCATGAGCCCTTGGACCCATCCTTCCTGGTGTCAACCGTACAGGCTGGTAGCGGTATTGCACTGGTGAGGGGAATGTTTTCCTGTACATGTTAGGTCCCTTCGTGCCAATTGAGCAACGATTGCATGCCACACTGTATCTGAACATTGTTGCTGACCAAACCCAATAGAGCATATTTGGGATGAGATGGAACGAGCTGTTCGCAGCATAAATGTACCACAGTCCAATCTGCAGCAACTATGTGATGCCATTGCGTCAGCATAGACCAACCTCCCTGTGCAACGTTTCTGACAGAATCAATTCCCCGAAGAATTCAGACTGTTCTGGAGGCAAAGGGGGGTCCAACCAGGTACTAGATGGGTGAACCTAATTAACTGGCCACCGGGTATGTCCATAATGTCTTTTGTTATTAATTTTTTTTTAATATAAACCATGGGTTTTTAGAAGGGAGAACTGATCAACTACTGTAGATTTCACCCTAACGGTGATTCAATTTAAGGGTTCCTCTTGTCTTTTATGTCAGCAATAATGTAAAACAGGTAACTCAAGGCTACACATTGGAAGTTTATAGTTGACTCTATAGTACCACCTAGTGTACATATATGGAGTTTATGCCTATGCAGTTCAGGCATGCAACATGACATAACAGATGGAGTACAGCATGGGCCTCATTCAAACACAGAAGAGGGGAAGATAGCAGAGAATCTACTCCAGCATTTTGTGAGCAAGCGACCACAAACACACTTCACGCTGCTCTCCACCCATTTCCTACTTTGATCTATTTACAAGGCAGAAAATGTTTTGATTCACTGCTGCTGTAGGATATAGAGACACAGCCCCTCACAATGCAGTATATGTAGTATATGCCTCTGAATAACGTACAACATTGATTTAATATTCTACATGACATTGAAAAGCTCTCAGAATTTGTATTTTTAAGTAATGATCACTTTCCTTTTTGAGAGGATTTTGGAATTGAATTTCCACTGATTCGACTATTTTATCTCTGTAGTCAACACACAATCCAGAGGACAACATTCACAATGTATAAGAATTAGAAAAACTAGAAAAGGTTCAGCTGTAGTGTAAGTGAATATAATGAATTATCTCTGAAAGACCAGCAACAGTTTGCAGTGTGGTGTGTGAGGGAACATTTATTTATATTTCACATTTTTTAATTTTTTATTTAACTAGGCAAGTCAGTTAAGAACAAATTCTTATTTTCAATAACAGCCTAGGAACAGTGGGTTCAGGGGCAGAACGACAGATTTGTACCTTGTCCCTTTGTACCTTGTCAGCTTGGGGATTTGAACTTGCAACCTTTCGGTTACTAGTCCAACGCTCTAACCACTAGGCTACCCTGCCGCCCCATATCCACAGGCACAGTTACAGTCAGACTGAACGCCTCCCCTGTCAGCTTCCTCTAGGGTCAGGACTGCAGCACAGCTCCCTGAAGTTCCTCATTGGCTCTCCTTCGGGTTTACAGGAGATATAGAGCAGCCTGCGGGTAGATGAGGGATTTCTTAGAGCCCGAATCACACGATAATGAGGCCCAGCCCGAGCAGGGTTCACCACAGCTGCGAGTGGGCAAATGTCTGAGGAATAGCCTGGGACCTCCATGATCAATTGATTTGGAAATGTCAGTCCTTGTTCCACAATAACCTACATTGCTAAACTATCCCCATGTAGTTACAAAGCAGTTACTATGTCACTACATGATAAAACAATGTGGTTCTACAGTTATTACTGTGAAGGGCAACTTAAAGGGATAGTGTACCAAAATTACTAAATTACATTTTGCTTTCTTACCCTGTTAGCAGTCTATGGACAAGCTATGACAGGGATCAATGCTTTGGTTTTGTTTACCTGGCCTCTGTTTCCAAATGCTAATTTGTCAATCATACTGATAGTCAATCATACTGATATTAGCATTTTTCGGCCTTCATGTCCAAATCATCCTAAAGTGTGTCAAATGGATTGTGTAGCTATGTGAAGTTACTTATAGATGATTTGGACATGAAATGTGAAAATGTGAATATCGGTACCATTGACCTGCATTGGATTTGTGCCACAAAGCTAAAAAGTTAGCATTTGGAAACAGTGGCCAAGTAAACAAAACCAAAGCATGGATTGCTGTCATACCCTCCCAGCATTGCTTTGAGGATAAAGAAATCAACATATCATTTTGTAATTTGGGTGAACTATCCCTTTAAGGTAAAAAGTTACCAAATAAAACTATACCATTCTCTTACTGTAGCCTTTTTTTACACTGTGCATGTTAATATATTGTGTACTGTATTGCATTCTATTCATCACTTCCTGTTGTATGTGTGGCAGGACATGTGGCAGCTTGTAGGGTGATTCCTCATGGCTGCAGCGACTCGTGAAACGCTCCTTGAAGTACAGGGAGTCTAGCTGGCAGATAGCACCAGGCCCCTTGGTGAAGTACTCCACCAGGACGGACTTATGGACCTCTATCTCCTCCGGGGTGAGCCTCTGTGGATGTGGTGTGGCTTGCTGCGTTGGTCCTCACTGTCACCTGTGAGCGTGTAATGTATAGGGTTCATTTCAATAAATGAGTACTGTGTGTCCAAGACGATTGAACCCCCGGGGACAATAAAGTTTAAGCCTATCTTATCCCAGCCTTTCTCATCCCAATTCTTTGGGCCCAACAGTCGCTCCATATATTTGAAGTATTCCAACACAAACACACCTGAAATTAGTTAACTAATCTGAAAGCCAATGTGCTTGTTCGAAATTGCAGCCGTCACTGCAGGCAACTGCCGACTGACTGATTTACAAATCACCTTGCATCATAAATAAACTACTCGTTATTATTTGTAGATCAGTCAGTCACAATTTACCCACAACGCATCATGGATTTGACGCTCTTGACACTGTCGCCCCTAGTTACCGCAGCCACAAAGTCATAAACCATGCCTATTTCTACAATTTCTCTTATTAAAATATGATTATTTAAAATCTAACCCCTAACCACACTACTTACCTTATTCCTAGCCAAACCATAACTTAAGACCAAAAAGCACATTTTTGTTTTAATGAATTTTACAATATAGCCAATTTTGACTTTGTGGCTGTGCAATCTAGTGGAAACTCTTGAACATAGTTGGGTTCTTGCCCGACTACGTTACAGACGCATACCACAAATCCTGGATAGGTATTTAACATATCATCTAACCACATCATATGACAGCTATCTGATGCCCAACTGCACAGTTGATGACATGGTGTGCAACCATTGGTTGATGCAATGCAACGCCTGCTCATAATGTTGGGCAGGAACTCAACCAATTGTGGCGTTCCTGCCTAACTACATTGCGGACTATGGCTGTGTTTGAGATGATCAAACCTGTAATGTATCATGGGTAAATTGTGTCTGACTGACTGATCAACAAATAATATTGAGTTGTTATTTATAATGCAAGGTACTTTGTAGATCAGTCAGTCGAACACGGCTATCACAGCTTTAATGCTCTTGAACACGGCGGTTGCATTGCATCAACCAATGGTTGTGTGCCACATCATTGACTGCACAGTCGGGCATCAGATTGCTATATTATATGATGTAGTTAGCTGATGTGTTAAACACCTATCCAAGTGTTGTGAGATCTGATCAGGCAGGAACACCACCAGTGTTGATTTGAATCAGTTGTGCTGGTGTTAGGGTACATCAAATATATGGAATGACTGGTGGGCCCTGTGAACTGGGTTGAGAAAGGCTGTCTTGTCCTATCCTACCTCTCTCCAGTGGCCTCCGTTGTGGAACAGCAGACAGGCCTCTAGGGGCGAGGTGAAAGAAGTCCTGGCAGCACCTGGCCACAAGCTTGTGTCTCTCTGGCATGTTGAGGAGGTGGTCCCCATTCACATATCAATGTTGCCCGCCTTGCCCATGTAGAATCACACCATCTTAGGGTTGCCATCCATCCCACGGTTGACTGAGAAGGCAGGATTTCTTATAAGCTTCCGGGTTAGAGTCCTTGAAAGCGGCAGCTCTACCCTTTAGCTCAGTGCAGATGTTGCCTGTAATCCATGGCTTCTGGTTGAGGTATATACGTACAGTCACTGCATGGATGGCATTCATTTAACGAAAAAACGCCACCTACTGGAGGGAAACGGATTTTCTGCAGAGTTGGCCTCTCTCTTCCTCTCTGACAACAGACACAACGGTTTCTACTACCACTACCTCAGATTACCACAGCCACAAAGTCAAAATTGTCTATATGATAAAAGTTCATGAAAACAAAAATTTGCTTTTCGGTCTTAATTTAAGGTTAGAGTTAGCATAAGATTAGCAGCTTGGTTAGGGTTATCACAAACGATTTTGTAAAACATTTTTTAAGGTTTAAAATTATATTTTAAGAAGATCAGGTGTAGAAATAGGCAAACCCAGGATGTAATTCAACCGGCCATGATTGGGAGTCCCATATGGCGGTGCACAATTGGCCCGGGTTTGGCCGGTTTAGGCCATCATTGTAAATAAGAATTTGTTCTTAACTGACTTGCCTATTTAAATAAAAAATGTATAACATTTTTTGAAAACTGTTTGTGTTAATTAATGATGATCAGGCACAACGCTGATAAATTCATGGCTAGAAGGGATTCAGCTTTCGGCTAATTAACGTCAACATTTTTCTGGTGCATTTTAGCTAACCCAAACCCATTTCCTAACCTTAACCTAATTATCATAAACTTCTGCGTAAATTATACTAACCTGCTGCTACAAAATGTAAATATGACGTTAATTTGTCAAAAGCTGGATCCCTTCTAGCATGACCCTCCTATTTATAGTCCTACTTATATCATTACACTCATAACAACCTTATCATTACGAAACTTCTATTAGGTCAAATAAGCCACAGATAACAAATAAGCCATTACATTTTTTGTTAACCAAATTCGACACTCTCATTGACCTCCATACAAATACTCCCAGTTATCCCTCTTCCTTCACCTCTTCTGGTGTTTTCAAGTCAGAGATTTCCGAGTTCCCAGTTTCCAATTGTTTTATTGCAAACTTAATTTCTGCGGAGATCATATGTCGAGTTCAAAACAACAGGGAACTCTGAAATTTAGACTTCAGTGCGTTCAAGACAATTGGGAACTCTGAAAAAAATATCTCAGACTGGGGACAGAGATAGGCCGGCAATTGCATTGCGGAATGTTCCTCCGTGGCTATTTCCGAAACCAAGTGTAGATGTTAACATGATTTAGGGCAGGAGAGAATGTGTTGAGGACGTGAGATGGTGTGTGGAGAGATGGATAATCGGTTTTATTTGTTTTTAAGGATGGAAACAGATGGTTCAAATGATCCAGTCAGTGGAAGGGTGGGGGCAGGTGTGTATATCCCAGATTTCAACGTTAGAGTATGTAAGCGATACATTTATTAAGTGTCAGTATATGCAGCCGAGTTGATGGTTTGGTGGAGGAGGTGAAACCACT
Organism: Oncorhynchus clarkii lewisi; assembly: GCF_045791955.1. Lineage (NCBI taxonomy): Eukaryota > Metazoa > Chordata > Actinopteri > Salmoniformes > Salmonidae > Oncorhynchus > Oncorhynchus clarkii. The sequence goes on along the minus strand of NC_092147.1, from coordinate 80,007,716 downwards.
CGGAGTTGTGATCTGGTCTGATTCTGCTGCAGTGTTGAGTAGTGTGAACACGGGCAGGTCTGAGCTATATGGATCACTCCAATCCTCTACGGTGCTAGAGACACCTCAAAAAGGATGTAGAGAATGTGTGTTGCAGGCATGGGGTGTATATATAGGGGCGGACCCCAGCCGTGACACAGGTGTACACGGGAGTAAATCCTCACCTCGATTGTATCCCTCCACCGCGGAGTGATACCAATATATAAATGTATTGGAGTGATCCATATAGCTCACTTAACCGTAGTTACATACGTGACCTTAGGTCTCAATATTCTGCTGGCCTGGACGTTTGGATACTAATTGTTGTTCTACACTGTATGTTCTGCTGGCCTGGATGTTTGGATACTAATTGTTGTTCTATACTGTATGTTCTGCTGGCCTGGACGTTTGGATGCTAATTGTTGTTCTACACTGTATGTTCTGCTGGCCTGGATGTTTGGATGCTAATTGTTGTTCTACACTGTATGTTGTGCTGGCCTGGATGTTTGGATGCTAATTGTTGTTCTATACTGTATGTTCTGCTGGCCTGGACGTTTGGATGCTAATTGTTGTTCTATACTGTATGTTCTGCTGGCCTGGATGTTTGGATGCTAATTGTTGTTCTATACTGTATGTTCTGCTGGCCTGGATGTTTGGATACTAATTGTTGTTCTATACTGTATGTTCTGCTGGCGTCCAGGTAATGTGCATGTTTACAGAAAGTGTAGAATGCACTTTGGGTATCAGCATAGAGCAGGACCAGAGTGGAGAGAACAGTGGGATGTAAGTGAAATCCGTAGACTCCGTTTTGTTGATCAATGGATGCATTTCTAACGTCCTCACTTCATGATAGAATGAAGGGTATTGACCATGACAATAGTCAAACTAAGACAGTGGTTAGTTATCTAGCCTTTTCTGTGACGTGTGTGCTAAATTCCAAATTGATCCTTAACGTTTAACCCTAGAGACTTTGTGTAGATCTGACTTGTAGACCAGAGGTTCTCAGAAAACTCATAGAGCACTTTGTTCAGCGTAGACCACTGAGGAGACAGAGGAAATTTAGTGAAATCTGTAAAATATGTAGGTAGTTGATCAATGTATTACTTATTTCCGGAGTTACTTCAAGGCATCATTTAGGTTGCTGTGCTCTGTGAATCAGAATGTGGACCATGCTAATAGGCAGAACTTTATTCTGTAATGTACAGTATGTGCTGAATACTAAAATCAACCCCTTACCCCTAGAGACAATGTATATCTGAAAGCAAATGTTATTGTTCCATCTTACCCTCTTTCAGGCAGGTTGAGGTTCTGTCATTCCTTTCTGATTTGCATAAGTGCCTAAAAGGAGGAGTAGGCGCTAGGAGTCCATTTGGATTTCACCTGGGGCATGCTGGAGCAGTGATGACTCTTATTTCTGCCTTTCTCCGTATATCTCTGTCCCCCTATAGGGAGGCTTTTCCCTGTTTGTCCAGCTGATGCTCATCCTAACTACTTCGTCTCCTCCCTCAGCCAGATGATGGTGACCCCTACAGCCTAAACCCCCGCTTGTCAGTCTCACTGTCCTCCTTTACACACTAATGCTTCTACAACTCACTTATAACATAGTTATACACACTTTTATACAGCTTGGGGTCACAGCTTCAGAATAGATTAAACGTTGGTTTTGTCACAAGGAAATCTGAAAGGCTTTAGTTGGGTCAGTGTAAAAAAGAAGATTGCTGACCCACCTCTACATAGCATCTCTGGTTATGACTTTATCACATTATTTATTACGTCTGATGGTATCAGTTATTACAACATGAAATTATACACGGTTAGCTTTTATTGTGCTCGTAACCCTCAGAATTACGAGTAATACTTTGGCGTGATGTCACTCAGGAAGTTGAACCACCCGTTTGTCACAATGTCACTTCCTGTGCTGCGTTGCAGTGGTACGGGCCACATACACCGGAGGCAGACACATACCCTGAAGGTGCCTTACTACGTAGGAGCTAGCTTCACCGAGCGATATTCTGGAAAAGACCTGAAGACCACATCTCCAACCTCAGGAACAGTTGCTGGAAGGAGACGAAACAGAGTAAGTCACAGCCCAACGTTAACGCAACGCACATGCAATGTTTGTACCCTTTTCACACTATGCCTACTGTACTGGCTTGGATATTTTCCTTTCATATTGTCTTCTCCAGCATGAGTCCTGCAACTCTATGATGGCACTGGAAGAGATGGCTTCCGTTTTACAGGCACCTAACCAATTGTGCTATTGTGTTTTTTTTCCGTTATTTGTAACTTATTTTGTACATAATGTTTCTGCCACCGTCTCTTCCTCACTACTGTTACTTTGTTTCTCCTTAATTATTTGTTTATATTTTTTGTTTGTTTAAGTTCAATTTTGCTATTATGTTTTATTTCTTGTTAAACATTTTTTTACTTCAGTTTATTTTACTACATTTTTCTCTTAACTGCATTGTTGGTTGAGGGCTTGTAAGTAAGCATTTCACTGTAAGACTACACCTGTTTGTATTCGGTGAATGTGACAAATTACATTTTGATTTGAACAATGGTGGCCAATGCAGTGAAATAATTCTGAAGTTTTAAGATTTTTGATAAAGTGCATAATTATATTTTTCAATATATTGGATACATTTTTGTGTGTTTTTGTCTTCCAGAGGAAGGCTTGCTGTACCTTGCTCATCATTTCGGAGACTGACTTGTACCAAAGGGCTCAGCAGATGGGAACGCCTACGACTGTCGGAGATTCAGATCACGAAACAGGGATAAGAACCCACAGACATACAGAAGGGTACGTTGTAATGGTGGGCACCAATATCTAAAATTCCCTCAGACATACACGCATGTACAGTGCCTTGCGAAAGTATTCGGCCCCCTTGAACTTTGCGACCTTTTGCCACATTTCAAGCTTCAAACATAAAGATATAAAACTGTATTTTTTTGTGAAGAATCAACAACAAGTGGGACACAATCATGAAGTGGAACGACATTTATTGGATATTATAAACTTTTTTAACAAATCAAAAACTGAAAAATTGGGCGTGCAAAATTATTCAGCCCCTTTACTTTCAGTGCAGCAAACTCTCTCCAGAAGTTCAGTGAGGATCTCTGAATGATCCAATGTTGACCTAAATGACTAATGATGATAAATACAATCCACCTGTGTGTAATCAAGTCTCCGTATAAATGCACCAGCACTGTGATAGTCTCAGAGGTCCGTTAAAAGCGCAGAGAGCATCATGAAGAACAAGGAACACACCAGGCAGGTCCGAGATACTGTTGTGAAGAAGTGTAAAGCCGGATTTGGATACAAAAAGATTTCCCAAGCTTTAAACATCCCAAGGAGCACTGTGCAAGCGATAATATTGAAATGGAAGGAGTATCAGACCACTGCAAATCTACCAAGACCTGGCCGTCCCTCTAAACTTTCAGCTCATACAAGGAGAAGACTGATCAGAGATGCAGCCAAGAGGCCCATGATCACTCTGGATGAACTGCAGAGATCTACAGCTGAGATGGGAGACTCTGTCCATAAGACAACAATCAGTCGTATATTGCACAAATCTGGCCTTTATGGAAGAGTGGCAAGAAGAAAGCCATTTCTTAAAGATATCCATAAAAAGTGTTGTTTAAAGTTTGCCACAAGCCACCTGGGAGACACACCAAACGTGGAAGAAGGTGCTCTGGTCAGATGAAACCAAAATGGAACTTTTTGGCAACAATGCAAAACGTTATGTTTGGCGTAAAAGCAACACAGCTGAACACACCACCCCCACTGTCAAACATGGTGGTGGCAGCATCATAGTTTGGGCCTGCTTTTCTTCAGCAGGGACAGGGAAGATGGTTAAAATTGATGGGAAGATGGATGGAGCCAAATACAGGACCATTCTGGAAGAAAACCTGATGGAGTCTGCAAAAGACCTGAGACTGGGACGGAGATTTGTCTTCCAACAAGACAATGATCCAAAACATAAAGCAAAATCTACAATGGAATGGTTCAAAAATAAACATATCCAGGTGTTAGAATGGCCAAGTCAAAGTTCAGACCTGAATCCAATCGAGAATCTGTGGAAAGAACTGAAAACTGCTGTTCACAAATGCTCTCCATCCAACCTCACTAAGCTCGAGCTGTTTTGCAAGGAGGAATGGGAGAAAATTTCAGTCTCTCGATGTGCAAAACTGATAGAGACATACCCCAAGCGACTTACAGCTGTAATCGCAGCAAAAGGTGGCGCTACAAAGTATTAACTTAAGGGGGCTGAATAATTTTGCACGCCCAATTTTTCAGTTTTTGATTTGTTAAAAAAGTTTGAAATATCCAATAAATGTCGTTCCACTTCATGATTGTGTCCCACTTGTTGTTGATTCTTCACAAAAAAATACAGTTTCATATCTTTATGTTTGAAGCCTGAAATGTGGCAAAAGGTCGCAAAGTTCAAGGGGGCCGAATACTTTCGCAAGGCACTGTAAATTAATGCTACACACAAATCACAATTGCTGCTGCCAGACTCTTATTATGATTGCTAAATACTGCACAATTTAAACACTTGCCCCCAAATCCCCCCTTCCCCAAAACACATGTAAATATTGGACTATATATTGTACCTTACTGTATTATTCTTATGCTAAAATGTTTATTATATTCTACTGAGCCATTTACTTTATGTTCCGATTCTTATCTTTTATTATGTCTTATTGTTGTTGCATTGTCCAGAAGGAAGATGCAAGTAAGCATTTCATTGGCTGGTGTATACCACATGTATCCTGTATGACTAATAAAACTTGAAAAATATATCAGTATCGCTTGATACTGTTTTGACCTCAATAATGTTTGATTTGGGTTTGATATCGATATGAGCAAGACATATCGTGCTATTGGTTTATCCTTCCTGTTAACCTATGCTATTATGTAAAAAAAAAAGCATAAATGACTGTTCCTGCATGCACAAAATCCTCTCGCAGATGTTCACATGCTCTCAACTAAATATATTTAACGTGAGCATTTGTCTCCAATAAAAAAAATGCTTGAACATGTGGTGCGGCATTATTGCACAAATGAATCTGTATTTATTCAAATTAACAAATATCAAATGTTTCTTTATAATCACTATATAATGACCTAGTGTGGTTTTATTTTATTACAGAGACAAATATTTGATCCATGAACAAAATATTTCACATTAATATTTTAATTTGAAAATGTATTTTAGTTTTTCAGTTTCAAGTTCTTGAAAGAAAGTACAAAAAGCAGTTCAGGTGAATATGAGTATCAAATACTGTCTAATCAAATCCATGGTTCAACAACAGAAGTTTTTCATTGTCTTTATGGCCATATCTTACATTCAATTGTCTCCACATGTCAATTGATGTGGAAAAGCTGCCATAAGATGTGTTCCCTAGAAAACATTTAATACATTTTAGCATATACAAAAAAATAATACATGGTTAACATTGTTGCACAAGCTTTTCTTTCCCGACTATGGGAATTATAAGCATCTTCAGAATTTGACTATTCAAGGTACCTACACACCTTCAGAAGTGGAGTGAGTTTTCTTTAGGTACATTGGTGACCACATTGGAAATCACTTCTATCACACAGAGCCATACAAGGCTTCTCTCAATGTAGTGTTGTCTTCAGTCCAGAGTCAGACAATATATACATCAGACCAGAGTCAGACAATATTATATACATCCGACCAGAGTCAAAGTATTGAAGCATGCTCGATTTGCACTTTTGGGACCATTACACTGGTTCCATTGCACCAGGCAAACCAAACAAAGTGCAGCATACTAAGTATATCAAAGTATTTCAGATATGTATTATTAGACTCAGGTCTGATATCTACAAAACATCCATAGCTCTTGCCAGGTCAGCACTCTTCAACGAGCAGTTCTCCTGTACTATATAGCTTTCTTTTGATAGCCCTGAACCCGGTACTGAGCCTGAGTGTGTGTCTCCCACTTTGCCTCTGGGGGGACACAGCCTTCCGGCCCCCAAAGAGCCTCTGCACCTTGGGCCACAACCCCCCCACCTCTGGCCGTAGCACGAGGGTGAGATGGAAGGTTGGAACCAGGTTATGGTCAACGGCTATCTGCTCCACACTACACAGTTCTCCTTGTTGGTCCCCCTGCTCCACACACAGGTCAATGAGCGCCCCCTTGAGGCCGCAAGGCTCACTAGCAGCCAGATGGAGAAGCTCCCGACTGATGTTGTGCAGGAGAGGATCTGGTAGGACCAGTTTGGAGCAACACAGGACAGTGTCAGTAGTGTCTGAGAGGCTCTCCACAATGGTCTTTACAATGTGGGCACAGAGAGACTCCTCCAGTGGACTGTAGAAGAGACCACTGTCAGACTCTGATATCATGGACATGTCTGTGACTGATCCTGGAACAGAAAAGAAAACGATAGGGCTACTTTTCATTCATTGTACTGTATAGTGCTGTAACAATCATTCTTGAGGTGAACATTTTCATATGAAGCCTATGGATAAGAAACTATTGATGCCAAGAAAAAAATTGTTATACTTTTAAATCTGTTTTGGAATAATATTGCTGCATACCTTTTGTGTGAGACATTATTTTGCAACGTTGTAGCAATCCTCCTAAATAAAGCAAAGACAGTAGGCTACTCTTCACTCAGGCAAAAGGCTGCAGTGCTAAACAAACACTCACCAGTGTCACTATTCCAACTGCGATGATCTTTGTCTGCCAACCGTTGATTGATCCTTTTGATTACGGTTAGTTTCTGCACCAGATTCCCCCAGGACAACCGTTGAGAACCTAGGTCTTCCTGTGGGGAGGAAGGGAACCTGTCGTCCAGTGAGTTGTTATGAGAAAAGGTAAAGTACATTTTTTAAACCCATTGACGATGAAATAATAAATAAAATAAGTGCTAAGAGTGCTATCTATGTCTTTCACCACCGACCAGACCAGCTGGACTACACCAAAGACAATTATAGAATGGAACTAGCTAAATAAATAGCCGCATAAACACTCCTCCCACATATGGCCACCGACCAATCAGATGATCTCGCACGTTCCCAACGTCCTAACTTAACGTATTAGCGAGTGCCAAGGTCGTCACTAGTTATCACAGCTACAAGATCATAAAGCCCGCCTATTTCTACAATTCCTATTTTTTAAATCTGAATTTTAAACCTAATCCTTACATTAACCACACTGCTAACCATATACATAACCTTAAATTAAGAAGAAAAAAATGTTTGCATTAATTGTTCCTATATAGCCAATATTTACTTTGTAGCTGTGGTAACTACTGGAAACCAGCTTGCCCTGTAACATTTTGGGTCCTTGATGAAGCCCCCCCACCTCCCGGAGCCCCGAGCCCTGTGCCCCCCCCCCTCTCAGCTCCACCCCTCTCAACTTTACTGTCAAACGCCACGAATCCCACGTAACCCACGTACCCAAAGATAGTATCGACTATCCCCACACCAACCCTTGAAATTTACACAATTTGGTATTTCTCAAGGGAGAAAATGACATTTGGAGACAGTGCATGCACTGCAATACTATGTCATGACCCTTGAACAGTAAACGTTCCCAGTTTTGGGGAGAAGTGAACTACATGTTGTTCAACTGGTAATTTAACTACATTTTGCAGTAGCTTGGTGATATTTTAAAAAGTAGTTCATTACTTTTTGACATGTAGCAGTGTAGCTAACTACTGGAACTACACACTACTTATTTTGCTAAAATAAAATATGGTAATAGCCTACTTTCCTTTCTTTTTTTGGTATCCGACCTGCCTGATTCTCACTTGAACATAATTTTTGTGTTTAATAAGCTAAATTACAGATTGTATTAACATATAACCCCAAAGTGATTTGTTCTTATAATTAGTAGTCTATGACATTTCAGATTTAGCCTAAATGTGATGTCATGTTTCACAGAAAAGTTTGGATGTAGTGAACTACTTTTTCAAAGTTAATTTAGTTAAGTAAACTATATTTTTTCTTAACGGTAGCTTTAGTGTAGTTTAATCATCCAGTGTGAAGTAATTGATAACCTATATTTTCAGAGTAGCTACCCCAACACTGAATGTTTCTAGTTATTTCATGACATTTAATTTAAGCTTTGCTTTCTGATATCTGGGGCATGTTTGCTACCTAGGCACATCTTGAGTAATTTGACATATCTACAGGGCCTCATTTATAAACGTAGCGTATACATAATACACCCCAAAACCAGTTTTCACACAAAAGTATTTTTTGTTTTGTTTTTTTAACTCTCCAAAAATTGCTTTTATCGAGTTAATCACAGTCTTTGCTGTGATTAATCATGATTAATCTCATATTCAGAATGTGCTCAAATTGAGCTGTAATTAAGATTTTTTTGATATATATATAAAAAGCATTACAAGAATTTGAATGTCTTAATTTTGTCCAAAGTAATGGTTAGTAAAATCAGGTAAATTGATGAAGCACACTTCCTTTAACCTCTATTGTTTTGACATCACATTGCTGTTTTTAGCTGTAGGCCTATAAATGTATGTTTTATGTGTATTTTGAAAGCTTTCAGACAATGCGATTCATCTCGATAAAGATTAAAAATGCATTAAAATTACAAAAAGTTGACTGGAATTAACTAACCTCTGACAGCCTTAATAAAAACTGAACTTGATATGAGAATGTGCGTAACTCCCTGCAAACTTTAGACCATGCGTTTGCACAATGGTTGCACAGTGGTTGAAGTGTTACATTGTAAGCAGGCAAGTAGATTTTGTGAAACCCTTGAATGAGTAGGTGTGTCTAAACTTTTGACTGGTACTGTACGTTCCTCAGGTTCTTGGCTCTTTACAACAGCTACCTTGAACCTCAGGATCTTGAATATCGGCCTGGGCCTCTCACCTGGACCGGTGGTGGGTTTTCCAGTCCTGTGGGCGAGCTCCACCTCAGTCTTCCTGTGGTCCATCTTCAATTTCTCAGATCATTTCCCTCACTTTGTCCTCAGACTCCATCTAGTTCTCATGGAGATTCTGAAATTCTGTCCACAACCATGTTCTGCCTTGATTGTCCCTTGAGTCTGATTTATCTGTCATGGATTCACACACACAACTGATGTCAATGGCTTACAGATTTCTGTCATCTTGCAGTTCTGTCACGTCTGCTCCCGCTCTTCCTCCCTGGTGCTCGTGGGCACCAGCCTGCCCTGTATTACGCACTCCTGCCATCATTTACACACACCTGCCTTCCCTCGTCACGTGCTTCAGCGATATTGGACTCATCTGGACTCACTCAATCATCTGTTTATTACCTCTCCTATATTTGTCAGTTCCCCAGCTCTGTTTCCCGCTGCTGTTTGTCATATGTCACCCGTGTTACTCGTGTGCTGACGCTGTTCCTGTCTTGTTCTATGTCTGTTCCCGAATAAATGTCTGACTCCCTGTACCTGCTTCTCCTGTCCAGCGTCGGCCCTTACATCATTCTCCTGTTTCAACTCATTGAGCTGACCCTGGGAGAACTGCAAACTGTTCCCCAGGTCCTGGACCTCTCTGGTCAGGTTGTACATGATTTTATTAGTTGAATCCACCAGTATTTGGACCAAAAACTTGAAGCTATTTTCTTGTAACAACTGCTTGAACTCTTTTTGGTTGTTTAAAAGATCCACCTGTGATAGAGAGACACCACTGTCCTCAACGGTATTCCCGCTGGCTTTGGTCTTTGGCATGGTAGCTAGCAATGTAGGTTACACTGTTACTCTTCGCAGGTCACAGGGAAGATTGAAAACAAACAGCAGGGATCTAGACAGCCACAAACACGGGACAATCCGCGGTCCCAGCCACAATGGCTAACCGCATCGCGGGCTGTATTCAATCCCTCAAGAAAACCCTACTAGCTTGATAGGCAGCTAGCTAGTAGCTAGGCTAGCTGCTACGCCAAATAGCTCCTCAGACCCATCCTTGGTCAGCACTGGACAGAGAGTAGCAGTCCCAGCAACTGATACCAAAAAAAAAACGTTCCAATATACATTCAAAACTACAAACTTTCCAAAACACCAAACCGAGCGCTCCCTCATTGTTCGTTCAACAGGATTGCCCATTATCATTGTAGAAAAATAATCACACACACATACGTTCTATATATTAAAGTCAGTAGACAAGACATACTGCTTTCTTTCAAATTTGGACTCCAATGGGACACAATGGTCATGTAGATACGACCATAAAATTCCAACCATCGATGGCTACCAGATTATCACCTGGGCTTCGTTTTTCAATTCTGCAAAACTGCATTTAGACGGTTAACACAATTCTGATCTTTTTTTTCACTAAATTGTTATTTTGACCAGTCGGATCAGTTCTAAAAACAAATCTGATGTTGAAGAGATCTGATGTGAATGGTCAAAAGACCAATTATTGGAAAAAGAATATCAGAATTGGGCTGGCTAACTAAGCCCAGCCTAATTTTATTTTGTTGCAATCCAGGATCACATCGATCTGGCTGTTTTTGAGCCAGTTTTTCAGAAAATAATCTGATAGGATCATTTTGATCCAGATACCACAATATCAAAATCACAGAATCCATATTTCAGTGCATTGAACAGGCCTACACCATGCCATCTACTGGACAGGTTAGGGTACTACTTTTACACTGTAAACTACATACATGAAGGTACCTAAGAGGAAACATAATATAGCCCACATATCACTTGTAAGTACATTCATTTATTTGACACTTTTCAATATAACTGACCACATACCAGGTTTAAAACGACTGCCCCCTTTCATTAAAACCACAGAAGTTCAAGGCCAATCGCAGTACTACAGGCATTAGCAGAAAACAGCATCCCCATGATAGTGTATGGAAATATGGCAATCTTCGTGTAAACATTTTTTTAAGACAATCATTGTACAAATAATTGCTTCTAATACATCAGATGTATGTCCTTGAACCAATTATTTTAATTTCGCACTCAAAAGAAGAAGATAATGTACAGGTAACTGACAAAATAATGGAAACACAATTAAATGAGGAGTACAAAGGATATTGGAAGCAGGTGCTTTTCCACACAGATGTGATCCTTAGTTAATTAAGCAATTAACATCCCATCATGCTTAGGGTCATTTGTAAAAATGCTGGGTAGGGCATTATTTTGGCTACCATGTCTATGCCCCATAGGATGACATTGCCCCCGTCCACAGGGCACGAGTGGTCACTGAATGGTTTGATCAGTCTGAAAACAATATAAGCCATATACTATGGCAGTCTCAGTCACCAGCTCTCAACCCAACTGAACTCTTATTGGAGTTTGTGGAGCTGCGCCTGAGACAGCATTTTCCACCACCATCAACAAAACACCAAATTATGGAATTTATCATAGAAGAATAGTGTCACATCCCTCCAATAGACACTTGTAGAGCCTATGCCAAGGTCCATTGAAGCTGTTCTGACTCATTGAAGACACTTTATGTGTCTTAAACATTATAAATGTTTACAGTATATCCTTTATTTTGGCAGTTACCTGTAGTTGCAGCACCATCGTCGGCCTTCAACATGAGATACTCAATGAGAGGGGGCAGCACTGAGCTAGCATGCAACATCACTTCCTATGGTAGCTCAAACTGTGCATGTTATGTTTGAGACCCCATCTTAACCGACTTCATCTGGTTTCAATGCGCTATTGAGTCTTCACATAGGAATTATCCAGATTTTCAGCAACAAAACTATTCTAATCACTAGATTTGAGTTCTGAAAAACAACACTTTCATTTTTTATCTTTATTTAACTAGTCAAGTCAGTTAAGAACCAATTCTTATTTTCAATGATGGCCTAAGAACAGTGGGTTAACTGCCTGTTCAGGGACAGAATGACAGATTTGTACCTTGTCAGCTCAGGAATTTGAACTTGCAACCTTTTGGTTACTAGTCCAACACGCTAACCACTAGGCTACCCTATCGCCCCAGGGTGATTAAAGTTCGAATTGGATCACCAAATCCAATTCCATATCTGGATGATCAGAATAAAAATGTTCTGTTTTGAAGTTTCCAATTGTAACATTTAATCCAAACCGATTGCTGAAATGCGATCAGAAAAGTGGTCCCAGATGTGCTGTGGCTTTAAGAACTGTCATCATTACTTAAAATTGTGTAATATATGGCCCGCTTAAATCCTGCTTGCTACCAAAATCTTTCAAGGTTTGCCCTCTGGTGGGTATTATGATCGGAACAACATTATCCAACTTTCAAGCAGACTAAAGCCAATTTATCTTTTGACAATCATTCCGTACCATAGCTGTGGGAAGTAGAGGTGCTGAGGGTGCTGCAGCATCCCTGAGAAATCAGGAATACATTTAAAAAATGTAATATTTAAAATAAAATAATATTTTTACTAGTCCTGTATTAGCCAACCTTTATAGCCGCCGCCTGTAGCATGTGTAAAAGGTTTTCGTACCACTCCCACCCCAAAACATCTTCCTGTGGCTTTGTTCCATACAACTGAAATAAAGTATTTCCTTGTTTACTGAGGAAAATCTACTGTGGCAAGGATTACCCGACATGTTATATGAATGAAACACTAACATTGGTGTAGCCTACTGTTATTATTTTATTAGTCTCCAATTTATGTAATCCATTAAATACAACAAGAAATGTGTCTCATATGGCCATTTCTTTTATCAAGATCATGGTTAAAAATCCCTGGACTGCACATATTTGAAATGTGTAATTTTATGAAGTAATATACTCTGATACAAAAACAAATGAAAAGGTTGTTTTGAAAAGTTATTTCAAATGGCATATATTATATAATTTTGCCATTTGAGGTGAGATAGGTTGCATTTAGACAGGCACCCAATTCTGATATTTCTTTCACTAACAGTTAAGGTCTGAAAAAGATCTGATGTGAAACGATCTGATGTGATTGGTCAATAGACCAATTAGTGGAAAAAAATTCTGAATTTGGGCTGCCTGTCTAAACATAGCCTTATAGACCTACTTATTCTGTATTATTAAACTGTAATAGGCTAGGTATTTTTACATTAATCAGCCTTACAGTTTCCAATGATCCTGATAGGTGTCACGCCTTGAAGGTGTGATTTGGGTGGGCATTCTATGTTTTCTATTTCTTTGTTTTTGGCCGCGTGTGTTTCCCAATCAGAGGCAGCTGTCTATCGTTGTCTCTGATTGGGAATCATACTTAAGCAGCCATTTTCTCACCTATGTTGTGGGTAATTATTTATGTTCTGTGAGTGTTTGTGTGCGCCACGGTTGCGGCACGTTCGGTTTTCTGTTTACCTGTTTTTGTGAAGGTTTCACTTGGATTAAAGGATGTAGAATTACATGCACGCTGCGCCTTGGCTCAGTTATGACAGGGAGTTTGAAGATAGCGAACGTGACAATAGGTCAATATTTTCATGGGGGCGAGAGTAGAGAACCTAGATACAGATGTCTGGTATCACAATCACTTCAAACCAAATCAAATGGTATTGGTCACATACACATGGTTAGCAGATGTTATTGTGAGTGTAGCGAAATGCTTGTGCTTCTAGTTCTGACAGTGCAGTAATATCTAACATGTAATCTAACAATTCTACAACAACTACCTAATACACACAAATCTGAGTAAGGAATGGAATAAGAATGTATACATATAAATATACGGATGAGCAATGGCAGAGCAGCATAGGCAAGATGCAATAGATGGTATAAAATACAGTATATACATATGGGATGAGTAATGCAAGATATACAGTGGCTTGCGAAAGTATTCACCCCCTTGGCATTTTTCCTATTTTATTGCCTAACAACCTGGAATTAAAATACTTTTTTTTTTTTGGGGGGGGGGGGGGGGGGGGTTAGTTATCATTTGATTTACACAACATGCCTACCACTTTGAAGATACAAAATATGTTTTATTGTGAAACAAACAAATAAGACAAAAATACAGAAAACTTGAGCGTGCATAACTATTCACCTCCCCAAAGTCAATACTTTGTAGAGCCACCTTTTGCAGCAGTTACAGCTGCAAGTCTCTTGGGGTATGTCTCTTTAAGCTTGGTACATCTAGCCACTGGGACGTTCGCCCATTCGTCAAGGCAAAACTGCTCCAGCTCCTTCAAGTTGGATGGGTTCCGCTGGTGTACAGCAATATTTAAGTCATACCACAGATTCTCAATTGGATTGAGGTCTGGGCTTTGACTAGGCCATTCCAAGAAATGTAAATGTTTCCCCCTAAACCACTAGAATGTTGCTTTAGCAGTATGCTTAGGGTCATTGTCCTGCTGGAAGGTGATCCTCTGTCCCAGTCTCAAATCTCTGGAAGACTGAAACAGGTTTACCTCAAGAATTTCCCTGTATTTAGCTCCATCCATCACTCCTTAAATTCTGACCAGTTTCCCAGTCCCTGCCGATGAAAAACCATCCCCACAGGGATGGTGTTCTCAGGGTGATGAGAGGTGTTGGGTTTGCGCCAGACATAGCATTTTCCTTGATGGCCAAAAAGCTCAATTTTAGTCTCATCTGACCAGTGTACCTTCTTCCATATGTTTGGGGAGTCTCCCACATGCCTTTTGGTGAACACCAAATGTGTTTGCATATTTTTTTCATTAAGCAATGGCTTTTTTCTGGCCACCCTTCTGTAAAGCCCAGCTCTATGGAGTGTACTGCTTAAAGTGGTCCTATGGACAGATACTCCAATTTCTGCTGTGGAGCTTTGCAGCTCCTTCAGGGTTATATTTGGTCTCTTTGTTGCCTCTCTGATTAATGCCCTCCTTGCCTGGGTTTTGGTGGGCGGCCCTCTCTTGGCAGGTTTGTTGTGGTTCCATATTCTTTCAATTATTTAATAATGGATTTAATGGTGCTCCTTGGGATGTTCAACGTTTCTGATATTTTTTTTATAACCCAACCCAGATCTGTTCTTCTCCACAACTTTGTGCCTGACCTGTTTGGAGAGCTCCTTGGTCTTCATGGTGCCACTAGCTTGGTGGTGTCCATTGCTTAGTGGTGTTACAGACTCTGTTCTTTCAGAACAAGTGTATATATACTGAGATCATGTAACATCATGTGACACTTATATTGCACACAGGTGGACTTTATTTAACTAATTACGTGACCACTGAAGGTAATTGGTTGCACCAGATCTTATTTAGGAGCTTCATAGCAAAATGCATATGCACGCACCACTTTTCCGTATTATATTTCTAATAATTTTTTTAAACAATAAAAAAACTAAATTTACTTCACCAATTTAGATTATTTTGTGTATGTCCATTACATGAAATCCAAATAAAAATCCATTTAAATTACAGGTTGTAATGCAACAAAATAGGAAAAACGCCAAGGGGGATGAATACTTTTGCAAGGCATTGTATGTAAACATTATTAAAGTGGCATTATTAAAGTGACTAGTGATCCATTTATTAAAGTGGCCAATGATTTCAAGTCTGTATGCAGGCAGTAGCCTCTCTGTGTTAGTGATGGACTTGAGATAGAAGCTGTTTTCAGTCTCTCGGTCACAGCTTTGATGCACCTGTACTGACCTCGCCGACAGACAGGATGCTCTCAAATGTGTATCTGTAAAAGTTTGTGAGGGTTTTAGGTGACAAGTCAAATTTCTTCAGCCTCCTGATGTTGAGGAGGAGCTGTTGCGCCTTCTTCACCACACTGTCTGTGTAGATGGACCATTTCAGTATGTTTGTGATGTGTACTCAAAGGAACTTAAAACTTTCCACCTTCTCCATTGCTGTCCCGTCGATGTGGATAGGGGGGTGCTCCCTCTGCTGTTTCCTGAAGTCCACGATCATCTCCTTTGTTTTTTTGACGTTGAGTGAGAGGTTGTTTTGCTCCAAGTGCTCTCACCTCCTCCCTGTAGGCTGTTTCGTCGTTGGTGGTAATCAAGCCTACTACTGTTGTGTCGTCTGCAAACTTGATGATTGAGTTGGAGGCGTGCATGGCCATGAAGTAATGGGTGAACAGGGAGTACAGGAGAGGGCTGAGAACGCACCCTTGTGGGGCCCCAGTGTTGAGGATCAGCGAAGTGATGATGTTGTTACCAACCTTCACCACCTGGGGGCGGCCCGTCAGGAAGTCCAGGACCCAATTACACAGGGTGGGGTTGAGACCTTAATGATGAGCTTGGAGGATACTAAGGTGTTGAATGTTGAGCTATAGTCAATGAATAGCATTCTTACATAGGTATTCCTCTTGTCCAGATGGGATAGGGCAGTGTGCATTGTTATGGCGATTGCATTGTCTGTGGACCTATTGGGGTGATAAGCAAATTGAAGTGGGTCTAGAGTGACAGGTAAGGAGGTGATATGATCCTTGACTAGCCTCTCAAAGCACTTTATCATGACAGAAGTGAGCGCTACGTGGTGAAATTAATTTAGTTCAGTTACCTTTGCCTTCTTGGGTGCAGGAACAATTGTGGCCATATTGAAGCATGTGGGGACAGCAGACTGGGATAGGGAGAGATTGAATATGTCCGTAAACACACCAGCCAGCTGGTCTGCGCATGTTCTGAGGACACGGCTAGGGATGCCGTCTGGGCCGGCAGCCTTGCGAGGGTTAACACGTTTAAATGTCTTACTCACGTCGTCCAAGGAGAACGAGAGCCCACAGTTCTAGCTAGTGGGCCACGTTGGTGGCACTGTATTATCCTCAAAATGGGCAAGAAAAGTGTTTAGTT
Source organism: Oncorhynchus clarkii lewisi (assembly GCF_045791955.1). NCBI lineage: Eukaryota > Metazoa > Chordata > Actinopteri > Salmoniformes > Salmonidae > Oncorhynchus > Oncorhynchus clarkii. Next base: position 79,991,046 of record NC_092147.1, on the reverse strand, counting down.
TGTCTGGAAGCAAGATGTTGGTGTCCGTGATGTGGATGGTTTTTATTTTGTAGTCCGTGATTTTCTGTAGACCCTGCCACATACGTCTCGTGTCTGAGCCGTTGAATTGTGACTCCACTTTGTCTCTATACTGACATTTCGCTTGTTTGATTGCCTTGCGGAGGGAATAACTACAGTACACTGTTTGTATTCGGCCATATTCCCAGTTATCTTTCCATGGTTAAATGCGATGGTTTGCACATTCAGTTTTACGCAATGCCACCATCTAGCCATGGTTTCTGGTTAGGGTAGGTTTTAATAGTCACAGTGGGTAGCAAATCTCCTATGCACTTCCTTATAAACTCACTCACCGAATCAGCGTATACATCGATATTATTCTCTGAGGCTAGTCTGCATAATGTCCCAGTCTGCATAATCAAAAACTCTTGAAGCGTGGATTCTGATTGGTCAGACCAGCATTGTTTGAGTTTCTGTCTGTAGAAAGGGAGGAGCAAAATGGAGTCGTGGTCAGATTTGCCAAAAGGAGGGCGGCGGAAGGGAATTTGTGCATCGCGGAAGTTAGAGTAGCAGTGATCCAGAGTTTTGCCAGCGCGAGTGCTACAGTCAATATGCTGATGGAATTTAGGTAGCCTTGTTCTTAAATTTGTTTTGTTAAAAATCCCCAGCTACAATAAATGCAGCCTCGGGATATATGGTTTCCAGTTTGCATAAAGTCCAGGGAAGTTCCTTGAGGGCTGTCGTGGTATCGGCTTGAGGCTGTGACAATGACCGAGGACAATTCTCTTGGGAGATAATACGGTCGGCATTTGATTGTGAGGAATTCTAGGTCTGGTGAACAAAAGTACTTGAGTTCCTGTATGTTGTTACAATTACACCATGAGTAGTTAATCATGAAACATACACCCCCGCCCTTCTTCTTCCCGGAGAGACGTTTATTCCTGTCGGAGCGACGTACAAAGAATCCAGGTGGTTATACCGACTCTGACGGCATTTCCCGAGAGATCCATGTTTCCGTATAACTTGGCACGGTTATAACGAGAGATCAACCTGCTGATTTATTTTTGTGTGTTATTGTTTGCAAGCAGGTTTGCTTCAACACATACGTGCATGTAATAGCAGTAGTTTTAAGAAATCCATTGGTAATGGCAAAGATGGTGCATAATGAAGATGATGCATAAAGGCTGTTTACCATTGAGAAAAATCAAGTTTCATGTCTGTGTAGGTGAGCATTCCCTCTTTCGTGTGAGCATGCCTTCCCGCATGAACCTTGACCCTTTTTTTCAATGGAAAACTGTCCAATAACAGCTGGCTCTGGTTTTTGTTTCAATTAAATAAATGAAATATGGCTCAAGTAATTGTAACTGATAGGGTTTTAGACCTATCATAAATTCTAGTGATTTAGCAACGTCCGGTAATGCAGAAGCCTACTGCCAGTAGGCGACGTCAACTCGTGGGACAGGGCCATAGTTATGTTTTAAAATGCTATTTCCCCCCATGGAAATCAAATGGCCATCCAACTGATTTGTTCTGGCGCCAGGCCTGGGAAGAGGAATTTTGGTAGTGGTGTATGGGTAACAGTTATGATTGATAAGACAAGAGAGACCAGAATTACAAGGTGTAACAAACAATGAATAAACCAACAAGAACAAAACACTGACAGTTGTCTTTGGCACTATTTTTACTTAACCTTTATTTAACTAGGCAAGTCAGTTAAGAACAAATTCTTATTTACAATGACGACCTAGGAACAGTCGGTTAACTGCAGAACGACAGATTTTTACCTTGTCGCCCCAACTCTCTCTCTCTCTCTATTGAGTTTACTTGTTTTGTTTAAGAATGTTTTTAACAGAATCCCCTCACCACACACACACACACACACACACACACACACACACACACACACACACACACACACACACACACACACAAAGACAGGGCTTAGGCCATCCCAATGCTGGCTAGCCTAACATTGCATACCACTGCAGATAGAAGCAGAGTTTACAGATTGGATATGGTTCTCTCCATGCTATAATATCTGTCTGTAGAACATTGCAGTGTTCCATCAATTAAATGAATCCCAAATTCTTCTGAAAGAGTTTTCTCTTCACAGTAAAATACGTATGACAAAAGGATTATATCAGAACATGTTTGTTCAGAGCACCATTGACTAAGTGAACAGCTAGTATGGCAACAGTTCAACATATTGACCCCTGAAACAAGTCCTGTCCAGAATGCCCAGATAGTTTGAATTACTCAACATTAAGCGTGGAGCGCACCTAGGCTATATCTGAAGTTGCTGTGTGCAGAGTAATACAGTGTTAGCGTTGACATAAAGAACAGTGGGTCTCAGCGAGATTCTCCAACCATTACAGATCTTGTTTCTGCCTCCTCCAGCATTAAATCACACAACCCTAAAGAGTGCATTATCTTCACTCCAAACTCCAGTCACAGATGCAGAGTCAGGCAGAGAGACAGAGACAGACAGAGGGACAGAGACAGAAAGAGTGGCAGAGGCAGAAAGAGACAGAGAGAAAGACCTCTCTGCTCAGGGCTGCAGTATATTCTAATTGAACATGGCCTCTGCTCCAAACTCCAGGCAACTCCAGAGTCAGAGAAAAAGAGAGAGAGAGAGGAGAACCAGAGAAAAGAGTGAGAAAGAAAGAGGCAGAAAGAGGGAAGTAACTACAGAGATAGACAGACAAAGGCAGACAGGGATACAGAGGCAGAGATAGACAGACAGAGGCAGGGGCAGAGGCAGACAGAGATACAGAGGCAGAGATAAAGGCAGAGACAGAGATAGACAGAGGCAGGGGCAGAGGCAGACAGAGATACAGAGGTAGAGATACAGGCAGAGACAGAGATAGACAGAGGCAGGGGCAGAGGCAGACAGAGATACAGAGGCAGAGATAAAGGCAGAGACAGAGATAGACAGAGGCAGGGGCAGAGACAGACAGAGAAACAGCAGCAGAGATACAGGCAGAGACATAGTAGGATAAACACACTACCATATTCCCATGTTTACTCAGGTCTACAGAATCTTGAGATAAAGACAGGGTTCCATTACAGGGGTGCTGGGAACTTTCATAACAAATCCTAACGTTAATTTACATAAACAATAGACCCACATTACTGTTAAGGTTACTCCCATTACTGTCCCTCATAACTGTTTTCAAGCTTGGTCCAGCACAGATTGTCAAGACACATTTTTTAAGGTGAGCTAATTGGATAGGATTACCTTTAACCTAACTAAACTGATCAGTACGGTTCATTTGAATGTGGAATCCCTCTGGTCTGGATTTTAGCCTTGAATGGCATCACATTTTCTCTTCAGGCACTTTACCCATAAAAAAAACATTTTTATAATATTAATATTATAACATAGCCTACCATGTCTGTGTAATATATTCTCTTCAGGCGTTTCCCCATACAATTTCAGTGTAATAATACAATATCAGGGTCATAATACAATATCAGTGTCATAATACAATATCAGTGTAATAATACAATATCAGTGTAATAATACAATATCAGTGTAATAATACAATATCAGTGTCATAATACAATATCAGTGTCATAATACAATATCAGTGTCATAGTACACTATCAGTGTAATAATACACTATCAGTGTCATAATACACTATCAGTGTAATAATACAATATCAGTGTCATAATACAATATCAGTGTAATAATAGAATATCAGTGTCATAATACAATATCAGTGTAATAATACAATATCAGTGTAATAATACAATATCAGTGTCATAATACACTATCAGTGTAATAATACAATATCAGTGTAATAATACAATATCAGTGTCATAATACAATATCAGTGTAATAATACAATATCAGTGTCATAATACACTATCAGTGTAATAATACAATATCAGTGTCATAATACAATATCAGTTTCATAATACAATATCAGTGTCATAATACACTATCAGTGTAATAATACAATATCAGTGTAATAATACACTATCAGTGTCATAATACAATATCAGTGTAATAATACAATATCAGTGTCATAATACACTATCAGTGTAATAATACAATATCAGTTTAATAATACACTATCAGTGTCATAATACAATATCAGTGTCATAATACACTATCAGTGTAATAATACAATATCAGTGTAATAATACACTATCAGTGTCATAATACAATATCAGTGTAATAATACAATATCAGTGTAATAATACAATATCAGTGTAATAATACAATATCAGTGTAATAATACAATATCAGTTTCATAATACAATATCAGTGTCATAATACAATATCAGTGTAATAATACACTATCAGTGTCATAATAGAATATCAGTGTAATAATAAGCCCTCTACCTTCGAGTGGCGCAGTGGTCTAAGGCACTACATCTCAGTGTTAGTGGCGTCACTACAGACCTTGGTTCGATTCCAGACTGTTTTACAACCGGCCGTGATTGGGTGTCCAATACAATGTCAGTGTAATAATACAATATCAGTCTAATAATACAATGTCAGTGTCATAATACAATATCAGTGTCATAATAACTGATCTGCCCCCTCAAGCCCTCTACTTTATAGTGGCTCATGATTGGCGCAGCGTTCTAAGGCACAGTGCTTGAGGCGTCACTACAGACACCCTGGTTCGATTCCACGCTGTATCACAATCGGTCGAGATTGGGTGTCCAATACAATGTCAGTGTAATAAGGCGGCACACAATTGGCCCCGCGTCGTCCGGGTTAGAGTTTAGCCGGGTAGGCCGTTAATTGTAAATAAAACATTTCAAAATAAATAGTGTTAGTTGTGTCTCTCCAGTACTGATTCATGCAACAGTAGCCCAGAGGATTGGGATGGACTGAATTGTTCTCATTATTAGACCTTGAGAGAGGGAGGATTTACCCATTTGATCACGTAGCCACTGTCTCCTGCATTGTTCCATTTCGACTGGAGATGTTGTTTCGATTTTAGAAAATATTCTGAGAATTGCATAATGGGAATGAATAATAAGAACATTTATAATGCCTTATGAGCTATGTATGATGCTTCATCATGTTGAGTTTTTATCACAATACATTTCTCGCAAAAGTAGTATTATGTGCTGAGAAACAGTGGGGCAAAAAAGTATTTAGTCAGCCACCAATTGTGCAAGTTCTCCCACTTAAAAATATGAGAGAGGCCTGAAATGTTCATCATAGGTACACTTCAACTATGACAGACAAAATGAGAAAAAAAATCCAGAAAATCACATTGTAGGATTTTTAATGAATTTAATTGCAAATTATGGTGGAAAATAAGTATTTGTTGGCAATGACAGAGGTCAAACGTTTTCTGTAAGTCTTCACAAGGTTTTCACACACTGTTGCTGGTATTTTGGCCCATTACTCCATGCAGATCTCCTCTAGAGCAGTGATGTTTTGGGGCTGTTGCTGGGCAACACGGACTTTCAACTCCCTCCAAAGATTTTCTATGGGGTTGAGATCTGGAGACTGGCTAGGCCACTCCAGGACCTTGAAATGCTTCTTACAAAGCCACTCCTTCATTGCCCGGGCGGTGTGTTTGGGATCATTGTCATGCTGAAAGACCCAGCCACGTTTCATCTTCAATGCCCTTGCTGATGGAAGGAGGTTTTCACTCAAAATCTCACGATACATGGCCCCATTCATTCTTTCCTTTACACGGATCAGTCGTCCATGTCCCTTTGCAGAAAAACAGCCCCAAAGCATGATGTTTCCACCCCCATGCTTCACAGTAGGTATGGTGTTCTTTGGATGCAACTCAGCATTCTTTGTCCTCCAAACACAACGAGTTGAGTTTTTACCAAAAAGTTATATTTTGGTTTCATCTGACCATATGATATTCTCCCAATCTTCTTCTGGATCATCCAAATGCTCTCTAGTAAACTTCAGACGGGCCTGGACATGTACTGGCTTAAGCAGGGGGACACGTCTGGCACTGCAGGATTTGAGTCCCTGGTGGCGTAGTGTGTTACTGATGGTAGGCTTTGTTACTTTGGTCCCAGCTCTCTGCAGGTCATTCACTAGGTCCCCCCGTGTGGTTCTGGGATTTTTGCTCACCGTTCTTGTGATCATTTTGACCCCACGGGGTGAGATTTTGCGTGGAGCCCCAGATCGAGGGAGATCAGTGGTCTTGTATGTCTTCCATTTCCTAATAATTGCTCCCACAGTTGATTTCTTCAAACCAAGCTGCTTACCTATTGCAGATTCAGTCTTCCCAGCCTGGTGCAGGTCTACAATTTTGTTTCTGGTGTCCTTTGACAGCTCTTTGGTCTTGGCCATAGTGGAGTTTGGAGTGTGACTGTTTGAGGATGTGGACAGGTGTCTTTTATACTGATAACAAGTTCAAACAGGTGCCATTAATACAGGTAACGAGTGGAGGACAGGGGAGCCTCTTAAAGAAGAAGTTACAGGTCTGTGAGAGCCAGAAATCTTGCTTGTTTGTAGGTGACCAAATACTTATTTTCCACCATAATTTGCAAATAAATTCATTAAAAATCCTACAATGTAATTTTCTGGATTTTTTTTCTTACTTTGTCTTTCATAGTTGAAGTGTACCTATGATCAAAATTACAGGCCGTTCTCATCTTTTTAAGTGGGAGAACTTGCACAATTGGTGGCTGACTAAATACTTTTTTGCCCCACTGTATATTTTTGCAAAAAAATATATAATTATATTTCATAAAACGGCATTAGCACTTACCCGTCCAGAAGTATGTCCTGTCCTTGCAGAAACAGCTCCTCAATGTTTGAATTTGACACTCAAAGATTCCTCAAACTAAAAATCTGTCTCACTTTCCCGATCAATCTCTTCTATAATCTGGTGCAAATCTGTATACTTAGACTTGGACTTCGCTTTTCCTGATTTATTCACCATGATGTCTTCAATGAAATCGTTGAAAAAACACTTTCCAAAATACTTCTTTCCAAAACACTGCTGTGCGTAACAAGTGTGGCTGCAACTACTCTGATGGTCAATGAACGAAGCATCACTGATATTATTGGTGCGCAATGAAGTCATTGTCCGTCGTCTTCAAATCAGTTCACTTCGGTCAATACTCCCCGCAAAAACGATTGTTTCGTGTGAGTAATTACATCGAATGCTCCGTAAAAAGTTGATAGAGATGGAATTCACAACACAAACGGTTTACAAAATGTTTCATTTTAGGCTATAAAAATGGGTTTTATCAAAGAAAACGGCACTTCATTTGATCACTGGGACCCTCAGGAAGAGAAATAAGAGCAAGATATCAGAATGTAAGTCATGATTTTACCTTCAGATGTGAATGTGTCAAAACTGTCATGGCGGAAAATGTTTTTTTGTTGTTGATCGCTCTTCTCAAACAAAAGCATGGTATTTGTTCTCTGTAATAGCTATTTTAAATTGGAAAACGTAGTTTGATTACCAAGATTCTAATCTTTTGAAGGGTGTAAGATACTTGCATTTTCATGAATGTTTAATGTTACAACGTTGTATTTTTAGTTGTCCCTATGAAATTTCCCCTGATGTTGATCCCTGTACGGGGATCGCAGCCAAAAGAGGTATTAATGTGTTTGAGTCAGTCAGTTGTGTTGTGACAAGGTAGGGGTGGTATACAGAAGATAGCCCTATTTGGTAAAAGACCATGTCCATATTGTGGCAAGAACAGCTCAAATAAGCAAAGAGAAACGACAGTCCATCATTGCTTTCAGACATGAAGGTCAGTCAATACGGAAAATTTGAAGAACTTTTAGTTTCTTCAAGTTAAGGTTGCAAAAACCATTAACCGCTATGATGAAATTGGCTCTCATGAGGACCGCCACAGGAAAGGAAGACCCAGAGTTACCTCTGCTGCAGAGTATAGGTTCATTAGAGTTACTGGCCTCAGAAATTGCAGCCCAAATAAATGCTTCACAGAGTGCAAGTAACAGACACAGCTCAGCATTTCAGAGGAGACTGTGGGAATCAGTCCTTCATGTTCGAATTGCTGCAAAGAAACCACTACTAAAGGACACTAATAAGAAGAAGAGACTTGCTTGGGCCAAGAAACATGAGCAATGAACATTACACTGGTGGAAATCTGTCCTTTGGTCTGATGAGTCCAAATGTGAGATTGGTTCCAACCGCTGTGTCTTTGTGAGACGCAGAGTAGGGGAACGGATGATCTCAGTATGTGTATTCACCACCGTAAGGCATGGAGGAGGAGGTGTGATGGTGTGGGGGTGCTTTGCTTGTGACACTGTATGTAATTTATTTTCAGTTCAAGGCACACTTAACCAGCATGGCTACCACAGCATTCTGCAGCAATACGCCATCCCATCTGGTTTGCGCTTAGTGGGCCTGTCATTTGTTTATCAACAGGACAATGACCCAACACACATCCAGGCTGTGTAAGGGCTATTTGACCAAGAAGGAGAGAGATGGAGTGCTGCATCAGATGACCCGGCCTCCACAATCACCTGACCTCAACCCACATTTTTATATTTAACCTTTATTTAACTAGGCAACTCAGTGAAGAACAAATTCTTATTTACAGTGATGGCATACACTGGCCAAACCCGGACAACTCTTGAGATGGTTTGGACCGGCAGAGTGAAGGAAATGCAGCCAACAAGTTCTCAGCATATGTGAGAACTCCTTCAAGACTGTTGGAAAAGCATTCCAGGTGAAGCTGGTTGATAGAATTCCAAGAGTGTGCAAAGCTGTCATCAAGGCCAAGGGTGACTACTTGGAAGAATCTAAAATACACTGCTCAAAAAAATAAAGGGAACACTAAAATAACACATCCTAGATCTGAATGAATGAAATATTCTTATTAAATACTTGTTTCTTTACATAGTTGAATGTGCTGACAACAAAATCACTCAAAAATGATCAATGGAAATCAAATGTATCAACCCATGGAGGTCTGGATTTGGAGTCACACTCAAAATTAAAGTGGAAAACCACACTACAGGCTGATCCAACTTTGATGTAATGTCCTTAAAACAAGTCAAAATTAGGCTCAGTAGTGTGTGTGGCCTCCACGTGCCTGTATGACCTCCCTACAATGCCTGGGCATGCTCCTGATGAGGTGGCGGATGGTTTCCTGAGGGATCTCCTCCCAGACCTGGACTAAAGCATCCGCCAACTCCTGGACAGTCTGTGGTGCACGTGGCGTTGGTGGATGGAGTGAGACATGATGTCCCAGATGTGCTCAATTGGATTCAGGTCTGGGGAACGGGCGGGCCAGTCCATAGCATCAATGCCTTCCTCTTGCAGGAACTGCTGACACACTCCAGCCACATGAGGTCTAGCATTGTCTTGCATTAGGAGGAATCCAGGGGCAACTGCACCAGCATATGGTCTCACAAGGTGTCTGAGGATCTCATCTCGGTACCTAATGGCAGTCAGGCTACCTCTGGCGAGCACATGGAGGGCTGTGCGGCCCCCCAAAGAAATGCCACGCCACATCATGAATGACCCACCGCCAAACCGGTCATGCTGGAGGATGTTGCAGGCAGCAGAACGTTCTCCACGGCGTCTCCAGACTCTGTCACGTCTGTCACGTGCTCAGTGTAAACCTGCTTTCATCTGTGAAGAGCACAGGGCACCAGTGACGAATTTGCCAATCTTGGTGTTCTCTGGCAAATGCCAAACGTCCTGCACGGTGTTGGGCTGTAAGCACAACCCCCACCTGTGGACGTTGGGCCCTCATACCACCCTCATGGAGTCTGTTTCTGACCGTTTGAGCAGACACATGCACATTTGTGGCCTGCTGGAGGTCATTTTGCAGGGCTCTGGCAGTGCTCCTCCTGCTCCTCCTTGCACAAAGGCGGAGGTAGCGGTCCTGCTGCTGGGTTGTTGCCCTTCTACGGCCTCCTTCACATCTCCTGATGTACTGGCCTGTCTCCTGGTAGCGCCTCCATGCTCTGGACACTACGCTGACAGACACAGCAAACCTTCTAGCCACAGCTCGCATTGATGTGCCATCCTGGATGAGCTGAACTACCTGAGCCACTTGTGTGGGTTGTAGACTCCGTCTCATGCTAGCACTAGAGTGAAAGCACCGCCAGCATTCAAAAGTGACCAAAACATCAGCCAGGAAGCATAGGAACTGAGAAGTGGTCTGTGGTCACCGCCTGCAGAACCACTCCTTTATTGGGGGTGTCTTGCTAATTGCCTATAATTTCCACCTGTTGTCTATTCCATTTGCACAACAGCATGTGAAATTTACTGTCAGTGTTGCTTCCTAAAAGTGGACAGTTTGATTTCACAGAAGTGTGATTGACTTGGAGTTACATTGTGTTGTTTAAGTGTTCCCTTTATTTTTTTTGAGCAGTGTCTATTTTGATTTGTTGAACACTTTTTTGGTTACTACATGATTCTATAAGGTGTTATTTCATAGTTTTGATGTCTTCACTACTTTCTATAATAAAGAAAATAGTAAAAATAAAGAAAAACCCATGAATGAGTAGGTGTGTCCAAACTATTGACTGGTACTGTATATACGTTTAAAAATATTTATATTCTAACGAAATGCATTAAGTAATGAAGAATGATTACCTGCTGCATTCAAATATAAATTACAGCACTAGACTAAACTTCCCTTGCGTCATCCTGGTATCAAGAGATAAACATGGTACTGCTTTCACTGATCGCACATAAAAGATAGTGCTTCATGAGAGTGCTTGGTTTGTTATCCAACTGATCTAGTGTACTTTCTGTCATCCTGTGAATCCCAAATTTCTTGTGCTGAAATAAATATTACCAATACCTTTTTAAAACCATGTATATCTTTATTTTCTCAAAGACAATTCAATACAATCACAGTCACTTTGTCTTTTAGTCATTTTAAGCATCTTTTAACACAGGGTTAACACCTAACAATCACGTTGTGCATTTTAAAAACACTTTTTACAAGGGCTTTGTAGCGATTGTCGTCTGGGGAAGGAGAGGAGGACCAAGGTGCAGCGTGGTAAGTGTTCATATTTTAAATATTTTAATGAACACTGAAAACAAAACAATAAACAACCAACGAACAGTCTTGTAAGGTGCAACACAACACTAAACAGAAAATAACCACCCACAAAACACAATGGAAAACAGGCTACCTAAATATGGTTCTCAATCAGGGACAACGATTGACAGCTGCCTCTGATTGAGAACCATACCAGGCCAAACACAGAATAGAAAATAATAGACAAACTAACATAGACAACACACCCAACTCACGCCCTGACCATACTAAAACAAAAGACAAAACAAAGGAACTAAGGTCAGAACGTGACAGGCTAGGCCCTGTTGCTACCTCATATCCCAGCGATAATGCCTTTGTTTTAGATACAACAGTCATGAAACCTCTAACACAATGCATTCATTGGACTTTTGGACCAAACTTGCTTATCACTTTTCCATGTGGTTTCTTCCTTCACAGACTCCATGAAGTGAAAAAGCTAGGTGTTCCATGAGAGAGGGAGGAGGAGGAAGAGGAGAGGGGAAGACCACTGCTGTTACCTATGTAGCGAGCTCTGCTAGCAGCATAACATCAAGGCCAAAGACAAGAAAGAGAAAGATGAGGATCAAAATTAATAAGCAGCTAGCCTTACCTTGACTCTCCCTTCGAACAGCACAAGCTGTTTCATGATGCCAGCTCTCTCTGAGGGGGAGGATGGCTCATAATAATGACTGGAACGGAAGCGAATAGAATGGCATCAAACACATGGTTTCCATGTATTTGATACGATCCCACCTATTCAGCTACAGACATTAATATGAGACCGTCCTCCCCAATTATTGTTATACGAGCTTATTCATCAGATGGATCCCATAACTTTACATGACTTCTAATGCTATTTTAGACCAGGACGTGAAGTTATAGGTAGCAAGCCACTTAATAATTGTTTGTATTTTTTTTATTCTGCCATCATGTGGCAACCAATTTGTCTTGTTAAAATGTTGGTCTATTATGTTTATTCTGCTTTTCGCTGGACGGCCTTCCAATAATGAAATGATGTCATACCACCTCATCCGTGTGATGCAAAAGCTATATAATTAGAGATCACATCCTTACCCTTAGGGGAGCAATGAACCTACATCCTACACTGACTCCATTAGTGGCCCATAGCTACCATTTCCTTACCGATAATAGCGAACCATAACTCATGTTTTCATAGCAGGCATATGGTAGCTCTTGTTCATCATGAAGTACATCCAGGACATTGGATTCTCCGGATCTTACATCTCTCCCCTCTGAAACCGAGCAGAATTCCAGTTTCTCTCCCTTCCATTGAGAAAGAATGAGACCTGAGGTAACTGAAATGATACGGCTTGTCATCATGATCGCTGCCATTGAGAGACAATATTTATTCCCAGCTGCTGTAAGGAGGGTAAACCTGATCTCACCATCGCCACCATCAGTTTCTCTATATCTCCTTGAGAAACAATGGGACCTGAGGAAACCCAGAGTAAAATGTATATTTGAAAAGTTTTTCCCTCACTTGAAAAAGAAAATTCCCACATATGGAACTTTTTCCCCAAGCATTTATTTTTCACAACTTCCGTCTAGTCTCCTATCCAGGGACCGACCAGGATCAACCATGTTTAGCTTTAGAGGCAAAGCAAACCAGTAGTGGGATGCAGGGTGCTATGTTGGTGGAATTAATGAGATAAAACTTGCTGGAAAGTAGGAAGCGAAAGCAAAGACCAGGGTAACATAACGAATGCTCAGTGGCAACTTTAGAATGTAAATCTTGGTGGGGCAAAAAATAAAAATAAATGTTTATGCATGCCAACAAAACCACAATACAACACTAAACAATACTTTCATTGCACTATAACGGTGACAAAAGGTGCCCACAAACTGTTAGGGCCTACATAACAGCAGAGTCCCATCAGCAGTCCCAACACCTTCCCACTGCTACACCTGGCTATCAGCGGCGCCTTGTCTGGCAGTGAAACAGTTAATTCAGCCTCCTTTACTGCCTTTTAATAATTACCCCTTGGATCCCACTACCGGGATCGATTTGACAACATCCGGTGAAATGGCAGAGTGCGAAATTCAAATTACAAAAATCCTAATATTAAACATTCATGAAAATACAAGTGTCATACATAATTTAAAAGCTTAACTTCTTGTTAATCCAGGTGCTTTGTCAAATTTCAAAAAGGCTTACGGCGAAAGCACACCATGTGATTATCTGACAGAGCCCCGCACACAAAAGCATTACATACATTTCCAACCAAGCAGAGGCGTCACGAATGTCAGAAATAGTGATAAAATAAATCACTTACCTTTGAAGATCTTCATCTGGTTGCAATCACAAGGGTCCTAGCTATATAACAAATGGTCCTTTTGTTAGATAAAGTCCTTCTTTATATCCCAAAAAAGTATGTTTAGTTGGCGCGCTTGACTCAGTAATCTACCGGTTTCCCTCGTTCAAAATGCATACAAATGAATCCCGGAAGTTACCAATAAACTTCTTCCAAACAAGTCAAACAATGTTTATAATCAATACTCAGCTACCCTAATATGTAAATAAACTATCAAATTTAAGACGGAGAATAGTATTGCCATTACCGGAGATAAATAACGAAGCGCGAGCCCTCACCGGAACACGCTACAAACACTACAGCCAAAATGGGAGCCACTTACAAAAACTACAAATTCTAGCTAATTAAAAAAAAAACAAGCCCGAAACTCTTTCTAAAGACTGTTGATATCTACTGGAAGCTCTAGGAACTGCAATCTGGGAGGTATTCCTTTTATATTCCCATTGACAGCCATAGTAATCAGGGGTGAGGTGAAAAATAATAATTCTGGATGGATTGTCCTCGGGTTTTCGCCTGCCATATCAGTCCTGTTATACTCACACACATTATTGTAACAGTTTTGGAAACTTTAGAGTGTTTTCTATCCAATACTACCAATTACATGCATATCCTAGCGTCTGAGCCTGAGTACTTGGGCACCTCATTCATCCAAACTTCCAAAATCTGCCCCCTATCCCTAAGAAAACATAGCTGATATGGCTGACTTGCCTCAATAAATGTAGTTTCTACTGAAAATTGAGATGTACAACCTATGACCTACGGGGACAACGTTTAGTAATTGTATAAGTGCGCTTTGTTCACCATTGTGCTGTCGATTATTGTTCCAATGTCCGTTGGTCGTGTGAGTACCTGTGCTATGTTTTGGCTTTCATGCCACGTGTATTGTGCAGATGATTACCGGTTTTGTCCAGTGTGATAATCATTGTGCGTTTGTTATTTATTTGAGGTACTCCTCTCTCTTTTGTTTGGGTTTCAACCCTGTGTTTTGTATAGTGCTTGTTTGGTCTTCGTCCCTGTGCCTTTACATGGCACGCTGTAATTTGGGTAAATAAAAAACCCTATTACGCATTCCTGCGCCTGTCTCCCGACCCTTTATACCAACGTGACAATGTTTTCAGGCCATACAGTGTTAGTTTACATTTACTTTGTTAACAAACATTGGAGTAAAAGCACATGTAAGTGAAACTGCAAATATGATTTTTACTTTCACATGTGGAATTGGAAGTTAAACAATCAAATGTGCTGTTTCATATGTGAAAAACCTTTAGATGTGAAAATCTCACTTTCCCATGTGGAATCGCAAGTTCACATGTGAAAAACAATCGTGTAAAAAATCTAATATGAAGTTTCTTATGTGAAAATGCAATTCCACATGTGAAAGTTTTTTACATAAGAAACTGCAAATGAGATTTTTACACAAGATTGTTTTACACATGTCAAACTGCAATTCACACTAGGTGAAAACATGTTATTCTCCTCACATGTGAAACGATGGCATTAAGGTGTGACCTGAAATTGTAGACATGTGAAAATACGGTTTCACATGTGAAATGTAAGCTCAACATGTGAAAACAGCTATTTCACATGTGAACATTTAGTTTTGACATGTGTTTTTTGTAAGGGTTCTGTCTGTCACATCCAATCAGTCCAGATGCTGAGGCTCATGTGTCATATTCATGCTCCATTGCCCATGCAGTCTTTCCCCCCACTTCTGCTCCTTGAGTGCAGTACAGAGGGGTAATAGCTGACTAGGCCCATTATCCAAACATATGTGTGGGGTACAAGGACCATGCAATGGGGTGGGTGGTGGAGGAAATTTAGAGAATCCTTAAATTCTATGGTTCTGTAGTTGCTGGGTAAGTGCATTAGATGCTTTCTTAAAACCTAGACTTACTGCTGTAGCCCCAGATCCAGACATTCATTTTCTGGGTCAGTTGTATTGTGGTCTGGACAGAATTTCCACTGTGTTAACGTTACACCTAGGGTTGCAAAATTCCTGGAACTTTCAATAAATTCCCTGGTTTTCCCGAAATATCAGTTGGAGGATTTCTGGAATAAGCCGGAAATGTGGAAGGATTTCTGGAAATCCAGGGAATTTATTGAAAGTTACCAGAATTTTGCAACCCTAGTTACACCTCGCCAAGTTAGTCTTGTTGGTCTAGCATCCTTAACACTTGTGTAGGCAAACTTAATACCAGTAGATGCATCATTATCATACTGAATAGTTGAGGTACTGTTGCTATGGTTGTTTGCAGTATAGTGTTGATATCACTTCGTACATAAGCACGGGTCGTGATGAATGCGAGACATGCACAGTCTTCACAATAAAGACGTGCGATAGATGTACTAGTCAGTCCCATTTCCCATCTGAATTCAATTTAGCTCTGTGTATTCATGTGTGCGTTTTCAATCAAAACATGTTTTTTCTACCCCCTCGCTCTCCTTTGCTGGCACACTGATTGCTTTCTGTGGAGAGGTCAGATTATCCCCTTCACATACTGGCTTTAGAGAAAGGAGCGCAAAATGTTTATTTTCAGCTGAGGAATAGTAAAGATGGGATCAGTTTATACAGTATTTCAATTACAGCGTGTCTAAAGCAGAATTCCCCTTGGGACTGGCTTATCCCACCTAGGACAGCGATAGGTAGGTAGGAAAGTGATAGAGGAATTTATTTAGGCAGGACAGTAATAGGTAGGAGAGTGATATAAAGTGATAGGTGATTCCCAGCAGTGCCTTATTGCCACACTCGTCCCACTGTATACACACTGGTTGAATCAACGTTGTTTCCACGTCATTTCAATGAAATAACGTTGAACCAACATGGAATAGACATTGAATTGACGTCTGTGCCCAGTGGGATGATCTTTGTTACATCGAGAGTGTGGGACTATAAGGTTCTATTTGCAAAAATATGATTAGGAGATAATCGACTCTGAGAAAACCCACATTAATGCAAATCATTTTTTTCCCTGCCAAGAAGTTTCCTTTCGTTTGAAACAAAAATGTAAAAAATCCAATGGGGGTGAATAGCCCACTTATGATGCCCACTGTAGGTATGAATTTACCTTTGGTGTGTAATGGCACGGGCAGGTGCTACACATTTCATAACGCATGACAGTGGGTGCGTTTCAGTGGTAAAGCTAAAGAAATTGACTGTAGACAAAAGTCAAGGAGTGAAGTTGGGGGAGGTGCATCAGCGACAGCCTAAAGTCGGACACTGATGTGGTTTTCCAAATGCAAGGCTCAGATCAACATGGCAGTGTTTCCATTGTTTATAATGTCAAAATAAACATGTCTCCATCCCCCATATCACATACTCACAAACTGAAATCATATCCCACTGGGCACTCACTGGTTGAATCAACATAGTTTCTACGTCATTTCAATTAAATTACTTTGAACCAATGTTGAATAGACATTGAATTGACGTTTGTGCCCAGTGGGATGTGTGTACATTGTATAATCAATTAGTGAGATTAGCCTGAAATATCACATTCATTTGTATCAACTGTATGAATAGCAGCAAAGTTGGTTCCTGATTCAGTCTTCAGTCATCTCTTTGTGACATTTGTTTAGATCAACAACATAAAAAGTTATATGTTGACAATAGAGCCTTCCACAATGCAGGGCATGGCTATGATGATGTTGGTGAAGAGCAACTGCAGAAACTGGTAGTCAACTGCAGTCAAAACTTCATGACCTTTGATCACAAGATTTGTGTTAAGTTCATGCAGTGGACATGTAGGCGCAAGTCGGACAATGCAGCACACCTTGAAAGTCGGTGACCAGACTTGACAAAAGTGATCGGCTCGAACGCGCCCAGTGTCACCCCAGTCTCTCTCTCTCTCTCTCTCCCTCTTTTTTTTCTTCCAGCAGCAGGAAGGCGCAATCAGGTCGCATTCTACTCCTCTTCTCATCCTCGTGAAGAGAAGCTAGAACGAAGTGCCGCGCGTGTTTTCTAACCGCACCATGGTGGGAATGACGGAATTGGGGTGCCTTTTCGTCCCGGTGATGATGCTGGTGGGGTTCACCTTGCAAGCGGAAATTAACAACGGGAAAGAGGAGGAGAAAAAGGGGAATTTCATGGAAGACGAGCATTGGCTGTCCACCATTTCACAGTACAGCCGCAAGATCAAGCATTGGAATCGCTTCAGAGACGTAAGTCGCTGTTTTGGTTGATTGAGAGATCTGCCGTAATGCGGTAAGCTATATTGATAGGGAAACAGAAGCCAGCGGCACGATTCCGCTTGGCAAACGTCCTAATAACCGGATGCGTTTGCTAGGCTACTCCGATTTTATTTGTCAGATAATTAATATCAAGGGTTTGGTGTCATTGCTTAAGATACACATCTGAAGCGTTTGTGTAGCCAGATGTTATGGTGTTTTTTCATTGTAAACATTATCTTATGTTAAAAAACAAAAACAAATGTTAGGCATAATCATTCAGATGGAGCCTAAGATGTTGACCTCAGATATACCCTAGAGGAGTGTAGCCTAGGGTACAGCCTCATTGTGGTCATGGTGCACTGATCTATTGCATTTTCTGGAGAACTGGAGAATGTAGGGTTGCCTATGCAGTCATATCATTATTGTACATCATTTGTAAACACTCAAAGGACCTCTGCAAGGTAACCTACATTTAATTATGTAACTGCCAGAATAAAGGAAACACCAACAGAAAGTGTCTTAAATAGGGCGTTGGGCCACCACGAGGCCCCAGAACTGCTTCAATGCGCCTTGGCATAGATTCTACAAGTGTCTGGAAATTGGGTGGATGCAGCACTATTCTATCACAATTTCTGTAATTTGGTGTTTTGTTGATGGTGGTGGAGAATGCTGTCTCAGGGACCGCTCCAGCATGTCCCATAAGTGTTCAGTTGGGCTGAGATCTGGTGACTGAGACAAACACACACCCTTTAAACCCCATATGCTTCTTTGAGACCCCTCTTTCAAAGTCATTTAGATGTCTTCCTCAAGCCATGGTAGCCCAAATAATGGCCAACTGGGCATGATGGGATGTTAATTGCTTAATTAACTCAGGAACTACACCTGTATGGAAGCACCTGCTTTCAATATACTTTGAATCCCTCATTTACTCAAGTGTTTCCTTCATTTTGGCAGTTACATGTACATACATGCAATGTATAATGTGTGATTTACACTACTACATAGGTACCTGCCATCTTCAAACCAATACAAGATTGAAAGCGTGTTTTGAAAGCATCATATCAGGATATTTTCTATCACCTAGCCTCACTGTCCATAGGCCTACCTATTGATACTTTAGCATTCTTTGGCATATTATTGGCAGTAGTAATTATGCACATTGCAAATTTGCAATGATTTAGAATGACATTTGTTCCCCTTTAAAGATCCGTCCCCACATTCACCCCTTATACTTATTCCGTCATGCTTTTCACGGTATGCATTCTGGCCTGCTGTCCTACTGCTAATGACTCAGCCTAGTGTTTGCAAATAATCTGTTACAAACAGAATAGGCACAATGCAATTATAATACAAGTTCTGATCATTGATTGCTGAGGTAATGCAGTTAGCTTTCAACTGAATCCGGCTGTGGCGAATGATTTTAGCCTAAAGGGCATGTAAATATTGCTTTGTTTACGAATATTGTGTGTGTGTGTGTGTGTGAAATCCTGCATCCAGTAGTGATTACCAAAGATCACAGCAGGGCATTTGCACGGTAATGGAATTTCGTTGAGTCTCAGATTTCTCACTTACAATGTAACAAAAAACATTGATTTCAAAGTTAACAAACCATACACTAAGCACAAGGAACACTTTAAACAATGTACACAGAAAATTTTACTGGAAGAACTGTGCAGATGCAAAATTTGGTAACAGAATTTCTGTCAAATCTCCCTCAGTGTTTTATGACCACGTTTTCCAAAATTCTGAGTCGATATTTAACTGAGTTTTAAGATTCAAAGATGTCTGCAGAAATAATGGGGTGTCAGCTATGACATGACACCTTGAGTTTGAAAACATCTCTTTTGGTATTGAACTACAGTAACTGAAGTGGATTTACACCCGGTAACGGAATTGCGGTACGGAATTTCTTCATGGGTCCCTGATCTGTACAACACAGAAATGCATAATTATGGATGTGAATGTCATTCTCTTCATGGTGATGTATCCTGAATAGGTACGCAAAGGTAGAATTATGCAATATCCTCATTATTTTAATGAGCTCCACCACCAAATCAGACCAAATTTGGTTGGTCCGAATAGGACCAAATCTGAACCAATCATAGACATCTATGTTTCACAAGTTTGGACATCAACGTACAGCCCAGTACAGTACAATATGGCACAGAACAGTAGTGTTCAGTACAGTAGATTATAGTTCAGTGCAGTAGATTTTAGTGTACTCAAGTCTCGTGTGTGCTGAACTGTTATCTACTCTATTCTACTGTACTGAACTATAATCTACTGTACTGAACTATAATCTACTCTATTCTAATGTACTGAACTATAATCTACTGTACTGAACTATAATATACTGTACTGAACTATACTGAACTATAATCTACTATACTGAACTATAATCTACTGTACTGAACTATAATCTACTCTATTCTACTGTACTGAACTATAATCTACTGTACTGAACTATAATCTACTCTATTCTAATGTACTGAACTATAATCTACTGTACTGAACTATAATCTACTGTACTGAACTATAATATACTGTGCTGAACTTTAATCTACTCTATTCTACTGTACTGAACTATAATCTACTCTATTCTAATGTACTGAACTATAATCTACTGTACTGAACTATAATATACTGTACTGAACTATAATCTACTCTATTCTACTGTACTGAACTATAATCTACTGTACTGAACTATAATCTACTCTATTCTAATGTACTGAACTATAATCTACTGTACTGAACTATAATCTACTGTACTGAACTATAATATACTGTGCTGAACTTTAATCTACTCTATTCTACTGTACTGAACTATAATCTACTCTATTCTACTGTACTGAACTATAATCTACTCTATTCTACTGTACTGAACTATAATCTACTCTATTCTACTGTACTGAATTATAATCTACTGTACTGAATTATAATCTACTGTACTGAACTATAATCTACTCTATTCTACTGTACTGAACTATAATCTACTGTACTGAACTATAATCTACTCTATTCTACTGTACTGAACTATAATCTACTGTACTGAACTATAATCTACTCTATTCTACTGTACTGAACTAATCTACTGTACTGAACTATAATCTACTCTATTCTACTGTACTGAACTATAATCTACTCTATTCTACTGTACTGAACTATAATCTACTGTACTGAACTATAATCTACTGTACTGAACTATAATCTACTCTATTCTACTGTACTGAACTATAATCTACTGTACTGAACTATAATCTACTCTATTCTACTGTACTGAACTATAATCTACTGTACTGAACTATAATCTACTGTACTGAACTATAATCTACTCTATTCTAATGTACTGAACTATAATCTACTGTACTGAACTATAATCTACTCTATTCTAATGTACTGAACTATAATCTACTCTATTCTACTGTACTGAACTATAATCTACTGTACTGAACTATAATCTACTCTATTCTACTGTACTGAACTATAATCTACTCTATTCTAATGTACTGAACTATATTCTACTGTACTGAACTATAATCTACTGTACTGAACTTTAATCTACTCTATTCTACTGTACTGAACTATAATCTACTCTATTCTACTATACTGAATAAGAATCTACTCTGTGTAGCGTAATGCTTGTGCTTCTAGCTTTGACAGTGCAGTAATGTCTAACAAGTAACTTATATCACTTATATCACTTATACATTATCACTTATACATTTTGTTTATGAATTATTATCAGTAAAAACACTAGCTAATTGATAGGTCTACCTTTACTTGTTACTTCTGTGAACTTGTATTATTCTTCCTCCTCACAAGGGAACATATATAACATATATGCCGGGAGTCAGGAAACAGAAGCAGAAGATGATTTTAATAAAGAACCAAAGCAAGTGAACAAACATGAGGCGCGTACATAACGTGAGAGAAAGCAATAACACCTGGTGACTGAAGACCACTGAGGGCTAAATAAAGGAGGAGTAATCAAGGAGATGATGATGAGCAGGTGTGCGCAATGTGGGTTGCCAGGACCGGTGATAAGTAGACCAGCGCCGGAGGGAGGGAGAAGGAGTAGGCGTGAACGCAGGGTTCTTTACTACAACGTTATTGTTTTGATGTATTTCTAATCCCTTTTAAGACTTTATCTGGTAGATGTTTTCTAAGACCCCCTTTCCATTTGTTTAACAAGAAATTCCTTATTCCTCGTTTTTAGGATGGAAAATGGTTGAAAAATGTACATATGCTAAAAAAAATGAGACTCTTAGCATTTATTTGAAATCCAATTTGACCTGCTCCTATGCACTACACGTTGGTCCTTTTACATGGACAGGACCAGCATTACTTGGATGAGAGGCCTGTTGTATTATGTTCCAACCTTATAGGCATATTTCATGATTATATTCCTTGAGAATCCTGTTAAGAGGAGTTTTAGTTGATCCCATATCTAGATTGAGGGTTCGTATGACTTCATTGGAGCATACAATACATGCTTTTTTCTGAGTTGATTATTGGATTGAAATGTTCGGAAATATTATAATAAATACTATAATAAATATCCTTATTTTGTATGAAGGAAATAGCTGAGCCCCTCCATGTCCAAAATAATTCTGCCATACTGTGTCAATAGTGTCATATTGTAATCATTCTAAATAAAACCCTCTGCTAAATGACAAAAATGTCAACAAAATCTATTATCACACAAAAATGACAAATCCCCACTTCCCAAGTATGTCTAACTAAGCTTCTATATCATTGTTATGCAAATTGTTAAACATTTTTTGATGTAATTATGAAATGTTCCCAACCCCAGTAAAGAAGGTAAATGTGTCTAAATTGTTGTACATCTTCCCTGCTGTTCCGGGTGCACACACACACGCATAGACATATACACACGCATAGAGACACACACACGCATAGACATATACACACGCATAGAGACACACACACGCATAGACATATACACACGCATAGAGACACACACACGCATAGAGACGCGCACATAGAGACACACACACACACGCGCGCGCATAGAGACACACACACACGCATAGAGACACACACACACGCATAGAGACACACACACACGCATAGAGACACACACACACACGCATAGAGACACACACACAGGCGCACATAGAGACACACACGCATAGACATATACACACGCATAGAGACACACACACGCATAGAGACGCGCACATAGAGACACACACACACACACACGTGCGCGCATAGAGACACACACACACGCATAGAGACACACACACACACACGCATAGAGACACACACACACACGCATAGACACACACACGCATAGAGACTCGCACATAGAGACACACACACACACACACGTGCGCGCATAGAGACACACACACACGCATAGAGACACACACACACGCATAGAGACACACACACACGCATAGAGACACACACACACACGCATAGAGACACACACACACGCATAGAGACGCACACACACACACACAGAGACACACACACACACACACGCAGAGACACACACACACGCAGAGACACACACACACACACGCAGAGACACACACACACACACACACACACATGCATAGAGACACACACACACATAGAGACGCGCACACACAGGCGCACATAGAGACACACACACACACACACACACACGCATAGAGACACGCACACACAGGCGCACATAGAGACACACACACACACACACACGCATAGAGACACACACACACGCATAGAGACACACACACACGCATAGAGACACACACACACACGCATAGAGACACACGCACACACGCAGAGACACACGCACACACGCAGAGACACACACACACACGCAGAGACACACACACACACGCAGAGACACACACACACACACGCAGAGACACACACACACACACGCAGAGACACACACACGCAGACACACACACACACACACGCAGAGACACACACACACACGCAGAGACACACACACACACGCAGAGACACACACACACACACGCAGAGACACACACACACACACGCAGAGACACACACACACACACGCAGAGACACACACACACACACACGCAAAGACACACACACACACACACACACACATGCATAGACACACAC
Organism: Oncorhynchus clarkii lewisi; assembly: GCF_045791955.1. NCBI lineage: Eukaryota > Metazoa > Chordata > Actinopteri > Salmoniformes > Salmonidae > Oncorhynchus > Oncorhynchus clarkii. The sequence goes on along the minus strand of NC_092147.1, from coordinate 79,967,469 downwards.
ACACATGCATAGACACACACACACACACACATGCATAGACACACACACATACACACACACATGCATAGAGACACACACACACACACATGCATAGACACACACACATACACACACACACACATGCATAGAGACACACACACACATGCATAGAGACACACACACACACGCATAGAGACACACACACGCGCATAGAGACACACGCACGCGCATAGAGACACACGCACGCGCATAGAGACACACGCACGCGCATAGAGACACACGCACGCGCATAGAGACACACACACACGCATAGAGACACACACACACGCATAGAGACACACACACACGCATAGAGACACACACACACGCATAGAGACACACACACACGCATAGAGACACACGCACGCGCATAGAGACACACACACACGCATAGAGACACACACACACGCAGAGACACACACACACACACACACGCAGAGACACACACACACACACGCAGAGACACACACACACACACGCAGAGACACACACACGCAGAGACACACACACACACACGCATAGACACACACACACACACACACATGCATAGACACACACACACACACACACACATGCATAGAGGCATACACACACATGCATAGAGGCATACACACACATGCATAGAGGCATACACACATATGCATAGAGGCATAAACACACATGCATAGAAGCACACACACCAGAGTACTCTCCTGGCGAAGCAGGATTAAGTTTAGATATATGTCCTCTGGAACTGTATTGTAGAAATAATGAAATTGTGGGCATGAAGATTAAGTATGAATTACAGTGGGATTATTATGATGGGCCTGGATGGGTGCTGCTGTGTCTTTACACGGGCAGTGGCACACACACACACACCGATGGAATCTGAACACAACCCTGCACACATCACAACCATCCCCCACATGCTCCTTTTTTGTTGAAAATTGTAAAAAACTTTTCAGGGAAAAAAGCTCAGCTCTTCTCAGTGGGTTTGCCGTCCAGTAGAGTTAAGATTTCTCTTTTCCTCAGTTTGAAATCAAACCCCATGTGAGGCACAAACAGAGACCACAGCTCTGCCTGCATGCCCTGAATGAAGGAGTTTATGTATTTTTCTCTCTGAAGACTTGGTGGATTACTGTGTATGATGTCAGAGGTGACATGGAATATCTTTGTGGTTACCATTCCCGGAGGGAGGTGTGGGTGTGTGTGTGTGACGGTTTGTTTGTGTTTGTGGGGGAATCTTGTGTGTGGTGTGTATATTTAAGGGGGGAAAAGTGCTGATATGTCTCTGGTGATGTTGACAGAAGAAACATCAGAGTCAGCGCATCACAGAACTCCCTGGGGATCGCCAATAGCAACCTCTTTGATGTCAGTGTGCAGCCGTAGCAACGGAGGTCCTCTGAAATGGGCCTGAAAGTAACTAGTTTCAGAGGGAAGTTGATGACTATTCCCCCACCACTCTCTGTAAGAGGAGGGGGGGGGGGGGGGGTAGAGTTGTAAAGTGTATGGTGGAGTGGTAAAGTACATCCAGTTTGCAGCACGGACTTTGGGCCGAGGACATCTCCATAATCCAGGATGGGTAGTATTGTCATTTGGAACAGGATGTGTTTAGCAGAGTGTGTGAATGAGATTTGTTCCGGTAGGGAAAGCCTATTCTGGACTTGACCTTTGCTTGAAGACTTTTGATGTGTGTGTGGAATGATAGTGCTCTGTCCAGCCAGATTCCCAGGGATTTGTATGAGCCCATCTAGTGAGTAGATGTCAAGGGGAGGGTTGATGTGCGTTTTCCTTTTGTTTTGTTTGTGTTCATTATAACATACAGGTAAGTGCCAAAATAATGGAAACATTTAAATGAGGGATACAAAGTAGATTGAAAGCAGGTGCTTCCACACAGGTGTGGTTTCTGAGTTAATTAAGCAATTAACATCCCATTATGATTAGGGTCATGTATAAAAATGCTGGGCAGACCATTATTTTGGCTATTATTTTGGCTACCATGGCTATGCCCCCTTAGGATGACAACGCTCCCATTCACAGGGCACGAGTGGCCACTGAATGGTTTTATGAGCATGAAAATAATGTAAACCATATGCCGTCTCAGTCACCAGATCTCAATCTAATTGAGCAGTTATTAGAGATTTTGGCGCCTGTGACAGCGTTTTTCACCACCATTAACAAAGCACCAAATTATGGAATTTCTCATGGAAGAATGGTGTCACATCCCTCTAATAGAGTTCCAGACACTTGTAGAATCTATGACAAGGCGCATTGAAGCTGTTCTGGCTCGTGGTGGCTCAATACCCTATTAAGACGCTTCATGTTGGTGTTTCCGTTATTTTGGCAGTTACCTGTACGTTTAGTATCATTACAGGGAAAGATTATGGATTCATCAATACCTTCCTTATTATCCATATGGATAATGATACAGTATCATTTGAGAGTTATACACTCTCCTCAGTCCTCAAATTAAGCATTAGTCTGTATCTCCATGCAGCTGATGAGATAATCAGACTACTAATGATTTTACTCCTATGAACCCTGACCTGAGCTGCATGAAACATTGGTTCATTACATCAACCCCAATAACCAAATGGTCAGAGGACCCATAATCAGAGGATGTATGTGTGTTCAAAGAGGCTCCAGAGGAATGTGTATTCTCTGCTGCAATATATTGGTTTACTCCGAATATACAGTATTATACTTTAATCACTATTGTTGTTTCCCATGTATTTGAAGAGAAATAAAATACAAAAAATGCTAACAAAACCAGAAAATGAGTTCATTGGGTATTTTTCAGGATATAATTTGGTTAAACTATGAAGGGTCGCCCATGATGCTATCTAATAAGACAAATTAGTAAAATTGGCGTTGACTCACAATGTCCTTTTGAGGGGAAGAATGTTGAATTTTAATGCAACAATGGAAAAAACAATCATCAAAGAGGCAGAACGTGAAAAAACAAATATACACACACTGTACATACCCACACAAACAAACATATTTATACATGAATATTCTATATTTATTCTTCTCCTCTTTCAAGTATAAGACCCACGGTACAGTATGCATTGGATAGAGTGTGGATGACGGCTGTTTTGTATTTGATAAAAATAGCCATCACCACTCCACACTTCAATCACTCCAATCCCCGTCATTGAAAAGACAAGGCGATTAGATGTAACAATTACCGTCAACAACTACATTTAATACATCCAATCCTTTAATCTGACAGACAGGTGCACTGGACAATTCTTCATTCCACTAATGCATCCAGGCTGGAAATCCCAAAACAAAGGAAAACACAATAATGATGATTGGCTGCTGGAGGAAGCCATTGTGGTTTAAAGGCCTTACAGTGTCACAAGTCCCATTGAGAAGACCACCCTTTGACTGAAACTGTTGGCACACAAGCCTTACAATTTAATTTCATGTCTTGATTTGACGATGTGAGTGGTTTATAATTTAAAGAACAACATTTCATCTCCCATCTCTAAATAGTCTTAATTCATCCTTGAATATTATTCTTAACTTCTTCTTCTATACAGCAGTATCTCTATATTCCTGGTGTAGTGTCTTCTGTACCCTAGTGTGATTCACAGTTGAGTCAATATGCTGTATCCCCTGGCCTCCTTTTCAAATGACCGTTATGATGATGAGAAAGTCAATTAGAACTCCATGTTCTATTTGAACTCTGTTAATGCAGATCAAACGGACACCGAAAGAGGCTGTTGATCCAGCAAATGTCTCCAACTCCCCTTTTCCACCCAGGTTTCACAGTCACACAAACTGGTCAAAATGTTAATATGTTAAGATGTTTAATGCAACTCCATTACAGGGCTGTTGAGCTATGACGGCTGATATTAGTCTATCAACCTGGATCAAACTCAGATAGGAACATCCGATGAGTCTGGCAGCATCTCAAATGGCACCCTGTTCCCTATTTAGTGCACTACTTTGGACCAGGGCCCATAGCTCTACATAGACAATAGGGTACTATTTGGGATGCTGCCTCTGTCATTGTGCAGCAGCTCACAGGTCAAGCCACCATCCTTGTAATAATAGGAAATTGGATGGCATGGTTGAAACTGCATGGTTAAACCTGCTTTGTTGAAATTGCAGTGGGTCTGCACATTATGCATAATTTATCTGATTTAGTCTCTGACTGAATACAATTTTATGCTCAACTAACTTCCCCCTATTAATGTCACATTGTGAAGTCACACTTTGGAATCAGTCTGATCAGCCTTGGAGACAGTGGCTGTGTCCCAAATGGCACCCTCCTCCCTACACAGTGCACTACTTCTGAGCAGAGTCCTATGGTGTTTTCTATCTTTGATAATGAAACCCACCTGTAGGAGAGGATAACACTCATTATTGTTAGGAGAGTGTGTAGTGGCACCGAAGTGCACGCACAGCTGACCTATCCTTAGGTCTCTCTCTCCAATTCAGCAGTAGCTCATTAGACCACAGTAGCGTTCCAGGGCTGTGTCACCAGGTCCCTGGTAGCTCATTAGACCACAGTAGAGGTCCAGGGCTGTGTCACCAGGTCCCTGGTAGCTCATTAGACCACAGTAGAGGTCCAGGGCTGTGTCACCAGGTCCCTGGTAGCTCATTAGACCACAGTAGAGGTCCAGGGCTGTGTCACCAGGTCCCTGGTAGCTCATTAGACCACAGTAGAGGTCCAGGGCTGTGTCACCAGGTCCCTGGTAGCTCATTAGACCACAGTAGCAGTCCAGGGCTGTGTCACCAGGTCCCTGGTAGCTCATTAGACCACAGTAGAGGTCCAGGGCTGTGTCACCAGATCCCTGGTAGCTCATTAGACCCCAGTAGAGGTCCAGGGCTGTGTCACCAGGTCCCTGGTAGCTCATTAGACCCCAGTAGCGTTCCAGGGCTGTGTCACCAGGTCCCTGGTAGCTCATTAGACCCCAGTAGCGTTCCAGGGCTGTGTCACCAGGTCCCTGGTAGCTCATTAGACCACAGTAGCGGTCCAGGGCTGTGTCACCAGGTCCCTGGTAGCTCATTAGACCACAGTAGAGGTCCAGGGCTGTGTCACCAGGTCCCTGGTAGCTCATTAGACCACAGTAGAGGTCCAGGGCTGTGTCACCAGGTCCCTGGTAGCTCATTAGACCACAGTAGCAGTCCAGGGCTGTGTCACCAGGTCCCTGGTAGCTCATTAGACCACAGTAGAGGTCCAGGGCTGTGTCACCAGGTCCCTGGTAGCTCATTAGACCACAGTAGCAGTCCAGGGCTGTGTCACCAGGTCCCTGCCTGCACCTGTTCTTCCTCTACTCCACTTCATTTTTAATGAACAGAAAACATTCTGTGCGTTCACACAAACCTTGCCTCAGTACTACACACACACACACACACACACACAAACCTCCCCCAGTCGAAGCCAGGTTGATTAAAAATGCAGGATGGATGGGTAGGTGTGTTTGTGTTTGGTGGGGGGTGTTTGGGCGGTTTGGCTTACCGGAGCGAAGCTCATTATGAAGTTTCAGTGATTTGTGCTAGAATGTTGTAATTATGGTGTTGCGTTCAGTGTGTGTCTGTGTTTGCAAGCTTGATAATCAAATCAGTTGGATGCAGTTTTGTAGGTGCTTGTGAATCCTTAAAGCTATAAAGCAATGCAAGCAGTTGGCGTGGTGGCCAAAACAACATATAACCTGCTGCTTTGACCTGGGTTCTGAGACAATTATCTTGTTGTTAGTGGTTGCATGACACATATAGTGTGCTCCCAAATGGCACCCTATTCCCAATCTAGTGCACTACTTTTCACTAGACCCCTAGTAGAGAATAGGATGCCATTTGAGTTGCAAAAGTTCACTCTCGGACGAAACAAAACACACAAAACAAAGGTTATTTGATGAACGCCAATCATGGCACCTGTTCCTCTTCTTTTATTTATTTTAATTTTTAATTTTAAAAATTTTACCCCTTTTTCTCCCCAATTTCGTGGTATCCAATTGTTGTAGTAGCTACTATCTTGTCTCATCGCTACAACTCCCGTACGGGCTCGGGAGAGACGAAGGTTGAATGTCATGCGTCCCCCGATACACAACCCAACCAGCCGCACTGCTTCTTAACACAGCGCGCATCCAACCCGGACGCCAGCCGCACCAATGCTTCGGAGGAAACACCGTGCACCTGGCCACCTTGGTTAGCGCACACTGCGCCCAGCCCTCCACAGGAGTCGCTGGTGCGCGATGAGACAAAGACACCCCTACCGACCAAGCCCTCCCTAACCCGGGCGACGCTAGGCCAATTGTGCGTCGCCCCACGGACCTCCCGGTCGCGGCCGGTTACGACAGAGCCTGGGCGCGAACCCAGGGACTCTGATGGCACAGCTGGCGCTGCAGTACAGCGCCCTTAACCACTGCGCCACCCGGTGATTTTGATATAACAAACACCCGCCCCTTCAGTCCTCCGAACCACACTGTAGAGTGAAAACGGGCCTTGTTGTGTTCTGCTGCACTACCCAAGTTCACCACTAGTGACATACATGCATTATAACAGAGTGCATCTCCTTTTTTCCACATGTTGTTACGTTACAGCCTTATTCTAAAGTGGATCAAATTGTTTTTCCCCCTCATTAATCTACACACAAAAAAACATAATGACAAAGCAAAAACAGGTTTTTAGATACATTTTTGTGCAAATTTATAGAACTTAAATATCACATTTACATAAGTATTCAGACCCTTTACTCAGTACTTTGTTGAAACACATTTGGCAGCAATTACAGACTCAAATCTTCTTGGGTATGATGCTACAAGCTTGGCACACCTGTATTTGGGGAGTTTCTCCCATTCTTCTTTGTAGATCCTCTCAACCTCTGTCAGGTTGAATGGGGAGTGTTGCTGAATAGCTATTATCAAGTCTCTCCAGAGATGTTCAAGTCTGGGCTCTGGCTGGACCTCTCAAGGACATTCAGAAACTTGTCCCGAAGCCACTCCTGCTTTGTATCGGCTGTGTGCTTACTGTCGCTGTCCTGTTGGAAGGGGAACCTTCATTCAGGCCAAAGAGTTCAGTCTTGGTTTCATCAGACCAGGGAATCTTGTTTCTCATGGTCTGAGAGTCCTTTAGGTTTCTTTTGGCAAACTCAGCAGGCTGTCATGTGTATTTTACTGAGGAGTGGCTTCCGTCTGGCTACTACCATAAAGGCCTGATTGGTGGAGTGCTGCATTGAGATGGTTGTCCTTCTGGAAGGTTCTCCCATCTCCACAGGTGAACTCTGGAGCTCTGTCAGAGTGAGCACTGTGTTCTTGGGGACCTTCAATGCTGCAGATATGTTTTGGTACCCTTCCCCAGATCTGTGCCTGGACACAATCCTGTCTCGGAGCACTAGGGACATTCCTTCGACCTCATGGCTTAATTTTTGCTCTGACATGCACTGTCAACTGTGGAACCTTATATAGACAGGTGTGTGGCTTTCCAAATCATGCCCAATCAGTTGAATTTACCACAGGTGGACTCAATGGAAACAGGATGTACCTGAGCTCAATTTCGAGTCTCATAGTGAAGGATCTGAATACTTATGTAAATAATAAGTGTTCTGTAATTTTATTTTGAATACATTTTCAAACATTTCTGAAAACCTTTTTTCGCTTTGTCATCATGGGGTATTGTGTGTAGATTGATGAAGTTGAACATTTATTTAATATATTTTTTAAATTAATAATAATAATTAATAAAAAGTAACTTAAGACAATGTGGAAAAAGTCAAGGGGTCTGAATACTTTCCGAATGCACTGTACCTATTACATGTAGAACGGAATAACTAGTGAGATGATGTAGTGATATGTAGAAGAAGAGTATGCATGTGCTGATGATGTATGCTAAGCGTGCTGAGTAAACTTCCCCTTAATTATACCCATCGTGTCCTCATGTTACTGATTCTACTACACAACACCTTGTTCAAATACTTTAGAAATGCATCCTTCCTTGAACTAAGCACAGATTTACAAGTGATTGATAGGTGAAAGCAAAGTTAACATCCTATTGCTTACATCAATCCAACTGAATCATATATGTGATTACTTCAAGTAGGACAGAAAGGAATGATGCATTTTTTAAATATTCAAACATCAAATCAAGCTTTATTTATACAGCACATTTCAGACATTTCAGACTTGGAATGCAGTGTGCTTTACAGGAAAAAACAATGAAAATAAAAGCTGAAATATTTACTACACAACAAACATAAGATAAACTGAACAACTAAAAAGCACCCAGAGGAAAAGCAAAACTAAAAAAAGTGTGTTTTAAGATCTCATTTAAATATGCCCACAGTTTCAGCCCCCCTCCGGTTCTCTGGCAGGCTTTTCCAGAGACTGGGGGCATAATAACTAACGGCTGCCGCTCCATGCGTCTTGGTCCTATGCTTTGGAATAGTTAAAAGGCCAGTGCCAGAGGGACCTGAGTTTACACGTCTTACCTGAGTTTACACGTCTTACCTGAGTTTACACGTCTTACCTGAGTTTACACGTCTTACCTGAGTTTACACGTCTTACCTGAGTTTACACGTCTTACCTGTGTTTTACAGGTCTTACCTGAGTTTACACGTCTTACCTGAGTTTACACGTCTTACCTGAGTTTACACGTCTTACCTGTGTTTTACAGGTCTTACCTGTGTTTTACAGGTCTTACCTGTGTTTTACAGGTCTTGAGTTTACACGTCTTACCTGTGTTTTACAGGTCTTACCTGTGTTTTACAGGTCTTGAGTTTACACGTCTTACCTGTGTTTTACAGGTCTTACCTGAGTTTTACAGGTCTTACCTGAGTTTTACACGTCTTACCTGAGTTTACACGTCTTACCTGAGTTTACACGTCTTACCTGAGTTTACACGTCTTACCTGAGTTTACACGTCTTACCTGTGTTTTACAGGTCTTGAGTTTACACATCTTACCTGTGTTTTACACGTCTTACCTGTGTTTTACACGTCTTACCTGTGTTTTACACGTCTTACCTGTGTTTTACAGGTCTTACCTGAGTTTACACGTCTTACCTGAGTTTACACGTCTTACCTGAGTTTACACGTCTTACCTGAGTTTACATGTCTTACCTGTGTTTTACAGGTCTTGAGTTTACACGTCTTACCTGTGTTTTACAGGTCTTACCTGAGTTTTACAGGTCTTACCTGAGTTTTACAGGTCTTACCTGAGTTTTACACGTCTTACCTGAGTTTACACGTCTTACCTGAGTTTACACGTCTTACCTGTGTTTTACAGGTCTTACCTGAGTTTACAAACTTACATAACTTAAAATCATGTCTGACATGTATTGGGGTGCACATTCGTGGATTGATTTAAAAACCACTAGAATAATCTTACAAGTAATTCTAAAACTCACAGGCAGCCAGTGCAGAGACCTTAAAACCGGTGTAATGTGTGCTCTCCGTCTGGTCTTGGTCAGTACCTGTGCTGCAGCATTTTGTATGTTTTTCAGTTGACCATTGTTTTTTTGGGGTAGACCAGACAGGAGAGCATTATAGGAGTCAAGCCTGCTTGTAATAAAAGCATGTATGAATCTCTCTATATCAGCCTGCGAGAGAAACGGCCACACATTGGCAATGTTCCTCAGGTGGTAAAAAGCTATTTTTGTCACATTACTAATGTGTGATTCAAAATTTCGTTCAGAATCTAAAATTGCACCTAGGTTTTTTTAACCGTTGCTTTATCTTTATTGACCATGAATTAAAACAGCGGCTAGATTCTCTCTCTGTGCTTTGGCTCCAACAATAAGTACCTCGGTCTTGTCTTGATTTAGCTGGAGGAAGTTGTGAGCCATCCAAATATTTAAGTCACTAATACAGTCTAACAATGTATCCATGGAGCTAAAATCCTCTGACACAGAAATGCATACTTGTTTATCGTCTGCGTAGCAGTGAAAATTAATGCTGTGCTTTCTGAAAATGCTGCCGCGAGGTAATATATATTACTGTAAACTGAACAGTACCGGACCCAAAAACGAACCTTGTGGAACACCACATTTAATATGTAAACTCAGCAAAAAAAAAGAAGCATCCCTTTTTCAGGACCCTGTCTTTCAAAGATAATTCGTAAAATTCCAAATAACTTCACAGATCTTCATTGTAAAGGGTTTAAACACTGTTTTCCCATGCTTGTTCAATGAACCATAAACAATTAATGAACATGCACCTGTGGAATGGTCGTTAAGACACTAACCGCTAGGTAGGCAATTAAGGTCACAGTTATCAAAGCTTAGGACACTAAAGAGGCCTTTCTACTGACTCTGAAAAACACCAAAAGAAAGATGCCCAGGGTCCCTGCTCATCTGCGTGAACGTGCCTTTGGCATGTTGCAAGGAGGCATGAGGACTGCAGATGTGGCCAGGGCAATAAATTGCAATGTCCATACTGTGAGACGCCTAAGACAGCGATACAGGGAGACGGGATGGACAACTGATCATCCTCGCAGTGGCAGACCATGTGTAACAGCACCTGCACAGGATCGGTACATCTGAACATCACACCTGCGGAACAGGTACAGGATGGCAACAACAACTGCCCGAGTTACACCAGGAACGCACAATCCCTCCATCAGTGCTCAGACTGCCCCTAATAGGCTGAGAGAGGCTGGACTGAGGGCTTGTAGTCCTGTTGTAAGGAAGGTCCTCAACAGACATCACTGGCAACAACGTTGCCTATGGGCAGAAACCCACCGTCTCTGGACCAGACAGGACTGTCAAAAAGTGCTCTTCACTGACAAGTCGCGGTTTTGTCTCACCAGGGGTGATGGTCGGATTTGCGTTCATCGTCGAAGGAATGAGCATTACACCGAGGCCTGTACTCTGGAGCGGGATCGATTTTTGAGGTGGAGGGTCCGTCATGGTCTGGGGCGGTGTGTCACAGCATCATCGGACTGAGATTGTTGTCATTGCAGGCAATCTCAATGCTGTGCGTTACAGGGAAGACATCCTCCTCCCTCATGTGGTACCCTTCCTGCAGGCTCATCCTGACATGACCCCCCCCCAGCATGACAATGCCACCAGCCATACTGCTCGTTCTGTGCGTGATTTCCTGCAAGACAGGAATGTCAGTGTTCTGCCATGGCCAGCGAAGAGCCCGGATCTCAATCCCATTGCGCACGTCTGGGACTTGTTGGATCGGAAGATGAGGGCTAGGGCCATTCCTCATCCCAGCAAGAACTGGCAAATCTGGAGCAGTCCATGAGGAGGAGATGCACTGCAGTACTTAATGCAGCTGGTGGCCACACCAGATACTGACTGTTACTTTTGATTTAGTTACTTTTCAATTTCTGTTAGTCACATGTCTTTCGAACTTGTTCAGTTTGTCTCAGTTGTTGAATCTTGTTATGTTCATACAAATATTTGCACGTTAAGTTAGCTGAAAATAGATGCAGTTGACAGTGAGAGGACGTTTCTTTTTTTGCTGAGTTTATTTTCTCTGAGTTATGTTCACCAACCGGTTAAATTTAGAACTGGACCGGAGATGCCAACCCACTTCTCCAGTCTGTCCAGAATGACATCATGGTCAACAGTGTTGAATGCAGCTCTTGAATCTAAGAGTACAAGGACAGAGAGCTGTTTGGCATCTGTGTTGCCTCTAAGATCATTTCCCACTTTAAGGCTGTTTCTGTGCTGTGGTGGGCATGAGAACCAGATTGGAATATTCAGGAGATTACTGTTAGGGTCATGCCCAGGAATTATTATTGTAGCCTACTGTACCAGCCCTGGATATTGCCCTTGTTCGGACTGTCACAGAAAAGCTGTAGGCCAGGGGTGTTGAACTAATTTTTCCCCGGGGGCCGCATTCAGTCTTCAATGAAGTCCGGAGGGCCGCACTGAAAATGTGTTATATTTACTTGCCCTCAAAATTAGTCTATCAATCCGGCCCCCTCCAGCGGGCCGGATTGGGTCCCCTCCAGCGGGCCGGATTGGGCCCCCTCCAGCGGGCCGGATTGGGCCCCCTCCAGCGGGCCGGATTGGGCCCCCTCCAGCCTGTGCACAGGCTGAATGTTTGACATCCCTGCTCTAGGCATTCAGCTGTTTATTCAATTATCTTGCCTATTATTTTATTTATAGGTTGTTTATATTTTCAGATTAAGATGTTTAATGTACTGCTGTCATTTGGTTCATATGTACAGCTTTGTCAAGAGACATCATCTCACCGACATTCTTTTATTGTGCTGTTCTAGAGCTCTGATAAGCTTCCGGCCTTTTTCACATGCAGCAGACATTTGTCTGATCAAAGGCAGATTAGATGGAGTGTGAACATAGATCAGCGGGCAGGGCGTAGATGGAGTGCGCCTAGATCAGCTCCTAGACAGCGCTGTGGGGTGTCTTGGCCCAGCACCAGAGGTTGTGGGCTCTTGGGAAGTCACCGTATATAGAGTGCACCTAGATCAGCACTGACAGCGAGAGTGGATGGGAGCACCATGCTACCCTGTGGGGTGTCTTGGCCCAGCAGCAGAGAGATAGGTGGGATGTAATTAAGAGAGAGAAAAATATCCTTTCATCATCGTCCACTATGCACTCCCAGGATGCGTTCCAAATGATACCCTATTCCCTATATAGTGCACTACTTTGACCAGGGCCCATAGGGAAAGACACAATAATTATTGTGTTTTCCTAGAAAGACACAATCATTCTAAAAAAGTGGCATAGTCTGTCTCTGAAATGCCACTGAACTTGTGTTGTTTTGCCTTGAGCCACCTGGCCCTGGTCAAAAGTAATGCACTTCATAGGCTATAGTGTACCATTTGAGACACAGGCTGTGTTTCTGTGCAGGCTCTTGTGTTGTGTTGAATGTAGACCTTTCTGTTTCTCTTCCTCCCGTTGTACATGTATGTGCTGTGGAAGAGAACTGTGCTGTGTATGAAATATTTCAATGGTATTGAAATAATCCCAGTACTGAATATTTCACACTTGGATTAACCCAGGATTGTTGTTCTATTTGGCTTGAATCTCCATTTAGACCTCTCCCCACTATCTCTAGTGTAGCATTAATGCAGTGATGCGTCACACCTATGAAGTGTTATCAGGACTGATTCTATCTGAATCGCATGTATCCCTTCAGTCTTTCCAGCAAGCCCAGTCCAGCAGTATGGACGATGGCCTGGCCAGACAAGACTGCCAGCAGCACCAAGTCACGAAAACTACAATCAATTACAGCTGGACACTGTAGAAGGCACTGTGTGTGTCTGACAGCACCAGGGGACCGAGGGATAAAATCAGCGTTGTGGAGAACGTGAACGGAATCATACATTTAAAATGGAATTCAACAATATATATTTTTTTTAACTAAGTAGAAAATTAACCAAACGTATTGAATTGATTAGAAAATGCATTAATTTGCCCAAGATTTTCACAAGACATGAACAAAATGCATCAGTGATTCGTATTTTCCTTCAACTTTCTGAAGATGCAACGGCACAGGAATGCCAGTGTCTGTGTGCGAGCATTTGTCTACCACTTGGTGTAGCTGTTAGCGATGATGCTAATGTGTTGACAATCGTCTTCTGGTAGTGTCAGATGTGTGCGTACTGGTAGCGAAGTCAGGTGCAGGAGAGCAGAGATTTGTGAACAGGCGCACACTTTATTTAGGCAAAAGTGCAAAACACGCAAAACAGTCACAAGAAGTATGTTTAACAATAAGCATCTTTGTGAAAAATAACACGGAAAAAACAAGCCAGTCTGGGGCGTCAACAATACACACGTAACACAAACAATCTTACACAAAGACATGATGGGGAACAGAGGAATAAATACATGTAGATTGATTGGGGAATGAAAACCAGGTGTGCAGGGAACAAGACAAAACAAATGGATACATGAAAAATGGAGCGGCGATGGCTAGAAAGCCGGTGACGTTCGGGTGGTGTTCGGCGGTCGACAAGGAGAGGAACCGACTTCGGCGGAAGGTAGATGGAAAGGCTTTCCCAAAAGCCTTCTCAATTAAATGTTAACTACAAAGTAGCCCATGCATGTTTTGCTCTAGGAAGCCGACAAGACTCACAAGTACTAGTTGAAAAAATATATGGAAGTATATATGGAGACTGTTTAGTGACAAAAATAAGGGGTTAAATATATATACAACAAAATTATTCCTGATATAGGACATACACTTCAGAACAAACTTCCTTTAGATTTTTTGGGGGGGGACTCTTTTTTTTCCCATGTTGTGAATCTGTTATTCAATGCGTTTGTATGGGCTAATAGCAGTTAGGACCCTAAAATATTCTGCAAGTTAAAAATAAATGCAAATGGGATACTTCAAGGAGTCTTAAATAGAAAAATGATCCTTAGAATGACCCTTCTTAAAACAATTCCATAGAGTTTAGTAGTAAACCCCCCTCCCTGCTTAGATAGGGCTTAGACTCTTATGGGTTAAAAAAGTGTGATTTTTGAGAGCGAAAACCTGAAAAAATGGAAATAACAGAAACCTTGAAAAACTAAATAAGAAGACTGAGTTTGGTGGAAAAATGAACAGAATCAGGCAAAAAATCAAACAGATTTTATAGGGCACCAGATTAGTAACACAGCATGGGAGAAATGGAAACACTTAGAGGGTTTTAACATTTCAGTCACTTTCTGCTCTTTTCCCCCCTCATCCTGCAAAATCCAATACTGTTCAGAGCAATGAATTGGGCCTGTATTGAAACAATGTCTATCATCTAATGAGTCACCAAGTAGCCTAATGTGGATCCGCTGAATATAGTTCCAATGTTGCTTTTCTACTGGGAAAAGGCTATAGAAAATTGTGCTCCAGTGTCAAGCTTCCTAATCATAATCTTCACCACTCCCTTGACTTCATGCGAGAACATTGTGCTGGTAGTCAATTAACGTGAGATTTAAATAAACATGTACTTTCCTCTTTACCTCTTTTATGAAGACAAAAAAATATTGTCTCAGCAACAGCATTGGCAGTGGAAGCTGAAACACACACACGCACACGGTGTCAAGGTGTTGTCTTTGTAATGGACAGAGTGGAGAGTGGTCACCTCAGGGCACTTCCTGTGATGTCAACATGTTTACATTCCCTAACACTCTGTTCAGTTTGATCTGACAATCTATTGATCTCTCTCTCTCTCATGCTCTCTCATTCTACCTCTCTCCCTCTTCTTATGTGCGTTCTGCTCTGTCCTCTCCCTCTCTCACTTGCTCTACCGCGCTTTCTCTCTCCTCCCACTTTCCCCCCGTCTCTTTGAGTCATACCCCCTCAGTGGTACTAAACACCTCTCACCTCCTCACCACTCTGACAGCTCTCAAATACCACTTCCTACTGTAGCTACCTCCCTACCCTCCCAGCCCTCTAAGCACTCCCAGGATCAGCAGCTTCTGAGCTGGATCCCCACACAAGCTCTGATCCTGTCTCCCTAAACCTCCCTACAGCCAGAGAAGAAAAGTGAGCTGCTGCTACTGCAGCGTGTGATCTACCTCCATTCCCTACACACTTCTAATCATGAAACCCCTGGCTGAAAGCGAGGAATACCCCTGTGTGCATACATATACATATAGACCAATTAGCACGCTCAAGTGATCTAATCTGTGCCTCACAGCTCATTTAACGCAAGACACTGCACCATAACGCACTGCACCATAACACAACACACTGCACCATAACACAACACACTGCACCATAACACAACACAACACACTGCACCATAACACAACACACTTCACCATAACACAACACACTTCACCATAACACAACACACTTCACCATAACACAACACACTGCACCATAACACAACACACTGCACCATAACACAACACACTTCACCATAACACAACACACTTCACCATAACACAACACACTGCACCATAACACAACACACTGCACCATAACACAACACACTGCACCATAACACAACACACTGCACCATAACACAACACACTTCACCATAACACAACACACTTCACCATAACACAAGACACTGCACCATAACGCACTGCGCCATAACACAACACACTGCGCCATAACACAACACACTGGGCCATAACACAACACACTGCTGCCATAACACAACACACTGCACCATAACACAACACACTGCTGCCATAACACAACACACTGCTGTCATAACACAACACACTGCTGTCATAACACAACACACTGCTGTCATAACACAACACACTGCTGTCATAACACAACACACTGCTGTCATAACACAACACACTGCTGTCATAACACAACACACTGCTGTCATAACACAACACACTGCGCCATAACACAACACACTGCGCCATAACACAACACACTACTGCCATAACACAACACACTGCGCCATAACACAACACACTGTGCCATAACACTGCGCCATAACACAACACACTGCTGCCATAACACAACACACTGCTGCCATAACACAACACACTGTGCCATAACACTGCGCCATAACACAACACACTGCTGCCATAACACAACACACTGCGCCATAACACAACACACTGGGCCATAACACAACACACTGCGCCATAACACAACACACTGCGGCCATAACACAACACACTGCTGCCATAACACAACACACTGGGCCATAACACAACACACTGCGCCATAACACAACACACTGCTGCCATAACACAACACACTGCACCATAACACAACACACTGCGCCATAACACAACACACTGCGCCATAACACAACACACTGCTGCCATAACACAACACACTGCGCCATAACACAACACACTGGGCCATAACACAACACACTGCGCCATAACACAACACACTGCTGCCATAACACAACACACTGCACCATAACACAACACACTGCGCCATAACACAACACACTGCTGCCATAACACAACACACTGCGCCATAACACAACACACTGTGCCATAACACTGCGCCATAACACAACACACTGCTGCCATAACACAACACACTGCGCCATAACACAACACACTGGGCCATAACACAACACACTGCGCCATAACACTGCGCCATAACACCACACACTGCTGCCATAACACAACACACTGCACCATAACACAACACACTGGGCCATAACACTGCTGCCATAACGCAACGCACTGCTGCCATAACGCAACGCACTGCTGCCATAACGCAACGCACTGCTGCCATAACACAACACACTGCGCCATAACACAACACACTGCCGCCATAACGCAACGCACTGCTGCCATAACACAAAACAGTGTTGCCATAGCACAACATGTTGGATGAGAGAAGACTGGAGAGAGGAGGATGGAAGAGAGGTGAAAGGGGATGAGATTAAAGAGGGAAGATGTGAGGCAGTGGAAAGAAAAAGAAAGTGAGATATAAACAGCGGGAGAGAGACGACTGAGGAGAGAAACTGAGAGCCAAACATATAGAGAATGATACGGAGACTGAGAGAACACTATAAATGAGGACAGTATAGACTGCAGAGTTTTACACAGGCTAAAATCAGCAGTTGGATGCCAGGCCAAATGAGAGCTGCCCAGCAGGTAGTGTGATGCAGCAGGGCAGAACTGAATTTACTCGGAAGCAGAGGCAGAGCAGAACTCGCTTTATCTTCCTCTCTCTGTCATCTCAGAGAGCAATAGCTTCTGTAAAGAAACATCCCCCATTTTTACCCTTTATTGATGAGCGGTTGTAGGCTCAAGTGGTAAGAGTGTGATGCTGGCAACCCCATGGTTGTGGGTTCAATTCCTGCAGGGAACAGATGTGCATACTGATACTGAAGTCAGTCATACGATACGGATAGTTGCTCCTTCCTCGTGTTATTGTGTATGGATAGTCATGCATGCATAGATTGTCATCTGAGGTGCATGTCCCACTACCTTCTGTTTTGCTTTTGTGATCCACCCCATCCCCAGTGCTTTCTTTGGGACAACTGAACAGGATACAGCATGTGACAGCTGACATTGACTTAGAAATACCCATCATTCACAGACAAGCATGTGCACATGACCACATCCACACATACAGACTGAGTCTCGTCCCAGTGATATGAGGGATTATACTGTCAGTCAGGGTGAATACACAGCAGGGGGGGGGGGCTGTCTGCCATGTCAGATACTGAGACAGCCCAACTTAAGCAGACATGCCACTGAACTTTGGCGACTAGTAAGTATTTTTTAAACCTCCCGCTTTGAGCTGGATGTGTCAATGTGTAGTTCATACATGCAGAATCTATGAGCAGAATTACTGTCTTTCCTCAATTAGCAATGTTTGAAAGCAACTGTTTACTGTAATCTGTGTGGCTCCATTTTCCCTCCACTTTCCCCCATGTTAGCCAGCCCCCAAACAATTTGAGTTCTAGCCAATGAGCTTTAGCCCCTCGCCATTTCATTGACTGCTAGCAAAATGCACACACAGCAGAGCGATAGAGAAAGTAATGATGTGGTGCATATATCTGCACATACAGTATGTGACGTAGTTCTCAATTTTCCGGGGACCACTTTTGGCTCATGAGCGCTACTTTCAGAACTACTGGCTAAAAGTACCAGATAATCTCTTTAAAGGAGTTAAAACTGACAGTGTTACTATATCCCACTTTTAACAGACTTGTGATACGATTGGATTTGGGTTTGAGGTCTTTTGTGTTAGCTACATGCATGCAGTAAGAAAAAGTACATACAGTATGTATCCACTCACTAACTGTAAGTCTCTGGATAAGAGCGTCTGCTACAGTATGTATCCACTCACTAACTGTAAGTCTCTGGATAAGAGCGTCTGCTACAGTATGTATCCACTCACTAACTGTAAGTCTCTGGATAAGAGCGTCTGCTACAGTATGTATCCACTCACTAACTGTAAGTCTCTGGATAAGAGCGTCTGCTACAGTATGTATCCACTCACTAACTGTAAGTCTCTGGATAAGAGCGTCTGCTACAGTATGTATCCACTCACTAACTGTAAGTCTCTGGATAAGAGCGTCTGCTACAGTATGTATCCACTCACTAACTGTAAGTCTCTGGATAAGAGCGTCTGCTACAGTATGTATCCAGTCACTAACTGTAAGTCTCTGGATAAGAGCGTCTGCTACAGTATGTATCCACTCACTAACTGTAAGTCTCTGGATAAGAGCGTCTGCTACAGTATGTATCCACTCACTAACTGTAAGTCTCTGGATAAGAGCGTCTGCTACAGTATGTATCCACTCACTAACTGTAAGTCTCTGGATAAGAGCGTCTGCTACAGTATGTATCCACTCACTAACTGTAAGTCTCTGGATAAGAGCGTCTGCTACAGTATGTATCCAGTCACTAACTGTAAGTCTCTGGATAAGAGCGTCTGCTACAGTATGTATCCACTCACTAACTGTAAGTCTCTGGATAAGAGCGTCTGCTAAATGACAAACATGTAAATACATATGCATCCTTCACAAGCCATGTTCTCCCATAACAGAATGATTTGGGATATCATGACCTTCTTTCAGCCTTTTGACATTGCTCAGTTTCCACAAACTGCAATTAAACTTGAAAGTCACCTTGCTACCCTGTGCTGTTTAGAAAATGAGTTCTGCTTCTCGATGCACACTGTTAAATAATGCAAGAGCTTCATCTTAAATAACTGGAACGTCAGAGGCAGCCGATTAATGGTCGGCCCGTAAACTCTGACACACGCACTCTTCCCACTGGGCACAGACTTACAGTTTTCCACAATTGTTTACACACGTTTGCTGAATCTTCGGGCCATTTTCCCAAAACTCTAAACACAAAACCACAAACACAAAACTCTACAAATCTCTAGCAAAAGCAAACTCTGTGTTCAAAACTGTTCTCTCTTTCCAAAATGTTTTTTTTTTGCATCAAATGACGCACACATGCGTCATAAGAAGAGATCTGTCTACCAACCAACACACTGATGTGCTCAACACAAAACACTACTATGAATATCTCATCAGTAGGTTTATGCATTTTCAGTGTTACACTGTAGCCGGTGGTAAAAGATTGTTACAGTAATGTATACCTACTCAAATATACATAAATAAACACACAAATGCAATACAGTAACAAAAACATTAATATTTCCAAAATGCAGTATTTTTGAACACTTGTGTTTTGTATGTAACACTTTCTATACCCAACAGGAGAAAACCAGGAAAAACATTCAGTAAGATAAAGGGTTTTCTGTACAAAAAAATTGAGGTTCATTCTTTCAAAACTCTAAACACAAAAATACAAAAACACATACATTTTGCAAGAAAAAAGACATTGGGCTGCATCCTGCCTCTTATTTAGGTCTGTCCGCAGCTCATCTACATCACAAGCCATGTTCTTCCTGGCTAAACATCGGGGAAAGAATCTTCTGGAGTAACGGATCCAGCCGCCGAAAGCCCCCACATCAACTTCACCACATGCATTCTCCATTGCCTGGAGAAGAGGCATGCGTGCGAGTGGATGGCGGTCGCACACCTTCCATTGCCATGCCCCCCCCCCCCCCCCAAAAAAATGGGTTTGGGAATGGGGAATATGTTGGGAGGTAAATAAATTGTGGGTGGTCGATGACCAGTTGCAGACCAGAGCAGCTCGTGGAAACTCACGTTGTCCCAGATGACAACACACCTGGGCTGCTCTGATCCACCCCACTGCTCGGCTGGAATGAGGATGCCATGTAGTGTGTCCAGGAATGTGATGAGAAGGGCGGTGTTGTAGGGAAAAAGGTTGGCATGGTGATGGAGGACGCCTTGCTGGCTAACGGCTGCGCACATGGGGATATTCCCTCCACGCTGTCCAGGGCCAATAATGTTCCGTCCCAGTCCCCTTCTTTTGGCTCAGTTGAAGCCAGCCTCATCAATGGTTTATATAAACGTGCTGAATTGCAGCGGCATCCAGCTCCAAGACTCTCTGAGACAGACAAGACAATATGTGACATAGACCTAGAGCAGTCAATATGGTGAGGAACAATACACTGGATTACAGTACTGTAATGTGTCTATACAGTGCTGATATGATAGTAAATTCACAGTATAGTACTTACTTGGACATATTCATAGTGCTGTTCTTTAACCCTCTGTGTTTCTCTCAAATGGCACCCTGTAAACATTTTTCATCTGGATTCGGTTGTGCTGTAATACACGGTCCAATGTAGACATTCACCTGGTGAATGTCATTGAATTTTGTGTTGTCGACTCTCAGTCGACTCTCAGTTCTGGTGTGGACAGCCGGTGTCTCCCCCACCATGGCCTGGCCGACTCTCAGTTCTGGTGTGAACAGCCGGTATCTCCCCCACCATGGCCTGGCCGACTCTCAGTTCTGGTGTGAACAGCCGGTGTCTCCCCAACCATGGCCTGGCCGTCTCTCAGTTCTGCAGAAGATCCACAAATATGATATGATTGGTTACAGTAAGCTAAAATAAATATTTTCTTTCAATATGAAATGACGTTACTGTAACATTGGCCCACAATCACTGAGTAACATAGGCCTACTGATATGTCGGACTGCAGTACACATGCATAAAGAGCATAGTGTAGATGGTAGATAACTTACCGGTTCTCATTTCTGAGTGTACGGATGATAGATGCAACCGTGTAGCGGCTCAGGTTGGGCTGAGCTCTCTGCCCAGCCTCCCTCATACTCAATCCATGGTTGAGCACATGGTCAACCAATGTGGCCCTGATCTCATCTGAGACAACTGTCCTTCCTTGTCCTCCTCTTACTCTCACTCCTTCACCTCTAGCTCTTGTGTGGCGGCAACCAGGTGAGGAGTACAAAGACAAGTGTGTCTTGCCTACAGTCAAGCATGGTGATGGGAGTGTCATGGTCTGAGGCTGCATGAGTGTTGCCGGCACTGGGGATCTACAGTTCATTGAGGGAACCATGAATGCCAACATGTACTGTGACATACTGAAGCAGAGCATGATCCCCTCCCTTCGGAGACTGGGCCGCAGGGCAGTATTCCAACAGGATAACGACCCCAAACACACCTCCAAGGCGACCATTGCCTTGCTAAAGAAGCTGAGGGTAAAGGTGATGGACTGGGTAAGCATGTCTCCAGACCTAAACCCTATTGAGCATCTGTGGGGCATCCTCAAACGGAAGGTGGAGGAGTGCAAGGTCTCTAACATCCACCAGCTCCGTGATGTTGTGATGGAGGAGTGGAAGAGGACTCCAGTGGCAACCTGTGAAGCTCTGGTGAACTCCATGCCCAAGAGGGTTAAGGCAGTGCTGGAAAATGATGGTGGCCACACAAAATATTGACACTTTGGGCCCAATTTGGACATTTTCACTTAGGGGTGTACTCACTTTTGTTGGCAGCGGTTTAGACATTAATGGCTGTGTGTTGAGTTATTTTGAGGGGACAGCAAATTTACACTGTTATACAAGCTGTACACTCACTACTTTACATTGTAGCAAAGTGTCATTTCTTCAGTGTTGTCACATGAAAAGATATACTCAAATATTTACAAAAATGTGAGGGGTGTACTCACTTTTATGATATACTGTCTGTGTATATATATATATGTAATGTGTGTGTGTGTGTGTGTGTGTGTGTGTGTGTGTGTGTGTGTGTGTGTGTGTGTGTGTGTGTGTGTGTGTGTGTGTGTGTGTGTGTGTGTGTGTGTGTGTGTGTGTATACATTTACACCTGTGAGGAGTGGGTGTTGCCAATTGGTGTATAGAGCTAGACATTGCGATTGGCGTTGCTTTCCAAAGGGACTGAAAAGATTTTAATTTTGAATGTTGTGCGTAATGTAGAGAACTGTGTGTAGTGTTTTGCAGAAAGTGTGATATAGAATTGAAAACTGAGTGTAAAGCAGGAATTGTGCTTGCAATTTTGCAGACTTGGTTTAGGGATTTGGTACATGAGTTTCAGGTTTCGGTGATTTGCGTTTCAAGTTGCAATTTTAGTGTGGAAACAATTGGGAAATACTGTAAGTTCAACTCCTAGTTTTGATTTACATTTAGTTCAGTTGTCAACTAATGTGAATTCAACATGAAATCAACCAAACATTTTTCCCTGTCATTGGATTTAGGATAAAACTAAATTCCCTTAGGTTGATGACTTTTTGCAAATCCAATCTGTTTTCCACTTTGATTCAACGTGTTCACATTTGGGTTGAAATGACATCAGTAAAACTATCTGTAGAGTTTAAAATGCGGAACACATTGAACTGCAGATTTTTTGGTACATGAAAACTTCATCAAAAAGTACATTTTGTGTGCACTACGTCATCACAACCTGATTTTTATCTGCAACAAGTCAGTTTGGTGGAAACACAACACTGATGGGGAAAATGTGCATATAATATTTCCCTCCATGAAAACAAGCCACCCTGGATGTAGAGAGAGGAGAGCAAGCAGAGACCCCAGGATGCCTTTATGAGTGTGTCACGCTTTATTGTTTCCTCCAGAGAGCTTTTTGGCACCCCCTCTTCCAGTACAGTAAGTGTTTATGGTGATGTATATCCTACGGAGTATACCACCGCTAAGGAGGCAGACCGTATATTTCTCTAAATGGCTATTTACTGTTTTGAGGCCAAGCGATAGGCCGATGTCAGTATACTTAATTTCTTTGGGGTTTGCTATAGAGAATATCACATCCAAACGAATACAGGGACGATATCACAATGTTAATGTATGCTTATCTATTGATACTGGGGAAATATGACCTTTACCTCTATTGATACTGGGGAAATATGACTTTTACCTCTATTGGTACTGGGGAAATATGACTTTTACCTCTATTGATACTGGGGAAATATGACTTTTACCTCTATTGGTACTGGGGAAATATGACTTTTACCTCTATTGGTACTGGGGAAATATGACTTTTACCTCTATTGGTACTGGGGAAATATGACTTTTACCTCTATTGGTACTGGGGAAATATGACTTTTACCTCTATTGGTACTGGGGAAATATGACTTTTACCTCTATTGATACTGGGGAAATATGACTTTTACCTCTATTGATACTGGGGAAATATGACTTTTACCTCTATTGATACTGGGGAAATATGACTTTTACCTCTATTGATACTGGGGAAATATGACTTTTACCTCTATTGGTACTGGGGAAATATGACATTTACCTCTATTGGTACTGGGGAAATATGACCTTTACTTTTTTTCTGCTGTGCATTCCATGTATGAGCATAAAACAGTCTTATATTGTGTTTTTTGTTGTTATTGCATAATCAATTCTATGTTAATTCACTGCTAGCTAAAGCTCTTTGCTATTCATTGTGTCTCTGTGGAGACCATGAATCAAGAGATGCTGTATATTGAACATGGTGATAAATGTTGATGAATACACCTCAGTATATCTGATGTTACATCCTTTAACTATCCCTCTTCTTCTTCTCCTCTGCCACTCGTTCTACCAGGAAGTAGAGGTCAGTTTATTTCTTCATCTATATTCTACCCATCCCTTTTTCTTTGATGTCTTTTTTGAATGCTTGTAACTCACTTTCATTGTCTCTGTTTCTCTCTTTATTGCCATGTACACTCTCTCTACCCACCCACCCTAACCTCTCTCTCTTATATATACTGTACATCTCTCTCCCTCTCTCTCACACTTTCATATATCTTTCTCTTCTCTCTCTCTCTCTCTCAACTTGTCCATTTTAATGAGAACGATTAATGTTCTAATTAAGAATAAAAAGTAACAAATACAATTGTTCCACAAACGGAGCTTCAGTCCCTATATAGTGCACTACTTTTTACCAGAGCATATAGAGTAAGTAGTGCACTGTATAGGGAATAGGGTGCCATTTGGAACACAAATTCTTTGCAAGATATTTCTGGTGCAGTACTATAGTAAGCCATGCTGTTTGTTAGATCCCCATGCAGACTCATCTGGACCCACAGTGGCTGCGGCCCAAATGCCACCCTATTCCCTTTATGGTGCACTTCTTTTGACCAGGGTCCATAGGGCTGTGGTTAAAAGTCGTGCACTATATAGGCAATAGGGTGCTATTTTGGACCTCACCAGTGACTCACTCACTCAGTTAATCACGATGCTTCTTTTGCTGTGGGTTAACCTGGATCTCTCTGTCTCTGCAGGATGACTATGTGAGGACCTGGGATGAGAATCAGGGAGGCTCTAATGAAAGTAAGCCCCCCGTCAGTTCTTTAACATACTGTATATTACACATCTATTGTACTGGTGTAGGATCTTAATTAGAGACAGTTTGCTACAGCAGGAAAATAATCAACTTTACTTAGGAAGATTCAGCACCACCACTTTTGAGAAATAACCTGAGTGTGATCATGTTATCCATTATATTTACCTCAATTTCATCAAGTGGTTAGTTGATCGATAAAACATTCTCATAGGAAACAAAAACCGAGCTCTTGAAAGCTGACTAAATCAGTATATAGCTAGCTAGCCATCCATCTGAGGGACAGGTCGGTCACATCGCAGGGATCATTGCCAGGCCAGGAATTAGGGGTTGACGATCACTGGGTTTATCAGACACGACAATGTCCATTAGAATGAGAGTGCACCCAGATGTGCTTCAGCCCAGGTCACATAAAAAGGTAACCAAAAGTTGCACAACTGAGGTATCAGACCCTACACTGGTGTATCAGACCCTACACTGGTGTATCAGACCCTACACTGGTGTATCAGACCCTACACTGGTGTATTAGACAAGGCAAGATACATGTTTGTTTACAATCCAATTTGTATTCTAAGGTCAGATGCTGTACACACGTGACCTCAGTGAAAACGTCAAGTGATGTTAGCGATGTTAGCTCGCTGTAACAGCAGCCGTCTGACTGTATCTTTCTCCCTGAGGAGGTTCTGAGCTCTGCTGTCGACCAACTACCAATCAACATTGAGTAGCCTAGCCTGTCTTCTCTTCTCTGCTCTCCTCTTCTCTGTCTTTAATTGAGCCACAGGCCGATGGAGTCATGACCTCCAGGTTGCATCCCAAATGGAACCCTATTCCCTATAATGGTGCACTACCTTTATAGTAAACTGTATTTGAAAAATAGTGCCATTTGGGACACAAGCTTGAAGTTGTGTCCATGACCATTGTGTCTTGCTTTGCAGCTCAAATAAAGTGGTGGGAATAGAATGGCTGAGTCCATTAGTACTGCTATATCTCCCCGAGCTTAATTAGCGGGTAATTATGACTTCTTGTAGAGGTCTGGAGAGAGAGGGGGAGAGAGGGGATGAGGGGGAGGGAGAGATTATACTTTCTACTGTTGTGTTTTCTTGCTGGAGTCCATTTTGTGACATTGTATTTTATAATATTGTCAATAATTGAAATATCAAACAATGCTGTAGGAATTGTTGGAACTCTCAACTTTAATAGAACTGATCTCTCTTTCTCTCGCGCTCCTCTGAGGGGCCCCAGTGTTGAGGATCAGCGTGGCAGACGTGTTGTTACCTATCCTTATCACCTGGGGGCGGCCCATTAGGAAGTCCAGGATCCAGTTGCAGAGGGAGGTGTTTAGTCACAGGGTCCTTACCTTATTGATGAGCTTTAAGTGCACTATGGTGTTGAACGCTGAGCTGTAGTCAATGAATACCATTCTCACATAGGTGTTCCTTTTGTCCAGGTGGAAAAGGGCAGTGTGGAGTGCAATAGAGATTTCATCATCAGTGGATCTGTTTGGGCGGTATGCAAATAGAAGCGGGTCTAGGGTTTCTGGATAATGTTGTTGATGTGAGCCATGACCAGCCTTTCGCACAGGGACTATGATGGTCTGCTTAAAACATGTTGGTATTACAGACTTGGACAGGAAGAGGTTGAAAATGTCAGTGAAGACCCTTGCCAGTTGGTTAGTGCATGCTCGCAGTACACATTCTGGTAATCCTTCTGGCCCTGCGGCCTTGTGAATGTTGACCTGTTTAAAGGCGCTCCGACACATTCCAAGATCGCGTAGCAGTTCAGACATCTTTGTCTTGTCATGTCCGTGTATATATCTTTTTTTCCCCTCCTTCGTATATATTTGGTTAGTCAGCCTTGCTACTGTTATTTTCCACCATAATTTGCAAATTAATTAATTAAAAATCCTACAATGTGATTTTCTGGATTTCTTTTCTCATTTTGTCTGTCATAGTTGAAGTGTACCTATGATGAAAATTACAGGCCTCTCTCATCTTTTTAAGTGGGAGAACTTGCACAGTTGGTGGCTGACTAAATACTTTTTTGCCCCACTGTATATGATGAACAGAGAGTAGCAGTAGCGTAAAAGAGGGGTTGGCGGGTGGTGGGTGGTGGGACACAATGCAGATAGCCCGGTTAGCCGATGTGCGGGAGCACTGGTTGGTCGGGCCAATTGAGATAGCATGTACATGAATGTATAGTTAAAGTGACTAGTTAAAGATAAACAGAGTAGCAGCAGCGTAAAATATGGGTTTGGGGGGGCACACAATGCAAATAGTCCGGGTAACCATTTGGTTACCTGTTCAGGAGTCTAATGGCTTGTGGGTAAAAACTGTTGAGAAGCCTTTTTGTCCTAGACTTGGCACTCCGGTACCGCTTGCCATGCGGTAGTAGAGAGAACAGTCTATGACTGGGGTGGCTGGGGTCTTTGACGATTTTCAGGGCCTTCCTTTGACACCGCCTGGTGTAGAGGTCCTGGATGGCAGGCAGCTTTGCCCCAGTGATGTACTGGGCTGTACGCACTACCCTCTGAAGTGCCTTGCGGTCAGAGGCTGAGCAATTGCCGTACCAGGCAGTGATGCAACTGGTCAGGATGCTCTCG
This sequence comes from Oncorhynchus clarkii lewisi, assembly GCF_045791955.1. NCBI lineage: Eukaryota > Metazoa > Chordata > Actinopteri > Salmoniformes > Salmonidae > Oncorhynchus > Oncorhynchus clarkii. The sequence goes on along the minus strand of NC_092147.1, from coordinate 79,939,863 downwards.
ATGTTGCAGCTGTAGAACCTTTTGAGGATCTCAGGACCCATGTCAAAAATGTTTAGTTTCCTGAGGGGGAATATGCTTTGTCGTGCCCTCTTCATGACTGTCTTGGTATGTTTGGACCATTCTAGATTGTTGGTGATGTGGACACCAAGGAATTTGAATCTCTCAACCTGCTCACCACAGCCCCGTCGATGAGAATGGGGACGTGCTCGGTGCTCCTTTTCCTGTAGTACACAATCATCTCCTTAGTCTTGGTTACGTTGAGGGATAGGTTGTTATTCTGGCACCAGCCGGCCAGGTCTCTGACCTCCTCCCTATAGGCTGTCTCGTCGTTGTCGGTGATCAGGCCACTGTTGTATCGTCAGCAAACTTAATGATGGTGTTGGAATCGTGCCTGGCCATGCAGTCGTGGGTGAACAGGGAGTACAGGAGGGGACTGAGTACGCACCCCTGGGGAGCTCCAGTGTTGAGGACCAGCGTGGCAGATGTGTTGCTACTTACCCTCACCACCTGGGGGCGGCCCATCAGGTAGTCCAGGATCCAGTTGCAGAGGGAGGTGTTTAGTCCCAGGTTCCTTAGCTTAGTGATGAGCTTTGAGGGTACTATGGTGTTGAACGCTGAGCTTTAGTCAATGAATAGCATTCTCACATATGTGTTCCTTTTGTCCAGGTGGGAAAGTGTAGAGTGCAATAGAGATTGCATCATCTGTGGATCTGTTTGGGCGGTATGCAAATTGGAGTGGGTCTTGGGTTTCTGGGATAATGGTGTTGATGTGAGCCATGACCAGCCTTTCAAAGCACTTCATGGCTACGGACGTGAGTGCTACGGGTCTGTAGTCATTTAGGCAGGTTGCCTTTGTGTTCTTGGGCACAGGGACTATGGTGGTCTGCTTGAAGCATGTTGGTATTACAGACTCAATCAGGGACATGTTGAAAATGTCAGTGAAGACATTTGCCAGTTGGTCAGCACATGCCCGGAGCACACGTCCTAGTAATCCATCTGGCCCCGCAGCCTTGTGAATGTTGACCTGTTTAAAGGTCTTACTCACGTCGGCTACGGAGAGCGTGATCACACAGTTGTCCGGAACAGCTGATGCTCTCATGCATGCCTCAGTGTTGCTTGCCTCGAAGCGAGCGTAGAAGTGATTTAGTTCGTCTGGTAGGCTCGTGTCACTGGGCAGCTCGCGGCTGCGCTTCCATTTGTAATCTGTAATAGTTCGCAAGCCCTGCCACATCCGACGAGCGTCGGAGACTGTGTAGTTTGATTCAATTTTATCTCTGTATTGACGCTTTGCCTGTTCGATGGTTCGTCGCAGGGCATAGCGGAATTTCTTGTAAACTTCCGGGTTAGAGTCCCGCACCTTGAAAGGGGCAGCTCTACCCTTTAGCTCAGTGCGAATGTTGCTTGTAATCCATGGCTTCTGGTTGGGGTATGTACGTACAGTCACTGTGGGGACGACGTCCTCAATGCACTTATTGATAAAGCCAGTGACTGATGTGGTGTATTCCTCAATGTCATCGGAAGAATCCCGGGACATGTTCCAGTCTGTAATAGCAAAACAGTCCTGTAGTTTAGCATCTGCTTCCTCTGACCATTGTTTTTATAGACCGATTCACTGGTGCTTCCTGCTTTAATTTTTGCTTGTAAGTAGGAATCAGGAGGATAGAATTGTGGTCGGATTTACCAAATGGAGGGCGAGGGAGAGCTTTGTACGTGTCTCTGTGTGTGGAGTACAGGTGATCTAGAATTTTTTTCCCTCTGGTTGCACATTTAACATGTTGATAGAGATTTGGTAAAACAAATTTAAGTTTTCCATTCATTAAATTCCCGGGCCTCTAAGAGCGCCGCCTCTGGATGAGCGTCTTCCTGTTTGCTTATGGCGGAATACAGCTCAATGAGCGTGGTCTTAGTGCCAGCATTGGTCTGTGGTGGTATGTAGACAGCTATGAAAAATACAGATGAAAACTCTCTAGGTAGATAGTGTGGTCTACAGCTTATCATCAGGTTGAGAGAGGGGAAGAGATACAGAGAGAGTGAGATAAATGGTGAAAGAGAGAGAGGGATATATGGAGATGGGTATAAAGAAAGAGATGGATAGATTTGTGTGTGTGTGTGTGTCAGTGTGATCACTGTAGAGCCAGGCGGAGCAGGTTGGCTTTTATACCCCATTCATACACAGACCAAAATTCCACTAATTTCCCATGCCTGGGTTTTATACCAGCTTTCTAATATATCTGAAAGGGGTAGGGGTTAAAATACACAGAAAAAAAGCCACCTAAAGACAGAGTCATGATTCCTTAACACTTCCATTGTTTAACCCCTCCCTAATTTAAATTGCAAACAGCCCCCATGGTTTAACAATACCTCCACCCCTCCCAATTGGCCAGTTACCCACTGAAATGTATAAAAGGGGTATACCTGCAAAGAAGTGGAAAATAAGGGGCTGTTTGAAAGGGGGTCATACGAACATTGCCTTATATATTTTTTTACAGGTAACATACCTCATCTTCTGTCTGAAATTGATGTTATTGCTTGCCCTGGAGGCAGCTCTGCAGAGTGGTCACTAGCTAGCACAGCCACAAAGTGCGTGTGTGGGTCTGTGTATGTGCATGCATACACACTCATCTGTGTGTGTTCATAAACTACATGATTACTAAATACACTGAGTAAACAAAACATTAGGAATACCTGCTCTTTTCAGGACGTAGACTCAATATTAGGACGGTGGTCCTAATATTTTGTACACTCAGTGTATGTCTGAGTCACATCTCCATATAATCAAATCAAACTTTATTTGCCACATGCACCGAATACAACAAGTGTAGACTTTACCGTGAAATGCTTACTTACAAGCCCTTAACCAACAATGCAGTTCAAGAAGAATAAAATATTTACCAAGTAGGCTAAAATAAAAAGTAATAATAAAACGTAACACAATAAGAATAACATAACGAGGCTATATACAAGGGGCACCGGTACCAAGTCAGTGTGCAGAGGTACAGGCTAGTTGAGGTATAGCCTATCTATGTCCTGGAAAAAGCAATATGCGATAGCTCTGATGACATTAGTAGCAGAGAGTTTGTAAACAGAGGATGAGAGATGATGATGACTGAGTTGAGCTCACCATTCTCCAGTCCCAATCTCCAGGGATTAGCCTGGTGATAATCTGGATTAGGCTGGATTACCGCATGCAGTGCCTAATAAGGAGAGTTAATAGCAGCACACTCTTATGACATAACAAGGATAGAGAAGGAGAGAGAGATGAAGGAAGTGGTGAGAGATGATGTGAGGAAGATGCATAGAGAGAAGGGGGATGAAGAGTGGGAGACTGAGGAGAGAAGAGAAGAGAGACATAGATAAAAGACAGAGTAGAGGTGGAGGGAGATATAAAGACAGAGGAGGAGGGAGACGGAATAAGACAGTAGAGGTGTAGGGAGACTGAATAAGAGAGTAGAGGCGGAGGGAGACGGAATAAGACAGTAGAGGCGGAGGGAGACGGAATAAGAGAGTAGAGGCGGAGGGAGACGGATAGACAGAGGCGGAGGGAGACGGAATAAGAGAGTAGAGGCGGAGGGAGACGGATAGACAGTAGAGGCGGAGGGAGACGGATAAAGACAGTAGAGGCGGAGGGAGACGGATAAAGACAGTAGAGGCGGAGGGAGACTAAATAAGAGAGTAGAGGCGGAGGGAGACGGATAAAGACAGTAGAGGCGTAGGGAGACGGATAAAGACAGTAGAGGCGTAGGGAGACGGAATAAGAGAGTAGAGGCGGAGGGAGACGGATAGACAGTAGAGGCGGAGGGAGACGGAATAAGAGAGTAGAGGCGGAGGGAGACGGATAGACAGTAGAGGCGGAGGGAGACGGAATAAGACAGTGGAGGCGGAGGGAGACGGATAGACAGTAGAGGCGGAGGGAGACGGATAAAGACAGTGGAGGCGGAGGGAGACGGAATAAGACAGTGGAGGCGGAGGGAGACGGAATAAGACAGTGGAGGCGGAGGGAGACGGATAAAGACAGTAGAGGCGGAGGGAGACGGATAAAGACAGTGGAGGCGGAGGGAGACGGAATAAGACAGTGGAGGCGGAGGGAGACTGATAGACAGTAGAGGCGGAGGGAGACGGAATAAGACAGTAGAGGCGGAGGGAGACGGATAAAGACAGTAGAGGCGGAGGGAGACGGATAAAGACAGTAGAGGCGGAGGGAGACGGATAAAGACAGTGGAGGCGGAGGGAGACGGAATAAGACAGTGGAGGCGGAGGGAGACGGATAGACAGTAGAGGCGGAGGGAGACGGATAAAGACAGTAGAGGCGGAGGGAGACGGAATAAGACAGAGGAGACGGAATAAGACAGTGGAGGCGGAGGGAGACGGATAGACAGTAGAGGCGGAGGGAGACGGATAGACAGTAGAGGCGGAGGGAGACGGAATAAGACAGAGGCGGAGGGAGACGGATAAAGACAGTGGAGGCGGAGGGAGACGGAATAAGACAGTGGAGACGGAATAAGACAGAGGAGACGGAATAAGACAGTGGAGGCGGAGGGAGACGGAATAAGACAGAGGAGACGGAATAAGACAGTGGAGGCGGAGGGAGACGGAATAAGACAGAGGAGACGGAATAAGACAGTGGAGATGGAATAAGACAGAGGAGACGGAATAAGACAGTGGAGGCGGAGGGAGACGGAATAAGACAGTGGAGGCGGAGGGGGACGGAATAAGACAGTGGAGGCGGAGGGAGACGGAATAAGACAGTGGAGGCGGAGGGAGACGGATAAAGACAGTGGAGGCGGAGGGAGACGGAATAAGACAGTGGAGGCGGAGGGAGACGGAATAAGACAGTGGAGGCGGAGGGAGACGGAATAAGACAGAGGAGACGGAATAAGACAGTGGAGGCGGAGGGAGACGGAATAAGACAGTGGAGGCGGAGGGAGACGGAATAAGACAGTGGAGGCGGAGGGAGACGGAATAAGACAGTGGAGGCGGAGGGAGACGGATAGACAGTAGAGGCGGAGGGAGACGGAATAAGACAGTAGAGGCGGAGGGAGAGAAAGACAATAGAGGCGGAGGGAGACGGGTAAAGACAGTAGAGGCGGAGGGAGACGGGTAAAGACAGTAGAGGCGGAGGGAGAGAAAGACAATAGAGGCGGAGGGAGACGGATAAAGACAGTAGAGGCGGAGGGAGACGGATAAAGACTGTGGAGGCGGAGGGAGACGGATAAAGACAGTAGAGGCGGAGGGAGACGGATAAAAACTGTGGAGGCGGAGGGAGACGGATAAAGACAGTGGAGGCGGAGGGAGACGGATAAAGACTGTGGAGGCGGAGGGAGACGGATAAAGACAGTGGAGGCGGAGGGAGACGGATAAAGACAGTGGAGGCGGAGGGAGACGGATAAAGACAGTGGATTCGGAGGGAGACGGATAAAGACAGTGGATTCGGAGGGAGACAGATAAAGACAGTGGAGGCGGAGGGAGACGGATAAAGACAGTAGAGGCGGAGGGAGACGGATAAAGACAGCTACAAATCACATACACCTTTCAAACCAAGACGTTTTTCCACAAACTTTAGCATACCGTCAACATTTTGCCAATTTTTCTTTATATCAAAGCCTGTACTTTTATTTCCTCCAACTGACCTAGCTGGTTGAGAATGCCAAGATTGTGCAAACTGTCATCAAGGTCAAGGGTGGCTAATTTGAGGAATCTAAAATCTAAAATGTATTTTGATTTGTTTAACACTTTTTTTTGGTTACTACATGGTTCAATATGTGTTATTTCATAATTTTGACATCTTCACTATTCTACATTGTAGAAAATAGTAAAAATTAAAGAAAAAAACTTGAATGAGTAGGTGTGTCCAAACTTTTGACTGGTACTGTATATGTAACCAGGTCAAAAATCCCAACATATGGATCGCAATGCTCCCAAGTAGGGAAATAGAGCCTGCATGAAGTGCCCTGTGGCTTCAGGCTATTTGGCGTGGGAAATGTGGGGACCCGGTTTCCAAGTATGCCACAACTATGTGTGTGGAAAACATTTAATCACAAGTAAGACATTTAACTTGTTTAGTAGAAGCAGACAACAAGACAATTGAGTTTAAAAAGGGTCAAGTTTTTGCTGTGAGGTAATGGGGTGACCTAGGTAACCACAGGTTGTTTTCCCCACAGGCAGGCATCTAATACGGACTGGGATTATAAAAGACAAATGCCAACAAGAATGTGGTAAAACTTTGGCTGTTTGAAAGGAGACCATATTAAAAAAAATCCATCCAAATATTCACACAACATACCGCAAAGCCTATGTGAAAAGTGTAACAGTTAGACCCGCAGCTCATAGAGCCTGTTGCTATGGAGACATCATCATTGTAGTGCAGGCAATTCTTTAATCCATGGGAGCCTGTTAACACTGGGCTAACCACCTTATGCTATTATACAACACACAACACAACTCCAAGCCTTTCAGCACAAGTGTTGTGGCGCTGCTATAACAACAACATGTATTTACAATGTTTTCTATGAACCTGGATTGTGTATTTTCTATTTGCATTTATTTCCTTTCTCTTCTTATTTCTTTAGCTGAGGTTAAATCCTCTAAAGAAGTCAACAGACGGTTATGCAGTCGACTGTAGGGCAAAGGCACTAGTCAGACAAATAGATCTGTTTCTTTTTTCCTTCTCTCTAAGGGCCAAGTTGGCAGGCAGCCTGCTCTGTTCTGATTCTGCTGATGCATTAGTGTGAATTAGCTGTGGGTCGAAGCATCAAACCAGCCTGGAGGAGAGAGGAACAGCGGGAAAGAGAGCAAGGGAGAGACGGAGAGAGAGGAGAGGGAGAGACAGAGAGAGGGACTGAGAGAGAGGAGAGGGAGAGACAGAGAGAGGAGAGGCAGAGAGAGAAAAATAATACGAGGGAGGTTTGAGGGACAGAGAGATAGATACACAATCAATGCCAGAAGCAGAGTGTGTAGCTGACAAATGGAGAAAGACCAGTTGATGAAAGGGTGATGATCAGGCTGGATCATTACCATGACTCTTTTTTTTTTTTTTTTGCCGCTGTCGTGTGTGTGCATGCGCACAACAGACCCGTGGCTGACCGATGGGGGTGGATTGTTTTTGGATTTGATTTTCAAACCTGATATCTGTGGGTTCGCTATGATAATCCGCTGATGATCTCTGTATTACTGATTTAGTCTTCTTCATCCTACACTGCCATAACATGAGATGATACCTGTCACCGCAGACCTAGATACCATATAAGAGGACTATACATGTGAATACAACATGTCTCTGTGCCTCACAATATCTGTTCCAGTAGTGCCTTAAGAGCTGCTTTGAAATAGAATGAGAACAGAGAACAGAGATTCTGTCAGGAGAATTCTTGAGATTGAGAATGAGTAATAATGTCAACGAGCACTGCACAGCTGATTCAAATGTATTTATTTAATTTATTATTTATTTATTTATCCATTATTTTACCAGGTAAGTTGACTGAGAACACGTTCTCATTTGCAGCAACGACCTGGGGAATAGTTACAGGGGAGAGGAGGGGGATGAATGAGCCAATTGTAAACTGGGGATTATTAGGTGACCGTGATGGTTTGAGGGCCAGATTGGGAATTTAGCCAGGACACCGGGGTTAACACCCCTACTCTTACAATAAGTGCCATGGGATCTTTAATGACCTCAGAGAGTCAGGACACCCGTTTAATGTCCCATCCGAGAGACGGCACCCTACACAGGGCAGTGTCCCCAATCACTGCCCTGGGGCATTGGGATATTTTTTAGACCAGTGGAAAGAGTGCCTCCTACTGGCCCTCCAACACCACTTCCACCAGCATCTGGTCTCCCATCCAAGGACTGACCAGGACCAACCCTGCTTAGCTTCAGAAGCAAGCCAGCAGTGGTAATAACTAACTCTTCATCAAGCTTTGATCATTTCAATCAACTGTGTAGTGCTAGGGCGAAAACCTAAACGTGCCCCCGGGGATGGGACCCAGGACTGACTTTGGGAAACGCTGATCTAGAAACCATGAAGAAAAAACTTCATGCCGCCTTAGTCTTCCTCTACTTACCATATGGTCTCTATACTCGTGATGCCGACCTACAGAGGAGGTGTTAACTGTAGGGTTTTAGCATTGAGCAAAAAATATTTTTAATTGTTTTATTTCACTTTTATTTTTAACCAGGTAGGCCAGTTGAGACTAGTTCTCATTTACAACTGTGACCTGGCCAAGATAAAGCAAAGCAGTGAGACAAAAACAACAACACAGAGTTACACACAGGATAAACAAACGTACAGTCAATAACGCAATATAATAATCTGTATACAGTGTGTGCAAAGGAAGTAAGGCAATAAATAGGCCAATATTGGCGAAGTAATTACAATTTAGCAATTTACACTGGAGTGATACAGTGCCTTGCGAAAGTATTCAGCCCCCTTGAACTTTGCGACCTTTTGCCACATTTCAGGCTTCAAACATACAGATATGAAACTGTATTTTTTTGTGAAGAATCAACAACAAGTGGGACACAATCATGAAGTGGAACGACATTTATTGGATATTTCAAACTTTTTTAACATATCAAAAACTGAAAAATTGGGCGTGCTAAATTATTCAGCCCCTTTACTTTCAGTGCAGCAAACTCTCTCCAGAAGTTCAGTGAGGATCTCTGAATGATCCAATGTTGACCTAAATGACTAATGATGATAAATACAATCCACCTGTGTGTAATCAAGTCTCCGTATAAATGCACCTGCACTGTGATAGTCTCAGAGGTCCGTTAAAAGCGCAGAGAGCATCATGAAGAACAAGGAACACACCAGGCAGGTCCGAGATACTGTTGTGAAGAAGTTTAAAGCCGGATTTGGATACAAAAAGATTTCCCAAGCTTTAAACATCCCAAGGAGCTGTGCAAGCGATAATATTGAAATAGAAGGAGTATCAGACCACTGCAAATCTACCAAGACCTGCCGTCCCTCTAAACTTTCAGCTCATACAAGGAGAAGACTGATCAGAGATGCAGCCAAGAGGCCCATGATCACTGTGGATGAACTGCAGAGATCTACAGCTGAGATGGGAGACTCTGTCCATAGGACAACAATCAGTCGTATATTGCACAAATCTGGCTCTTATGGAAGAGTGGCAAGAAGAAAACCATTTCTTAAAGATATCCATAAAAAGTGTTGTTTAAAGTTTGCCACAAGCCACCTGGGAGACACACCAAACATGTGGAAGAAGGTGCTCTGGTCAGATGAAACCAAAATTGAACTTTTTGGCAACAATGCAAAATGTTATGTTTGGCGTAAAAGCAACACAGCTCATCAGCCTGAACACACCACCCCCACTGTCAAACATGGTGGTGGCAGCATCATGGTTTGGGCCTGCTTTTCTTCAGCAGGGACAGGGAAGATGGTTAAAATTGATGGGAAGATGGATGGAGCCAAATACAGGACCATTCTGGAAGAAAACCTGATGGAGTCTGCAAAAGACCTGAGACTGGGACGGAGATTTGTCTTCCAACAAGACAATGATCCAAAACATAAAGCAAAATCTACAATGGAATGGTTCAAAAATAAACATATCCAGGTGTTAGAATGGCCAAGTCAAAGTCCAGACCTGAATCCAATCGAGAATCTGTGGAAAGAACTGAAAACTGCTGTTCACAAATGCTCTCCATCCAACCTCACTGAGCTCGAGCTGTTTTGCAAGGAGGAATGGGAAAAAATGTCAGTCTCTCGATGTGCAAAACTGATAGAGACATACCCCAAGCGACTTACAGCTGTAATCGCAGCAAAAGGTGGCGCTACAAAGTATTAACTTAATGGGGCTGAATAATTTTGCACGCCCAATTTTTCAGTTTTTGATTTGTTAAAAAAGTTTGAAATATCCAATAAATGTTGTTCCACTTCATGATTGTGTCCCACTTGTTGTTGATTCTTCACAAAAAAATACAGTTTTATATCTTTATGTTTGAAGCCTGAAATGTGGCAAAATGTCGCAAAGTTCAAGGGGGCCGAATACTTTCGCAAGGCACTGTATATGTGCACATGAGGATGTGCAAGTAGAAATACTGGTGTGCAAAAGAGCAGAAAAACAAATATGGGGATGAGGTAGGTAGTTGGTTGGATGGGCTATTTACATATGGGCTGTGTACAACTGCAATGATCGGTAAGCTGCTCTGACAGCTGACGTTTATAGTTAGTGAGGGAGATAGAAGTCCCCAACTTCAGTTATTTTTGCAATTCGTTCCAGTCATTGGCAGCAGAGAACTGGAAGGAAAGGTGGCCAAAGGAGGTGTTGGCTTTGGGGATGACCAGTGAGATATACCGGCTGGAGCGTGTGCTTCGGGTGGGTGTTACTATGGTGACCAGTGAGCTGAGATAAGGCGGAGCTTTACTTAGCAAAGACTTGACCTGGAGCCGGTGGGTTTGGAGCCAGTGGGTTTGGCGATGAATATGTAGCGAGGACCAGCCAACGAGAGCATACAGGTCTCAGTGGTGGGTAGTATATGGGGCTTTGGTGACAAAACAGATGGCACTGCACTACATCCAGTTTGCTGAGTAGAGTGTTGGAGGCTATTTTGTAAATGACATCGCCAAAGTCAAGGATTGGTAGGATAGGGTATGTTTGGCAGCATGAGTGAAGGATGCTTTGTTGCGAAATAGGAAGCCAAAAAAGTTTAACTTTGGATTGGAGATGCTTAATGTGAGTCTGGAAGGAGAGTTTATGCAAATTGACACATCAGAAAATAAGAGCAACACAACCTCACTGCCTGGAACACACCCATTGAGAAAGCACAGCTCCTTAAAGGTCCTCCTGCTAGATTTGAGAGGTCGTATTATTGAAAATGTCTGGACCTGGAGAAGTGTTTAACATCTCAGGAAACCCTTTGTGGCTTGTAAGGAGGTTTTCCTGCTACCATTGATGACTGCGTTCCTAGTCTGGTATCATGTCTGAGGAAATGAGACTTTGCCGAACTCCTTGCCCTGAGGAGGAGTGTATATCATATGGAAAGATATGCTCTAAAAAGACCATTAGAAGTGGAGTGCATTTCTACTCTTCAGGCTGTGAACATATCATCATTGATTAATCATAGATTGTAGATATGTTTGGGGTTTATAAAGATGGGTGTTTTAGTGTTAGTTCCTTTTTGTTTATTTTATCTCATAGCACAGCTTAGCTTCATGTGCACACATTCTCCTCATACACAAGTAAAACACACATTGTATAGTTTTGGACTAGTGCCATCTCAGAAGATGATGCTTGGCTAACTTCTCCACCATCAGACGTGTGTACATGGCTGCATTGTTCACCAAACCAGGGTATGTCAATCAAAAAAATGAATGTAAATGTGATGCCAGCTCTGGCTTTTGAAGGTATCAGATTGTCAATGATACTATTGACATGTTCAAGGAAGGTCGTGTAGACCAGTGGAGGCTGGTGGACGGAGCTATAGGAGGATGGGCTTATTGGAGTGGTATAAATGGAATGGAGTCAAAAGTGCTTTCCATATGTTTGCATTTGATACCGTTCCATTTCTTCCATTCCAGCCATTACAATGTGATGTCCTCCTGTCGCTCTTCCCACCAGCCTCCACTGGTGTAGACATCTCAGCAATTGAAACCAGTTTGACCACAAATAGCAGAGGGAATAATAGTACGAAATCAATATACCTTACTCATGAAGAAAAAATGTCCCTCCTCCTATAGATCTTTACCCTTATTGTGTGGTCCCCTCCCCATGCATCTGATAGAAACCTACAGAGGAGGTATTAACTTTAGCCACATGCTCAATGCAACCACAACCTCTGTTTGAACATTCTTATGCGGTAATGCACCTACAGTAAAAAGCTTGTTTGCTCTCCACCATTAGACACTGAAGAAGCAGAAAACAAAAGAACACGCCCACATTGAGAGAGCGCAGCCCCTTGAAGGTCCTGCCCCTGCACCTGAGCACATTGAGAGAGCGCAGCCCCTTGAAGGTCCTGCCCCTGCACCTGAGCACATTGAGAGAGCGCAGCCCCTTGAAGGTCCTGCCCCTGCACCTGAGCAGTGTGGCTCTGTAATAGGCATTGTTTGATGCCCCTGTATTTACCTCAATGAGCAGATGCTCTGAACCAGGGGCGTCAAACTCATTCTGTGGAGGGCCTGGTGTCTGCGGGGTTTTCTTTCTTCTATGGTGTAAAGGTGTTTGCAACAATTGGATGTGCGGGTGAGTAATAAGGATAAAAAATGAATAAAATATCATACAAACTATCAAAAAATAAATTAACTGAACAAAATCAACCTGCTTTTCTGTGAAACCCCCCCCCCCAAAAAACAATTATAATCAGGTCAGAAGGACATTTCCTAGCAACAGTAGTCCTTGCACTGCTTCTGCCATTAAGGCTTGTTGCCCCAAAAACTTCTCGGCTGTAGATATGATGTCCAACTTCTTAAACTTCTGTATAATCAATCACTGTGACTATAAATACTACATAATTCACCTTCACAATGATTGTATGCAGAACACTTGATTGACTTTAAACATTAGTAACTGGTTGTAATGCATCCATCGCCATGTCTTTTTCAACACTGTGGCCTCTTGCCCCTTTGACTCTCTTCATCTCCTCCACATAGGAGATCTGCTGTACAGCCCTGATCCTTGACATCTCGACCTCTTTCGCCCTAACAGGGCAGTTGCAATATTTTCCATTCACAGATTCAATACCATACTTCTCCCGTCTGCAAACATTTGACACATGACCAAATCTTTTACTATTCCCACACTGTAATGGTTTGGGCAGAACTGCATATTAATGCCCATCATTTTGTTGGACTAGCAGGTGTCCACATACTTTTGGTAATGTAGTGTATCAACAGAGAAACCTTTTTTAACCACATTTTACTATCCATTTAATGGTGTGTATTAATAAGCCTAAACAACAAGGATATTGATGGAGAATGTTGGAAGCCATCTTACAAAAGGTTAGGTTGACCTAATACTGCCTGCAAGAGATTGTTCCAGAAAGGCTATTCATTCTGCAAGAGATGCACTAGAAATTGTGTTTAGACTGTTTGCAGAAGATCTTCAGTAGTGGAGTGTATTTCTACTGCCAAAGTTGTACACTAATACTTTTTATAGACTTTTTACTTGCCATTTGCATTTAATATTGTGGCTATATTTTGAGTTGAGGGTTAATAAAGTTGCTTTTAAATGTTCATTATCATTGTTAGTTTCTTTCTGTATCTCTTACCACACACTTTAACCTCCATAACATGCTCCTTTATTTAACCTGGCATTTCAATGACGAGCACATTTATTATTTACAAGCTGCCTGGGCCTTCACACCTGGGCCTTCACACCTGGGCCTTCACACCTGGGCCTAACACACCTCATACACACAGGTAAGACTCACAGTCAACAGTTTGGACTACCAACATCTTATGCTTATTGTTTGGCTAAATACTCAAACATCAGACATTGTTCACCAAACAAGGTAGTTTTGTAGAACTGCACACTACCACAATCTGACATTTGAATGCTTATTGTCTGGCTAACGACTGAATAGTGATGTGCATGTGAAAGGCTATACGTGGAAAGTTTAGGTTTGAGGTTTTATTTATTCACACTAAAGAAAAGAAGTGAAAGACAAAACAGTGCAGATATAAACTGGTAAAACGGTGTGCAGGTGAGGTTGGAAGACTAAAAGGGCTGATATGAAAACTACACCACAAATCTAAGTACCAAAAAAAGTAGTTTGGTTCATCAGGCTGACCCCAAGTCTTCGCTTGAAGTTATTGAGGGATGATGAGGTTTTGACAATGCGAAGATAAGAATTCCAGAGTATGGTACCTCTATCTGATAGAGAATTATGAGGTGCGGCTATGAGGTGCTGCAGTAGGGATGGTGAAGGTTATCGCAGTGTCTTGTGGTACGTAAATGGATTTCCGAATGAACCTGGAAGAATCCATTGAAGGGTTTAGGTAAACTGTCTGTGAGGTATGAGTATTTGTAGATGGAAGTGCATAATTGGCGTGCATTGATGTGGTAAATACATAAGATATTTTGTTTCTTAAAAAAAGGTGCAGATGGAGCCAGGTAATTAGAGGATCTGGCTAGTCTTGCAAATGTCTTTTGTATGATGAGTAGTTTATGTACAGTACATTTTTGTTACGTTACAGCCTTATTCTAAAATGGATGAAATCATTTTTTTAACAATCTACACACAATACCCCATAATTACAAAGTGAAAACAGGATTTTAGACATTTTTGCAAATGTATTCAAAATAAAAAACATAAATACCTTATTTACATAAGTATTCAGACCCTTTGCTATGAGACTCGAAATTGAGCTCAGGTGCATCCTGTTGCCATTGATCATCCTTGATGTTTCTACAACTTGATTGGAGTCCACCTGTGGTAAATTCAATTGATTGGACATGATTTGGAAAGGCACACACCTGTCTATATAAAGTCCCACAGTTGACAGTGCACGTCAGAGCAAATGCCAAGCCATGAGGTTGAAGGAATTGTCCGTAGAGCTCTGAGACAGGATTGTGTCCAGGCACAGATCTGGGGAAGGGTACCAAAACATTTCTGCAGCATTGAAAGTCCCCAAGAACACAGTGGCCTCCATTATTCTTAAATTGAAAAAGTTTGGAACCACCAAGACTCTTCCTAGAGCTGGCTGCCCAGTCAAACTGAGCAATCGGGGGAGAAGGGCCTTGGTCAGGGAGGTGACCAAGAACCCGATGGTCACTCTGACAGAGCTCCAGAGTTCCTCTGTGGAGATGGGAGAACCTTCCAGAAGGTCAACACTCTATGCAGTACTCCACCAATCAGGCCTTTATGGTAGTGTGGCCAGATGGAAGCCACTCCTCAGTAAAACATTTGGGGGGGGGGGGGGGGGGGGGGGGGCTTGCCTGTTTTCCATGTTATTTTGGCATTAATACGGGTCACATATCAGTTTGCAAACAATGTAAGAAAAATATATATATCATTGAGTTAATAAAGCCGTGTACAAACAGGCAGCTCAAAAATGCAGGTGTTTCAACCTAGCTCAGTGCTTTCTGTGGTTTTGGGGCAGGCCAGCAGAAAATATGAACATTGCACCGTGATTGGCTCAGTATTCTGTCACTCATGGGACACTACGTCACCCGCCTTTAGTAAGGGAGACATCCAGAATGTGGGCCCTCCTGTGTACGGCCATAGACTTAGATTAGAAGTGCCCTTCCAGAAGGCTCAAGGTCATTGACCACAGAAATTACGTCAAATCACATTATATGTACAGTAGCTTGGATTGGACTGATCATGTCAACATCTTACTTTCACAATCTTAGCTAGCAGTCATCATCATGATTCATGAATCAAGTCTACTGGCAAATCCTTTTTAATCCTTGTCATATGAAGAGAAATAATGAAGAGAAAATATAGATAAAACGTATCGATGCTCATCGGCCATTGGACATAAACATTATGCAACAATTTGGAAATCGCAAATTCAACAATGAGTTGTTTGGAAGGAATCGGTGACAGTGGCTACACGCAAGTATTGCAACTGGGAAGTCAGTCTTTCTTCTTTGCTGGATCTGACTCTTTGCTTTATCAAGTTGCTGTGCAGGCCTCTCTTCCTTCAGCAAGTTGCTGACCAAAGCCCACACCTCACCCCTCTCAGGTCTGGGAAGGCACTTCAGGTCCTTAAACCTTGGGTCGAGTGCTGTGGCGATCTTCAGCCATGTGAGCTTGGTGTTTTCCTTGCGTTTCTCCAGGTCTGTTGTGAATGTTAGCTTGAATCTTATCATGTAGGCAGTGTCATCATCGGAGCTCTCCATGACTCGAAGGAG
The DNA here is from genome assembly GCF_045791955.1 of Oncorhynchus clarkii lewisi. Lineage (NCBI taxonomy): Eukaryota > Metazoa > Chordata > Actinopteri > Salmoniformes > Salmonidae > Oncorhynchus > Oncorhynchus clarkii. Next base: position 79,924,050 of record NC_092147.1, on the reverse strand, counting down.
ATGGCACAAATCAGACGACACAACTGAGCAGGAAATGTACTTCTCTCCTCCCAGAAGTTCAGTCAAGCACCTGCAATGAAAGCATTCAAAATCAGTTCTCTCACAGTCAATTGTGAGAGACCTGTTATATACACAAACACACTCACTCACTCGCTCTCTCTCACACACACAATCTTATTATAACACTCATAGTGAGATAGAGAAGATTACCTGCAGGGCTCTAGTAATGCCTGCAGCTTCTGCAGTTCCGCTGTGGTTGGTGAAAGGGTGATACCTAGTTAGTTGTACGACTGAATGCCTTCAACTGAAATGTGTCTTCCGCATTTAACCCAACCCCTCCCAATCAGAGCGGTGCGGGAGGCTGCCTTAATCGACATTCACGTCTTCGGTGCCCGGGGTACAGTGGGTTAACTGCCTTGCTCAGGGCAGAATGACAGATTTTTACGTTGTCAGCTCAGGGATTTGATCCTGAAACCTTTCGGTTACTGGTTGGCATGGTGATGTTAGTTTTCTGTTGTGCCAGAGCATCTCTGTGGTTGTTGGTTTCTGTGGACACGCGTTACCATTTCCAGAGTGGAATTCCATCTTGAAAGGTATGAGCTTGAAAGGTATTTAAAGGTATGAGCTCTGCTTTGTTTTTTTTGCGCAGGCTGTACACACTTCATAAGTCTATCAGGATAAGGTAAGACCCAGATGCAGACCGTGTCAAAGTAACAATGTTTATTACAGCAACAGAGGCAAAGGTACAGGACGGCAGGCTCAGGGTCAGGTCAGGCAGAGGTCGGAAAGCCATATAGGGGCAAAGGTACAGGACGGCAGTCAGGGGCAGGCAGAGTGTTCAGGCAGGTGGGTTCAGGGTCAGGACAGGCAAGGTTCAAAAACCAGGAGGGCGAGAAAAAGAGAAGCTAGGAAAAGACAGGAGCTGACAGGACAACGCTGGTAAGCTTGACAAACAAGACAAACTGTCAATAGACAAACAGAAAACACAAGTATAAGTACACAGGATAATGGGGAAGATCAGGGTGTGACAGTACCCCCCCTCCCCCTCTCTCTCTACCTGGGCACATACCTAGTTGACTGGGGTGCCAGCGGTGGAAGTAGGCGATGAGGGCTGGGTCCAGGATGTCTCTAGCGGGGACCCAGCACCTCTCCTCCGGGCCGTAACCCTCCCAGTCAACCAGGCACTGGAAACCCCTGCCCCATGGTCGAACCCTCAGGAGGCGTCTCATCGTGTACGCCGGATGGCCATCGACAACGCAGGGAAAAGGGGTGGGCCTGGAAATGGAAGACAAGGAACTGTGAGACACAGGCTTGATACGGGATACATGAAAGCTGGGGTGTATACAAAAGATACGGGGCAACAAGACGACCAGCAGAGGGACTAATGACCTTGGAGATGGGGAAAGGGCTGATAAACCGGGGGGAAGGTTTGCGAGACTCCATACCTTCTGCCCGAGATGATACCAGGGAGCCGTGGTCTGATAGCGATCTGCTTGTTGTCGATACCTGGAGGTGGTCTTGAGGAGGTACGATGACAGCGGCGGACAAACATCTGGGCAGAAGGGATGTTGACCACCTCTTCCTACTCAGGAAAGAGCGGGGGCTGATACCCCAGGGGACCCTCGAAGGAAGATAGGCCCATGGCAGAGCAGGGAAGAGTGTTGCGGACATATTCAACCCACACAAGCTGCTGGCTCCAAGGGGTTGGGTTGGCGGCGACCAGGCAGCACAGGGTGGTCTCGAGGTCCTGGTTGGCTCACTCCGACTGGCCAATGGAATGGGGGTGGAACCCAAGTGAGGGTGCAGCAACCCAGGATAAAGCGGAAATAGAAATTGGTGAACACCAGGAAACGTTGTAGCTCCACCCTGGTACGGAGGCCAATCCATCATTGCTCTCACCTTCCTGGGATCCATCTGGACACTCCCAGCAGAGATGATGTAACCCAGAAAAACTATGGTGGAGCGATGGAACTCATACTCCTCCGCCTTCACAAACAGCTGATTCTCCAGAAGGCGTTGAAGGACCTGCCGGACGTGGAGCACGTATTCTTGAGGGGAGTGGGAGAAGACGAGGAGGACATCAATGTAGACGAAGACGAACCGGTTCAACATGTCACAGAAAACATAATTCACCAGAGCCTGGAACACCGCAGGGGCGTTGATGAGGCCAAAGGGCATGACCAGATACTCGTAGTGGCCACTGGCCGTGTTGAAGGCGGTCTTCCACTCGTCTCCCTCTTGTATCCGCACCAGGTGGTAGGCGTTCCGTAGATCCAGCTTGGAAAGCAGTGGCCCCCTGGAGTGGCTCGAAGGCCGAGAAGATGAGTAGTAGCAGGTAACGGTTCTTAACCGTAATGTCATTGAGTCCCCGGTAGTTAATGCACAGAAGCAGGGTCTTGTCCTTTTTCTCCACAAAGACGAATCCTACGCCGGCATGAGAGGAAGAGTGATGGATAAATCCGTGAGCTAGGGAGTCCCCAATGTAGGTATCCATAGCATTGGTCTCCGGTCCCGAAAGAGTACAGACGTCCCCATGGCGGCGTTGTGCTAGGGAGAAGGTCAATCCCGCAGTCATAGGGTCAGTGCTGCGAAAGCGACGTGGTCCGGGCCTTGCTGAACACCTCCCGGAGGTCCTGGTACTCCGCGGGAATGGGGAAGAGGTCTGGGGCACCTTCCGAGCCCCCAGGAAGATGTCCCGGGGCAGGTTGGGCTGACTTCAGGCAATGGGCGTGGCAGAACGGGCTCCAGCCCATGATGGCACCAGTAGACCAGTTAATGAGGGGATTGGGTCGTTGGAGCCAGGAGAATCCCAATACCACGGGAATCAGAGGGGACTTGATGAGCGGGAACTGGATAGCCTCGTTGTGGTTCCCTGATACCCGTAGGTGGACGGGAGTGGTGTTTTGGGTTTTGAATGGGAGTGGTGTTGTGGGTGACTTGTGGGTTACTTGTACATATTGAAGATATAGGATAACTGTCCACATTTACTTTTTGTCAGCCAACAAGATGAGTAGGCCTAACGAACAGCAAAAGCACTAGCCTATGTCAATCTACTATCCTCCATGACCCATGCTATTCTGTGCGATAAATAAATATTCCAAACATAGTCTGGGACAGTTGTGGGATGCGATAGATACCAAATAAATACAACCACTAGCATCAAAAATACTTTTTCACACAATGTGACTGACGCAACAGATCAGAACATTTAGTTTAAAATGTTGATAAACTATTTCTTCACATTATAAGTGTAGCATGCGCACATGGTAGTAGGCTATACGTGTGAATGTTCCATTGGCTATAAGTGTGAATGTTCCACACCGTTATCAAAAGTGACCACAAATGCAATTATGCATGTAATGCATTTATTATAAAGGTGCATTTTTATGGTGAAAATGTAAAGTGGATTAATGTGTTATTTGGCTACTTTAGTTGTGATACGAACTTTACCAAAACATATAGGCCTATGGACTAGGCCACATGAGGTGTGCGACTATGATTAGAAAAAGTTGCAAAAAAAAAGGCATTGTTTCTTATCACAAGTGATAATATATAAGTGATAGGCTAATATTGTCACCCATCAGACTATTCTTGATTTAATATTGTATTTACATATACAGTCGTGGCCAAAAGTTTTGAGAATGACACAAATATACATTTTCACAGTCTGCTGCCTCAGTTTGTATGATGACAATTTGCATATACTCCAGAATGTTATGAAGAGTGATCAGATGAATTGCAATTAATTGCAAAGTCCCTCTTTGCCATGCAAACGAACTGAATCCCATCAACTTTTCCACTGCATTTCAGCCCTGCCACAAAAGGACCAGCTGACATCATGTTAGTGATTCTCTCGTTAACACAGGTGTGAGTGTTGACGAGGACAAGGCTTCAAAAGGAGGGTGGTGCTTGGAATCATTGTGCTTCCTCTGTCAACCATGGTTACCTGCAAGGAAACACCTGCCGTCATCATTGCTTTGCACAAAAAGGGCTTCACAGGCAAGGATATTGCTGCCAGTAAGATTTCACCTAAATCAACCATTTATCGGATCATCAAGAACTTCAAGGAGAGCAGTTCAATTGTTGCGAAGAAGGCTTCAGGGTGCCTGAGAAAGACCAGCAAGCGCCAGGACCGCCTCCTAAAGTTGATTCAGCTGCGGGATCGGGGCACCACCAGTACAGAGCTTGTTCAGGAATGGCAGCAAGCAGGTGTGAGTGCAACCTGATGATGGAGTTGGTGTCGCGCAAAGCCACGCAGTCTAGAACCAAAAAGAGTTATTCAGCTGTCCCCATAAGAGAACCCTTTGAACCCTTTTGGTTCCAGATAGAACCCTTTGGGGTTCCATGTATAACCATTTCCACAGAGAGTTCTACCTGGAACCAAAAAGGTTTCTTCTATGGGGACAGCCACAGAACCGTTTTGGAACCCTTTTTTCTAAGAGTGTGCCCGTCAGGAAGTCCAGGATCCAGTTGCAGAGGGTGGTGTCCAGACCCAGGGCTCTGAGCTTGGAGGAAACATTAGTGTGGAATGCTGAACTGTAGTCAATGAACAGCATTCTCACAAGTGTTCCTCTTGTCCAGATGTGTTATGGCCATGTGAATAGCGATGGAAATGACATCTCCTTGTCTTTACACAGATGTTGACACCACCAAAGACCCCTGTCAGAAGGTGAAGTGTAGCCGAAACAAGGTGTGTATCGCCCAGGGATACCAGAGGGCTGTGTGTGTCAACCGCAAGAAGCTCGAGCACAGGTGAGTGTGTGTAGATTGGTCTCACACCCCATTCAATGGTAATTCTAAGGTTGCGAAGGTTAGTGAATTAAATTATTTTTCTACGGTTAGCTCCCTAACAGTAAAGTGTGTTTTCTTAATTAATCTCTCCCTCATTACAGCTTGATGTTTAATGATACTGCTGTGTTGCAGACCACAGGAGGCTGCTGAGGGGAGGACGGCTCATAATAATGGCTGGAACGGAGTGACACTCCAGCCATTACCACAAGCCCGTCCTCCCCAATTAAGGAGCCACCAACCTCCTGTGCTGCAGACAGATGATTAAACACCTGTAGGTGTACTGTACTGGTACTGTCCATCGCTAGCTCTATAAATACCCTGTGGTTGTTGTGATAGGATCCTGTGGATGGATCCTCAGGACATGTCTGTGGATGTGTTAACAGGTAGAAAACCTCCATCAAACTACATCACATATGTCAGAGTCAAGGCCCGCGGGCCACATCCGGCCCGCAAGAAGGTTTTTTACGGCCCCTGGGATGATCTTGATTTATTATTAGAACCGGCCCGCAGCAAGCCAGCAGCCCGCAGATCTTTTACACGCACCAATACTACATTTCCCACAATGCAAAGGTGACGCACCGAGCAGTAGGCTGCTTCATTTCAATATTTATTGGCACAGCAGTCGTCAGCATCACAGTAAAATTAACTTTCAGATACCCATCAAAAATGGCAAAACGGAAGGTGGATACTGAGAACCGGGGGTTTCAAACAAGGTGGGAGTCGGAGTATATGTTCACGAAGGTAGCTGGAAAACCTGTGTGTCTTCTGTGTGGAGAAAGTGTGGCGGTACTGAAAGAGTATAATCTGAGACGACATTATGAAACGAAACACGCGGACAAAAACAAGAATATGGACATGGAACAAAGGCTACAAAAGGCAGAGGAATTAAAACGAGGCCTCAAATCTCGACAGGCTCTGTTCAAAAAAGCCAAATCACAAGGCCAGGCTGCTGTCAAGGCCAGTTTTATTTTGGCAGAAGAGATCGCTAAATCAGCCCGGCCATTTACGGAGGGGGATTTCATCAAAAACTGCATGATTAAAGTTTGTGACGAAGTTTGCCCAGAAAAAAGGCAACTCTTTTTAAATGTGAGTCTGAGCAGAAACACCATTGCCGAGAGAGTAGACCAGTTGTCCATCAATCTAAAAGAGCAGCTTGTGAAAAAGGGAAAAGATTTTATTGCATATTCCTTGGCTGTGGATGAGAGCACCGACATTTCTGACATTGCCCAGTTGTCAATTTTCATCCGCGGAGTGGACTCCAACCTAAGCGTGACAGAGGAGTTTTTGGCTTTACGTCCTATGCATGGCACAACTACGGGGCATGATTTGTATGAAGAGGTGTCAAGATGTGTAAATGAGATGGAGCTGCCTTGGGAAAAACTCGTGGGTTTGACAACCGACGGAGCACCTGCGATGTGTGGACACAGGAGCGGACTGGTGGCGAAGATACGGGAAAAGATGCAAGAGGAAAACGCGACAGGTGAGCTGACAGCTTATCATTGTATCATACACCAGGAAGCGTTGTGCGGTAAAGCCTTGAAAATGGAGCATGTAATGAGCATCATCACGCGCACAGTTAACTTTATCAGAGCCAAAGGTTTGAATCACCGCCAGTTCAAGGCATTTCTGACGGAGTTAGAAACGGAGCATGGTGATTTGCCTTATCACACAGAGGTGCGATGGCTAAGCCAGGGAAAGGTGCTTCAAAGATGTTTCGAGCTTCGTGAGGAGATTTGTCTGTTCTTGGACAGCAAAGGGAAAGACACAACACAACTCCGAGACGAAATGTTTCTGTGTGAAATGGCTTTTCTGTGTGACATTACGAGTCATCTGAATGCAATAAACTTGCAGCTGCAGGGTCGGGATCGTGTCATCTCTGATATGTACAGTACAGTGAAGGCATTTAAAACCAAACTGACTCTGTGGGAGACGCAGATGCGGAAAGAAAATTTGAGCCACTTTCCCAGCTGCCAGACCATGAAAGAGAAGCTCTCTACCAGTGCGTTCCCGAGCACACAGTTGGCTGATAAAATAGGTATGCTTGCCGCTGACTTTCGACGCCGATTTGCTGACTTTGAAGCACAAAAAAGCAGGTTGGAACTGCTCGGTAACCCATTTGCTGTTGACGTGGAAAGCTCACCACCAAACCTCCAAATGGAGTTGATTGACCTCCAATGCAATGATGCACTGAGGGCAAAATATGCGGCAGTGGGTGCTGCGGAGTTCGCCCGTTTCCTCCCCGGCACAATGCCCCAGCTGCGCATCCAGGCTGCTCAAACGTTGTCTATGTTTGGCAGCACATACCTGTGTGAACAACTGTTTTCTTTGATGAACCTGAACAAAACATCACACAGAAGTCGACTTACTGCTGAACACCTCCACTCAATTCTGAGGATTTCTTCAGCTCAGAGCCTTACCCCGAACATTGATGAACTTGTGGAAAAGATGGGACACCACCAAGTATCACCCTCAACCTCAAACAAGTGAACATTACTGTGCAATCACATATTTAGAGTTTTTACTCAGTTCAAGTTTAAAAGTTAAAATTTAATATTTGTTTTCACTGCATGTTACTTCTCCTTAAACAAAGTGTTGTTTTTGATTAATAGATTTTTGCACTTTATTTTTTTGTATTTCAATCCAATTATATTTTAAAAATATTTCAGTTGAGTGGATGATAGAAAATTGCTATTATTGTTTTTTCTTTGAAGTAAATTTAGCCCACTTTTGCTAAAATAGAAAATATAGTCTACTGATGGTGCCTTGAATACCGGTTTCTTTCATTTAATGTTCATGTTATGGGGATATTTATATAAAGGAAATTTGTCTTTTGTGTCTGTTGAAAATTAAAGATTACTGACAGAGCCATAAGAAAATATTGCTTTATTTATCTGATCATATTGTAATATATTTGTTAGGTTTTCAGTAGGTTCAATTAGGTTCACTAGACTATATGCGTCATTTAAAAATTTTTCAATGAACATTCGAACAGTCCGGCCCTCGTCTTGTAGCTGATTTTTTTATTTGGCCCTCCGTCCATTTGACTTTGACACCCCTGAACTACATTATCACAACACAAGCTTTCACAAAAAATAATACAAATATATAGATTTATTCTGAGGTGAATATCGAAGCCGAACTGATGTCCCCAACACAATTCACTGTAATGTTGCTAGTGTGAAGAACATTGAACAGAAATATAAATGCAACATCTAAAGTGTTGGTCCCATGTTTCATGAGCTGAAATAAAATATCCCAGAAATGTTCTCAAATTTTGTGCAGACATTTGTTTACATTCCTGTTAGTAAGCATTTCTCCTTTACCAAGATAAGCCAGGTGGGACGCTAGCCAACATGTCAGATTTCAAAAAGGCTTTTCGGCAAAAGCAAACGATGCTATTATCTGAGGATAGCACCTCCGTAAACAAAGAGATAAAGCATATTTCAACCCTGCAGGCGCGACACAAAAAGCAGAAATAAAAATATAAACCATGCCTTAACTTTGACAAGCTTCTTTTGTTGGCACTCCAATATGTCCCATAATCATCACAAATGGTATTTTGTTCGATTAATTTCGTCGATATATATCCAAAATGTCAATTTATTTGGCGCGTTTGATCCAGAAAAACACCGGTTCCAACTTGCGCACCCTGACTACAAAATATCTCAAAAGTTACCTGTAAACGTGCCAAAACATTTCAAACTACTTTTGTAATACAACTTTAGGTATTTTTTAACGTAAATAATCAATCAAATTGAAGACGGGATGATCTGTGTTCAATACAGGAGGAAAACAAAATGTAGCTAGGTTTTCTGGTCATGCGCCTCTATCTAACAGTACACTTCAAGTGACCCTCGTTCAAGATGGCCGTACTTCTTCATTACACAAAGGAAAAACCTCAACCAATTTCTAAAGACTGGTGACATCCAGTGGAAGCGATATGAAATGAAAATCCATTGAAAAGAGAGTGGTCTCAAAAAAAAATCTGAATGGTTTGTCCTCGGGGTTTCTCCTGCTAAATAAGTTCTGTTATACTCAGACATGATTCAAACAGTTTTAGAAACTTCAGAGTGTTTTCTATCCAAATATACTAATAATATGCATATATTATCTTCTGGAGATGATTAGCAGGCAGTTGAATTTGGGCATGCATTTCATCCGGATGTGAAAATACTGCCCTGTCACCAAGAAGTTAAACAACATGATCATTACACAGGTGCACCTTGTGCTGGGGACAATAAAAGGCCACTCTAAAATCTGCAGTTTTGACACACAACACAATGCCAGAGATGTCTCAAGTTTTGAGGGAGTGTGCAATTGCCATGCTGACTGCAGGAATGTCCACCAGAGCTGTTGCCAGAGTATTTAATGTGAATTTCTCTACCATAACCCGCCTCAGTTTATGGTAGAGCAATTAACATTAAATTCTCTGGCAACAGCTCTGGTGGACATTCCTACAGTCAGCATGCCAAATCCTCGTTTTAGAGAATTTGGCAGTTTGTCCAACCGGCCTCACAACCGCAAACAATGTGTAACCACGCCAGCCCACGACTTCGATATCCGGCTTCTTCACTTACGAGATCGTCTGAGACCAGCGACCCGGACAGCTGGTGAAACTTAGGAGTATTTCTGTCTGTAATAAATCCCTTTTGTGGGGAAAACTAATTCTGATTGGCTGGGCCTATCTCCCCAGTGGGTGTTACTACTAGATCACAGACTCTGAACCTGTACCATCTACCTCTTACCTGATCCAGAGGTACCCTCTGCTGTGTTACTGCCCAGTCATATGAAATCCACAGATTAGGGCCTAATTTATTTATTTCAATTGACTGATTTCCTTAAATGAACTGTAACTCAGTAATTGTTGTATGTTGCATTTATATTTTTGTTCAGTATACATTACTGCTGCCACCAAGCCATTGGAAGCAGAACCTCTTTGTCCTCTGTGTCTTAAGTAAAGCAGCCTGCTCAAATACCGTGTGTTTGTGCGCGCACTCTCTGTAGACTGAAGCAGCCTGCCCTGAGGTCTCCTGAAGGAGGATGTCAGCCCTGTCCTTTCTCCTCCTCTGGTCCTGTGTGTGGCTCTGACGGACACAACTACGCCTCCCAGGTACAGCAACACACACACACACGCGCACGCACGCACGCACGCACGCACATACACACACACAAAGTGACAAGTCAAAATGTTCTTATATTTATCTCAAATGAGCCTTTATATGAATCGAACTTAGTCATTTAATTTCCCTTTTCAACACATCATTCTCAACAAGGTCAGAGAAGATAAAGCATAAATCAATAGAAACACATGGGAGAGATGCGTCACCACAACATCCCTCTGGTCCTCAGTTGCTATTTATCACAGCCCTTTGTCTTTGTGTTGTCTATATCTATGGAGGCTGTCCACACTGTTACCCTCTAACTATATCTGTATATCTCTGGAGGCCGTCCACACTGTTACCCTCTAACTATATCTGTATATCTCTGGAGGCCGTCCACACTGTTAACCGCTTACTGTATCTGTATATTTCTGGAGGCTGTCCACACTGTTAACCTATAATCTGTATATCTCTGGAGGCTGTCCACACTGTTAACCTCTAACTATATCTGTATATCTCTGGAGGCTGTCCACACTGTTAACTTCTTACTGTATCTGAAGCATTATGTACAAGCTCTAGATCCAAGAGACACAACAACATTACAGCCGTGTTGTAATTCACTGATAATAAACACAAAACACAGAGATACATAGCCTGATAAGAGGTGTGCGCGTGTGTGTGTGTTGTAGTGTAAATTGGAGCAGCAGGCGTGCCTCACAGGGAAGGAGTTGACTACGAAGTGTTCAGGTCTTTGTCCCTGTCCAACCGCGACCCCAACCAAAGAGACAGAGGTCAAGCATGGTGAGTACACACACACACACACACACACACACACACACACACACACACACACACACACACACACACACAAACTGCAGTGCTATACAATAACTTTCTCTCTCACTCTCTCGCTCCCTCTATCCCTACCTCTCTCTCTCTCTCCCCCCCCCATAGAGAGTTGTACAGGGCAGGACTTGTCTGATCTGGGGGACAGACTGAGGGAATGGTTCCAGCTGCTGCAGGGCAACGCCAAGCTGAACAACAACAGCAGGACTGGAGCCAGTAACACAGCAGAGGCTACCTCTGGATCAGGTAAGAGGTAGATGGTTCAGAATCTGTGATCTACCAGCAACACTCCCAGCTGAGACAGGTATACTCCTCTCCCCACTGCAGGTCGTGGTTCAAACTACGCTCCAACCCTTTAAAAGGTTATCCCACCTTCTGTCATTTCATAACTGTCTCAATAAAGTTAACAGACAGTACAGTAGAGTTAGTATAAGGCCAGCACTGCATCAGGTAATAGTTAAATAGGGCCAGCACTGCATCAGGTAAGAGTTAAATAGGGCCAGCACTGCATCAGGTAAGAGTTACATAGGGCCAGCACTGCATCAGGTAAGAGTTACATAGGGCCAGCACTGCATCAGGTAAGAGTTACATAGGGCCAGCACTGCATCAGGTAAGAGGTACATAGGGCCAGCACTGCATCAGGTAAGAGTTACATAGGGCCAGCACTGCATCAGGTTAGAGTTAAATAGGGCCAGCACTGCATCAGGTTAGAGTTAAATAGGGCCAGCACTGCATCAGGTTAGAGTTAAATAGGGCCAGCACTGCATCAAGTAAGAGTTACATAGGGCCAGCACTGCATCAGGTTAGAGTTAAATAGGGCCAGCACTGGATCAGGTTAGAGTTAAATAGGGCCAGCACTGCATCAAGTAAGAGTTACATAGGGCCAGCACTGCATCAGGTAAGAGTTACATAGGGCCAGCACTGCATCAAGTAAGAGTTAAATAAGGCCAGCACTGCATCAGGTAAGAGTTAAATAGGACCAGCATCATATCAGATGCAACATTGTGTATATTCTCATTTATTTTCCTAATGATATTTGGAGTTACTATAATCTTGACCTCTACCACTGTTATGAATATTTGATCTGTCTGTGTGGGTTATAACTCATTCCTCCTCTCCCCTTTTCACTGTGGGTGTGTGTGTGTGTGCTTGCATGTGCGTGTGTATCTCAACATGTGTGTGCTTGCATGTGTGTGTGTGTATCTCAACATGTGTGTGCTTGCGTGTGTGTGTGTGTGTGTGTGTCTGAACATGTGTATGTTTGCCAGCTTGTGCGTGTGTCTCTATATGTGTATCATATCTCCCTCTCTGTCTGTAGTCCTGGACAGGAGCGTAGTGGTCAGCTGTAAGGACTCTGTAGGCTGGATGTTCTCTAAGCTGGACACCAACAGTGATCAGTATCTGGACCAGGCCGAGCTGGCAGCCATTAACCTGGACAAGTATGAGGTCTGCATCCGACCCTTCTTCAACTCCTGTGACTCCTACAGGGACGGGAAGGTTTCTACAGCCGAGTGGTGCCTCTGCTTCTGGAGACAGAGTGAGTATAATTTGGGGAAAGGTGTGCTTGTGTGTCCGCTGATGTCTCTCCTATCTCCCCTCTCTCTCTTCTCCCCTCTCTCTCTTCTCCCCTCTCTCCGCTCTCCTCTCTCTTCTCTCCTCTCTCTTCTCCCCTCTCTCTTCTCCACTCTCTCCGCTCCTCTCCCCTCTCTCCGCTCTCCTCCCCTCTCTCCGCTCTCCTCCCCTCTCTTCGCTCTCCTTCCCTCTCTCTCTTCTCTCCGCTCTCCTCCCCTCTCTCCCCTCTCCGCTCTCCTCCCCTCTCTTTTCCCCTCTCTCTTCTCTCCTCCCTCTTCTCCCCTCTCTCCGCTCTCCCCTCTCTTCTCCCTCTTCTCCCCTCTCCGCTCTCTCTCCTCTTCTCCCCTCTCTCTCCTCTTCTCTCCTCTCTCTCTTCTCTCCTCACTCTTCTCCCCTCTCTCCGCTCTCCCCTCTCTTCTCCCCTCTCTCCGCTCTCCTCCCTCTTCTCCCCTCTCTCCCCTCTCCCTTCTCTTCTCCCCTCTCTCCGCTCTCCCTTCTCTTCTCCCCTGTCTCTCATCTCTCCTCTTCTCCCCTCTCTCTCCTCTCTCTTCTCCCCTCTCTCTCTTCTCCCCTCTCTCTCTTCTCTCCTCCCTCTTCTCCCCTCTCTCTCTTCTCCCTTCTCTCTCTTCTCCCTTCTCTCTCTTCTCCCCTCTCTCTCTTCTCTCCTCCCTCTTCTCCCCTCTCTCTCTTCTCTCCTCCCTCTTCTCCCCTCTCTCTTCTCTCCTCCCCTCTCTCCCCTCTCTCCCTTCTCTTCTCCCCTCTCTCTCCTCTCTATTCTCACGTCGCTCTCCTCTCTCTTCTCCCCTCTTTCCGCTCTCCCTTCTCTTCTCCCCTCTCTCCGCTCTCCCTTCTCTTCTCCCCTCTCTCTCCTATCTCCTCTTCTCCCCTCTCTCTCCTCTCTCTTCTCTCCTCTCTCTTCTCCCCTCTCTCTCTTCTCCCTTCTCTCTCTTCTCCCCTCTCTCTCTTCTCTCCTCCCTCTTCTCCCCTCTCTCTCTTCTCTCCTCCCTCTTCTCCCCTCTCTCTCTTCTCTCCTCCCTCTTCTCCCCTTTCTCTCTTCTCCCCTCCCTCTTCTCCCCTCTCTCTCTTCTCTTCTCCCCTCTCTCTTCTCTCCTCCCTCTTCTCCCCTCTCTCCGCTCTCCCCTCTTCTCCCTTCTCTCCGCTCTCCTCCCCTCTCCCTCTCTTCTCCCCTCTCTCCGCTCTCCCTTCTCTTCTCCCCTCTCTCTCCTCTTCTCCCCTCTCTCTCCTCTCTCTTCTCTCCTCTCTCTTCTCCCGTCTCTCTACTCTCTCTTCTCTTCTCTCTCTTCTCCCGTCTCTCTCCTCTCTCTCCTCTCTCTTCTCTTCTCCCGTCTCTCTCCTCTCTCTTCTCCCCTCTCTCTCCTCTTCTCCCCTCTCTCCTCTTCTCCCCTCTCTCTCTTCTCTCCTCTCTCTCTTCTCCCCTCTCTCCGCTCTCCCCTCTCTTCTTCCCTCTCTCCGCTCTCCTCTCTCTTCTCCCCTCTCTCCGCTCTCCCTTCTCTTCTCCCCTCTCTCCGCTCTCCCTTCTCTTCTCCCCTCTCTCCGCTCTCCTCCCTCTTCTCCCCTCTCTCCCCTCTCCCTTCTCTTCTCCCCTCTCTCCGCTCTCCCTTCTCTTCTCCCCTGTCTCTCATCTCTCCTCTTCTCCCCTCTCTCTCCTCTCTCTTCTCCCCTCTCTCTCTTCTCCCCTCTCTCTCTTCTCTCCTCCCTCTTCTCCCTTCTCTTCTCCCCTCTCTCCGCTCTCCTCCCTCCTCTCCCCTCTCTCCCCTCTCCCTTCTCTTCTCCCCTCTCTCCGCTCTCCCTTCTCTTCTCCCCTGTCTCTCATCTCTCCTCTTCTCCCCTCTCTCTCCTCTCTCTTCTCCCCTCTCTCTCTTCTCCCCTCTCTCTCTTCTCTCCTCCCTCTTCTCCCCTCTCTCTCTTCTCCCTTCTCTCTCTTCTCCCTTCTCTCTCTTCTCCCCTCTCTCTCTTCTCTCCTCCCTCTTCTCCCCTCTCTCTCTTCTCTCCTCCCTCTTCTCCCCTCTCTCTTCTCTCCTCCCCTCTCTCCCCTCTCTCCCTTCTCTTCTCCCCTCTCTCTCCTCTCTATTCTCACGTCGCTCTCCTCTCTCTTCTCCCCTCTTTCCGCTCTCCCTTCTCTTCTCCCCTCTCTCCGCTCTCCCTTCTCTTCTCCCCTCTCTCTCCTATCTCCTCTTCTCCCCTCTCTCTCCTCTCTCTTCTCTCCTCTCTCTTCTCCCCTCTCTCTCTTCTCCCTTCTCTCTCTTCTCCCCTCTCTCTCTTCTCTCCTCCCTCTTCTCCCCTCTCTCTCTTCTCTCCTCCCTCTTCTCCCCTCTCTCTCTTCTCCCCTCCCTCTTCTCCCCTCTCTCTCTTCTCTTCTCCCCTCTCTCTTCTCTCCTCCCTCTTCTCCCCTCTCTCCGCTCTCCCCTCTTCTCCCTTCTCTCCGCTCTCCTCCCCTCTCCCTCTCTTCTCCCCTCTCTCCGCTCTCCCTTCTCTTCTCCCCTCTCTCTCCTCTTCTCCCCTCTCTCTCCTCTCTCTTCTCTCCTCTCTCTTCTCCCGTCTCTCTACTCTCTCTTCTCTTCTCTCTCTTCTCCCGTCTCTCTCCTCTCTCTCCTCTCTCTTCTCTTCTCCCGTCTCTCTCCTCTCTCTTCTCCCCTCTCTCTCCTCTTCTCCCCTCTCTCCTCTTCTCCCCTCTCTCTCTTCTCTCCTCTCTCTCTTCTCCCCTCTCTCCGCTCTCCCCTCTCTTCTTCCCTCTCTCCGCTCTCCTCTCTCTTCTCCCCTCTCTCCGCTCTCCCTTCTCTTCTCCCCTCTCTCCGCTCTCCCTTCTCTTCTCCCCTCTCTCTCCTCTCTCCTCTTCTCCCCTCTCTCCCCTCTCTCTCTTCTCCTCTCTCTTCTCCCCTCTCTCTCTTCTCTCCTCCCTCTTCTCCCCTCTCTCCCCTCTCCCTTCTCTTCTCCCCTCTCTCTCCTCTCTCTTCTCACGTCTCGCTCCTCTCTCTTCTCCCCTCTCCCCTCTCTCTCCTCTCTCTTCTCTCCTCTCTCTTCTCCCGTCTCTCTCCTCTCTCTTCTCTCCTCTCTCTTCTCCCGTCTCTCTCCTCTCTCTCCTCTCTCTTCTCTTCTCCCGTCTCTCTCCTCTCTCTTCTCCCCTCTCTCTCCTCTTCTCCCCTCTCTCCTCTTCTCCCCTCTCTCTCTTCTCCCCTCTCTCCTCTTCTCCCCTCTCTCTCTTCTCTCCTCCCTCTTCTCCCCTCTCTCCGCTCTCCCCTCTCTTCTCCCCTCTCTCCGCTCTCCCCTCTCTTCTCCCCTCTCTCCGCTCTCCCTTCTCTTCTCCCCTCTCTCCGCTCTCCCTTCTCTTCTCCCCTCTCTCTCCTCTCTCCTCTTCTCCCCTCTCCCCTCTCTCTCTTCTCCCTTCTCTATCTTCTCCCCTCTCTCTTCTCTCCTCCCTCTTCTCCCCTCTCTCTTCTCTCCTCCCTCTTCTCCCCTCTCTCCGCTCTCCCTTCTCTTCTCCCCTCTCTCTCCTCTCTCCTCTTCTCCCCTCTCTCCCCTCTCTCTCTTCTCCTCTCTCTTCTCCCCTCTCTCTCTTCTCTCCTCCCTCTTCTCCCCTCTCTCCCCTCTCCCTTCTCTTCTCCCCTCTCTCTCCTCTCTCTTCTCACGTCTCGCTCCTCTCTCTTCTCCCCTCTCTCCGCTCTCCCTTCTCTTCTCCCCTCTCTCTCCTCTCTCTTCTCTCCTCTCTCTTCTCCCGTCTCTCTCCTCTCTCTTCTCCCGTCTCTCTCCTCTCTCTCCTCTCTCTTCTCTTCTCCCGTCTCTCTCCTCTCTCTTCTCCCCTCTCTCTCCTCTTCTCCCCTCTCTCCTCTTCTCCCCTCTCTCTCTTCTCCCCTCTCTCCTCTTCTCCCCTCTCTCTCTTCTCTCCTCCCTCTTCTCCCCTCTCTCCGCTCTCCCCTCTCTTCTCCCCTCTCTCCGCTCTCCCTTCTCTTCTCCCCTCTCTCCGCTCTCCCTTCTCTTCTCCCCTCTCTCTCCTCTCTCCTCTTCTCCCCTCTCCCCTCTCTCTCTTCTCCCTTCTCTATCTTCTCCCCTCTCTCTTCTCTCCTCCCTCTTCTCCCCTCTCTCCGCTCTCCCCTCTCTTCTCCCCTCTCTCCGCTCTCCTCCCCTCTCCCTTCTCTTCTCCCCTCTCTCTCCTCTCTCTTCTCTCCTCTCTCTTCTCCCGTCTCTCTCCTCTCTCTCCTCTCTCTTCTCTTCTCCCGTCTCTCTCTTCTCTCTTCTCCCCTCTCTCTCCTCTTCTCCCCTCTCTCCTCTTCTCCCCTCTCTCTCTTCTCTCCTCTCTCTTCTCTCCTCCCTCTTCTCCCCTCTCTCCGCTCTCCCCTCTCTTCTCCCCTCTCTCCGCTCTCCCCTCTCTTCTCCCCTCTCTCCGCTCTCCCTTCTCTTCTCCCCTCTCTCCGCTCTCCCCTCTCTTCTCCCCTCTCTCCGCTCTCCCTTCTCTTCTCCCCTCTCTCCGCTCTCCCTTCTCTTCTCCCCTCTCTCTCCCCTTCTCCCCTCTCTCCCCTCTCTCTCTTCTCCCTTCGCTCTCTTCTCTCCTCCCTCTTCTCCCCTCTCTCTCTTCTCTCCTCCCTCTTCTCCCCTCTCTCTTCTCTCCTCCCTCTTCTCCCCTCTCTCCGCTCTCCCCTCTCTCCGCTCTCCTCCCCTCTCCCTTCTTTTCTCCCCTCTCTCTCCTCTCTCTTCTCACTTCTCTCTCCTCTCTCTTCTCCCCTCTCTCCGCTCTCCCTTCTCTTCTCCCCTCTCTCTTCTCTCCTCCCTCTTCTCCCCTCTCTCCGCTCTCCCCTCTCTTCTCCCCTCTCTCCGCTCTCCTCCCCTCTCCCTTCTCCCCTCTCTCTCCTCACGTCTCTCTCCTCTCTCTTCTCTCCTCTCTCCTCTTCTCCCCTCTCTCTTCTCTCCTCTCTCTTCTCCCGTCTCTCTCCTCTCTCTTCTCTTCTCCCGTCTCTCTCCTCTCTCTTCTCCCCTCTCTCTCATCTCCCCTCTCTCGTCTCCCGTCTCCCCTCTCTCTTATCTCCCCTCTCTCGTCTCCCGTCTCCCCTCTCTCTGCTCTCGCAGTTCATCACTGTAAGTCTTCCCCCTAGTTGTTTTTAGTTGCCCAGTGGTGGGGAAATGGCCACAGTGGTGCAGTAACAACATCACTGTAGCTTGTTGCCAGGATGGTTCCTCCCACAGCTCTCGCAGATTGTGTCTGTCAGCCAAGCAGCTGGCCAGAAACTAGACAAGACCTGTGTTTACCACTGGACCCATGGCTGGAGCCACTGCATGTGTCCCAAATGGCACCACATGCCCTATATAGTGCACTACTTTTGGCCAGAGCCCATGAAACCTGAGAAACACAGTAGTTTGAAGTGGCATATAAATCATGTATCATTTCAATGGGAGATTTGTGTGAATGTTCGACAGGCTTTCTACGCATATCTGAATTTTCTACGATTTGGCCAATTGTGTGTGTGTGTATTGAAGTGAGGTACTGAAGCGTTGGTGTGTTTCTCCCTCAGAGCCCCCCTGCCTGGCTGAGCTGGAGAGGATCCAAGTTCAGGAGGGAGGCAAGAACAAACTAGGTATTTATTATGTGCTACATGTTCCTGCATGATTGACATTTCCCAGACGTGCATGAGGGCTTTGAGTAAGCATACCCCTTACGGAATTTCACATGATCACGTGATAGCAGGTAACCTAGCGGTTAAGAGCGTTGGGCCAATAACTGAAAGGTCATTGGTTTGAATCCCCGAGCTGACTAAGTGAAGAATCTGATGTTCCCTTGAGCAAAGCGCTTAACCCTAATTGCTCTGAATAAGTCTGCTAAAATGTTAATTTAATGTGATAATGTGAAATCATGTGATTTTGAATTTGCCCCAATGCAACATTGTTTACATGAACCCTTTACACTCATGGAAATGGTCCTATATGGATAGGAATACATATGGTCCTATATGGATAGGAATGCATATGGTCCTATATGGATAGGAATACATATGGTCCTATATGGATAGGAATACATATGGTCCTATATGGATAGGAATACATATGGTCCTATATGGATAGGAATACATATGGTCCCATATGGATAGGAATGCATATGGTCCTATATGGATAGGAATACGTATGGTCCTATATGGATAGGAATACGTATGGTCCTATATGGATAGGAATACATATGGTCCTATATGGATAGGAATACGTATGGTCCTATATGGATAGGAATACATATGGTCCTATATGGATAGGAATACATATGGTCCTATATGGATAGGAATACATATGGTCCTATATGGATAGGAATACATATGGTCCTATATGGATAGGAATACATATGGTCCTATATGGATAGGAATACATATGGTCCTATATGGATAGGAATACATATGGTCCTATATGGATAGGAATACATATGGTCCTATATGGATAGGAATACATATGGTCCTATATGGATAGGAATACATATGGTCCTATATGGATAGGAATACATATGGTCCTATATGGATAGGAATACATATGGTCCTATATGGATAGGAATACGTATGGTCCTATATGGATAGGAATACGTATGGTCCTATATGGATAGGAATACATATGGTCCTATATGGATAGGAATACATATGGTCCTATATGGATAGGAATACATATGGTCCTATATGGATAGGAATACGTATGGTCCTATATGGATAGGAATACATATGGTCCTATATGGATAGGAATACATATGGTCCTATATGGATAGGAATACATATGGTCCTATATGGATAGGAATACGTATGGTCCTATATGGATAGGAATACGTATGGTCCTATATGGATAGGAATACGTATGGTCCTATATGGATAGGAATACATATGGTCCTATATGGATAGGAATACATATGGTCCTATATGGATAGGAATACATATGGTCCTATATGGATAGGAATACATATGGTCCTATATGGATAGGAATACATATGGTCCTATATGGATAGGAATACATATGGTCCTATATGGATAGGAATACGTATGGTCCTATATGGATAGGAATACATATGGTCCTATATGGATAGGAATACATATGGTCCTATATGGATAGGAATACATATGGTCCTATATGGATAGGAATACATATGGTCCTATATGGATAGGAATACATATGGTCCTATATGGATAGGAATACATATGGTCCTATATGGATAGGAATACGTATGGTCCTATATGGATAGGAATGCGTATGGTCCTATATGGATAGGAATACGTATGGTCCTATATGGATAGGAATACGTATGGTCCTATATGGATAGGAATACATATGGTCCTATATGGATAGGAATACATATGGTCCTATATGGATAGGAATGCATATGGTCCTATATGGATAGGAATGCATATGGTCCTATATGGATAGGAATACATATGGTCCTATATGGATAGGAATACATATGGTCCTATATGGATAGGAATACATATGGTCCTATATGGATAGGAATACATATGGTCCTATATGGATAGGAATACATATGGTCCTATATGGATAGGAATACATATGGTCCTATATGGATAGGAATACATATGGTCCTATATGGATAGGAATACATATGGTCCTATATGGATAGGAATACATATGGTCCTATATGGATAGGAATACATATGGTCCTATATGGATAGGAATACATATGGTCCTATATGGATAGGAATACATATGGTCCTATATGGATAGGAATACATATGGTCCTATATGGATAGGAATGCATATGGTCCTATATGGATAGGAATGCATATGGTCCTATATGGATAGGAATGCATATGGTCCTATATGGATAGGAATGCATATGGTCCTATATGGATAGGAATACATATGGTCCTATATGGATAGGAATACATATGGTCCTATATGGATAGGAATACATATGGTCCTATATGGATAGGAATACATATGGTCCTATATGGATAGGAATACATATGGTCCTATATGGATAGGAATACATATGGTCCTATATGGATAGGAATACATATGGTCCTATATGGATAGGAATACATATGGTCCTATATGGATAGGAATACATATGGTCCTATATGGATAGGAATACATATGGTCCTATATGGATAGGAATACATATGGTCCTATATGGATAGGAATACATATGGTCCTATATGGATAGGAATACATATGGTCCTATATGGATAGGAATACATATGGTCCTATATGGATAGGAATACATATGGTCCTATATGGATAGGAATACATATGGTCCTATATGGATAGGAATACATATGGTCCTATATGGATAGGAATACATATGGTCCTATATGGATAGGAATACATATGGTCCTATATGGATAGGAATACATATGGTCCTATATGGATAGGAATACATATGGTCCTATATGGATAGGAATACATATGGTCCTATATGGATAGGAATACATATGGTCCTATATGGATAGGAATACATATGGTCCTATATGGATAGGAATACATATGGTCCTATATGGATAGGAATACATATGGTCCTATATGGATAGGAATACATATGGTCCTATATGGATAGGAATACATATGGTCCTATATGGATAGGAATACATATGGTCCTATATGGATAGGAATACATATGGTCCTATATGGATAGGAATACATATGGTCCTATATGGATAGGAATACATATGGTCCTATATGGATAGGAATACATATGGTCCTATATGGATAGGAATACATATGGTCCTATATGGATAGGAATACATATGGTCCTATATGGATAGGAATACATATGGTCCTATATGGATAGGAATACATATGGTCCTATATGGATAGGAATACATATGGTCCTATATGGATAGGAATACATATGGTCCTATATGGATAGGAATACATATGGTCCTATATGGATAGGAATACATATGGTCCTATATGGATAGGAATACATATGGTCCTATATGGATAGGAATACATATGGTCCTATATGGATAGGAATACATATGGTCCTATATGGATAGGAATACATATGGTCCTATATGGATAGGAATACATATGGTCCTATATGGATAGGAATACATATGGTCCTATATGGATAGGAATACATATGGTCCTATATGGATAGGAATACATATGGTCCTATATGGATAGGAATACATATGGTCCTATATGGATAGGAATACATATGGTCCTATATGGATAGGAATACATATGGTCCTATATGGATAGGAATACATATGGTCCTATATGGATAGGAATACATATGGTCCTATATGGATAGGAATACATTTAAATGTTTCTTACAGAAGAAATATGAAAAGCATATGCATAACCGTGGTAGTGATTTAAAAGGTAACAGTTTGGAGATGATGGGGAAATGTTTAGACCAAAGCACAACCGTTCACCTGACACTGGATCCAATCATTACACTGTTGATTTTCGCCGCATTTGTCGGAAAATACTCTGGGACACATTCAGTAACATGATAAGACAAAACAATGACAAGGGTCTGAGTGAGAGGGCTAACTGGTGTTCCCAAGTGGCTACACACCTCTCCAAAGTGTACACAGTTCCTAAGTCACTTCAATGCCCTTTTATGACTCAGTCTTCAACTATAAGGTGCTTGTTTTGAGCTCTCTTAGCTGTTCCGTTGAGGAACTAGAGCAACATACTTGTAGTTGTTGTATTTGGAACACAGCCCTGCATCCCCACCATCACAGAATTACTGTTGTTGTTTACGCAATCGGAAAAACAGTCCAATATCAATCACAATCTGGGTCAGGTGGGCATGAAAGCTTGTTCTATTGCTTTCACAAGGCAATTCGGAGAAGCAGATTGTAATTTTGGTGTACATAGAATGGAGTCATGAGAGCATTCAGATGCGTCGTCTGGGGAAACTGTTCTTCACAACAGACAAACAGGCTCATTCTGTTGAACAACCCAGGGTATGAAGCTATGTCATCTTGTAACTGTACATCAAACATAGTGATCATAAACGTTTACACTGTATATCACATGAGTTTTATGATATAGAATGTGAAGTACACATTTGGACTCACGGGTGTTTGGCTTGTTTGTATGACATCATAGCTGTATTTATTATAATCCTCAACATCTCATCTTTCAAAATATATTGAGTCATTTTAATTTGCAGCATTTCCCTAACTCAGACTTAATTTTTCTGTTAAAAGTTGTCCAATTACCGGAAGGGATGGAGGGCACATCTTGTTGCATGGTGCTCAAGTTCAGAATATCTGTCAGTCAAAACCCATACAGAGCTGTGTAGCGGAGACCCTGAGCTCTGATGTCATGTATAGCATGTTACTGTACAGCCACTACGTTCCAATTTAGGAGATTATTAGTGCCCAAATCTGCCATTTTCAACCAGTATACAGGTACGAGTGTAAAGGGTTAACGTGTATTTTTCACCTTATTCTGCATGTACTTAGATATAGAAGTCCTATGACATTCTATCCCGATTTCATCCCTTTTCTGATCCTCAGTAGGATGCCGATAAAATAGTGGTGCGTATCTTATATTATAATAGCCTACAGATAGATGCTGATATATTCTAAGGTGTCAGGGCTTAAGTCTCCGTAACCTTGTAAAGGTGAACTAGTCCAGATTCATAGCACGTGTGTCCTTGTTCTCTAGTTATTAGCCAGCCCCTTAGTGCAGCAGTAGCCCCTTAGTGCAGCAGTAGCCCCTTGGTGCAGCAGCAGCCCCTTGGTGCAGCAGTAGCCCCTTGGTGCAGCAGTAGCCCCTTGGTGCAGCAGTAGCCCCTTGGTGCAGCAGTAGCCCCTTGGTGCAGCAGCAGCCCCTTTGTGCAGCAGCAGCCCCTTTGTGCAGCAGCAGCCCCTTGGTGCATCAGTAGCCCCTTGGTGCAGCAGTAGCCCCTTGGTGCAGCAGTAGCCCCTTGGTGCAGCAGTAGCCCCTTGGTGCAGCAGTAGCCCCTTGGTGCAGCAGCAGCCCCTTTGTGCAGCAGCAGCCCCTTGGTGCATCAGTAGCCCCTTAGTGCAGCAGTAGCCCCTTGGTGCAGCAGCAGCCCCTTGGTGCATCAGTAGCCCCTTGGTGCAGCAGCAGCCCCTTGGTGCATCAGTAGCCCCTTGGTGCATCAGTAGCCCCTTGGTGCATCAGTAGCCCCTTGGTGCAGCAGCAGCCCCTTTGTGCAGCAGCAGCCCCTTGGTGCATCAGTAGCCCCTTGGTGCAGCAGTAGCCCCTTGGTGCAGCAGTAGCCCCTTGGTGCAGCAGTAGCCCCTTGGTGCAGCAGCAGCCCCTTTGTGCAGCAGCAGCCCCTTTGTGCAGCAGCAGCCCCTTGGTGCATCAGTAGCCCCTTGGTGCATCAGTAGCCCCTTGGTGCAGCAGTAGCCCCTTGGTGCAGCAGTAGCCCCTTGGTGCAGCAGCAGCCCCTTGGTGCATCAGTAGCCCCTTGGTGCAGCAGCAGCCCCTTGGTGCATCAGTAGCCCCTTGGTGCATCAGTAGCCCCTTGGTGCATCAGTAGCCCCTTGGTGCAGCAGCAGCCCCTTTGTGCAGCAGCAGCCCCTTGGTGCAGCAGTAGCCCCTTGGTGCAGCAGCAGCCCCTTGGTGCAGCAGTAGTATGCTGACCATAGAATATTAGAATTACATTGCCATTCTATTTCTATGGTGCTGTCTACACAGTTATTCCCCTCTATCCTATACCTTCTCAATAAATGGATTTTGTATTCATGGCTTATGACATTTGAAATTGTCTGCAGAAAACAAATGCTGCATACATACAGTATCATTTAAGCTGTACGACACTTACACTGACCGTGATTAGGTATGATGGTTGGCCAGAACGTATAGCTTACCGCCCTATGTAAGTCCAATTAAGTATATATGATA
This sequence comes from Oncorhynchus clarkii lewisi, assembly GCF_045791955.1. NCBI lineage: Eukaryota > Metazoa > Chordata > Actinopteri > Salmoniformes > Salmonidae > Oncorhynchus > Oncorhynchus clarkii. Next base: position 79,899,916 of record NC_092147.1, on the reverse strand, counting down.
ACCTAAACACATCATCAATTCAAATGCTTTTTAAATATGTATCTCTTGACTCAAAAGAATGAATGAAGCAAAACCATAATTCACAAATAGCCTGGTTCTCCAACAAAATATATATAATATAAAAAATAATAAGCACAAAGAAGGCAAATAACAACAAAAAAAGGACATGAATTAGCAATGCCGTAAGAACCTGGGCAGTGCTATGGTGAGGTGTAACAGTTTAGACGTACTCTCTGTTCTCATAAGTGTTGCATAGCAGACATTTTCCAGTGTTGTTGAAGGTGGCGATGCCTCTCAGATACTCCTAAAGTGGTTTATTCTGGTAGTCCTCCACGAGTCGCATCAACTCTTGCTGGCGGCTGTGCACGCGGGGCAACGTCCGTGCCTATAGAACACTAGCGAGTTCCTGCTCCCTCTGTAGTGACTTCCTATGTTGTTGTAGTTGCAAGGCGTCGAGGAACTGGCAAATTGTGGTTTGTGTCACTGTGGTATCGGTAAGACGCCCCACAAACGACTGACACGAACCATCCCTTTGTGACGTTATTGGTCTTCCCCATGTCCTTCAGGACAGTATCGTAGTAGTTCCACATTTCTGTAAGCAAAAGATAGAAACATGTTAAGACACCCATTTGCTGTTGTCATCAACCTTGTTGAAATATTCCAGTGCTCTTCTTCGGCTTCTTTGACCCTTTCCCAACGGGCGCCCAATCCATGTGTCCTCGAAGTCAGCCACAAATATGGACAACGCTGGGTCTTGAAAGACCAGAGTTTAAAGGAGATGGAGGAAACATCTCATCACATCAGAGGACGGGACAAATGCGAGCTTGTGGAGCATCTTGAGGGCAAAGTCGGGGTCCCTGAGGTACTTTGATGCCACCTCAGGACGGCGGGACAGTTGCCGTCTGAAGTGTGGTCCCAGATGGAAGAAGCAACCCCGGTTGCGGACCGGGACACCTTCTTGAAGGCCTTTACGGGAGCTGCTGGCTCAAAGTCAGTCATGACTGATTCTGGCTTCAGATCCGGGTTCAATTTCTTCAGTGCCTGGAACGCACAACTGTATGTCCACACACAAAAATAAAATAGTAGGCTGTTAGATTGCATTTTTTTAAATGAACTTAATTTATGCTTTTGAATGCATCACTCACTGAAATTACCGTTTTCCAATAGCATTGCTACGTTCTCCAAAAATGCTAGCCAGATTCGTATTCTCATTCTGGACCTTCCTAAATAACTAGCTAACACAAATTGTAAAAACTGTTGGGAGGAAATATCCACAGCCCAGGGAAGTCAAAAATAAGCTAAACTTCTAAAGAGTGAACTATCCCTTTAAAACAACATTAATATGCTAGTAAATGATTATCCCTAGGCCTACCTCAGACTTATCGGGCAGCATACTAATGGCTGCAACAAGCACAGCCTCCTGTCGCATATCCCGTGAATATGTGAGCATCCCGTGGATGGTGTACACCTGCTGGAATGGAAGTGGGACCTTCTTGAATGTTCCATTGGCAAACCAGTACTCACAATCACACAGGAATTCCAAGTTGTCTTTGGTTGTGAAGATCCAAATCCTGTCTGGGTTTGGCCCACTGTCATGCTGAAGAAACAGCTCTCCACAATGCGTAGTATGGTAGATCTCAGGTATGACCAGGTTGGAGAGGGTTGCCGGGCCTCCCCCCCGTCATGCTCCTCATCTGAGGGATGACTGGATCCACTTCAGGAGTGACAGGATTGGGGAGAGTTGCAGGTCCAACCTGGTCACCACCAGCTGCCGTGCCATGGTTCCCAGGGACTGTAGCCGGAACCTGCGTCTGCTTGTCTTCTTTTGCCTGTGCCTCTGTATACTGATTATTAAGTTCTATTCCGAGGGCAAATAATGCCTGACAGCATCTGACATGGCCGGTGTAGCAGACTCCAAAACGTGCAGTGTGCTTTCCATGGTCTCCAAACTCCTCCTCTTCATGTTGTTCAGTACATGTCGGACTGCTATCTGCTTTCCGTCCGGGATGTGGTTGTGGTCTCCCAACAACCCCGTCAGTGAGGACGGCACGAGTACGAACTGTACTCTGTACCTTTACAGAAAGATTTGTTAGCCATATCTCGTTCTTTTCTGTAAGCGTAGCCCCCATGCACCAGGATTCTGTTTCCAAGCACAGAGGACAAACTTGGGTTCCAAAGTTAGGTTCCATTGTAGCTCCTTCTTGGGGACCTCCTCAGAAAGGAATGACTGCTGAGGAAAAGGGTGCTCTATTTGTACAACATCTTGGGGTTATTAGCATCCCAGTGATTTGCAGGTCTATTGTTTGACTATCAAGATCCAAAACTGCAGTTCCTTTCTACAGTCATGTGAAAATTAGCTTTTTTCCCTATCTTCTAAAACAAACCACTAAATGTTTTCTTAAATTAATCAAACTATAGGATAATTAATAGTCTGTAATACAAACACTAATCATTTTAACTGTAACATAGTAGGCTATGATAATTTAACATCACAAACAACAACCTGTACCCCCGCACACTGACTCAGTACCGGTACCCCCTGTATATAGCCTCGGTACCGGTACCCCCTGTATATAGCCTCGTTATTGTTATTTTATTGTGTTACTTTAGTTTATTTAGTAAACATTTTCTTAACTCTATTTGTTGAACTGCATTGTTGGTTAAGGGCTTGTAAGTAAACATTTCACGGTAAGGTCTACCTACACCTGTTGTATTCGGCAAATGTGACAAATAACATTTGATTTGATATATGTATTCTATCTAAAAACATGTGTGCCTCCATATGTAAAATCCTCTTTGTGTGTGTCAGGCTTGTTTATCCCTAGCTGTAATGAGGATGGATACTACAGGAAGCTGCAGTGTGATCAGGCCAGGGGAGAATGCTGGTGTGTCGACCAACAGGGAGGGGAACTAGCCAGCTCCAGAATCCATGGCAACCCCGACTGTGGTAAGAGACAATCGGGGTTCAATTTCTGAAACCCCCTGGCACACACTCAGTATAGAACCCAACTCACATACTTAGTAGGCTACAGACCACCACACACAATCAGTATTGATACCCATACAGTCTGTACTCCAACACATACATTTTATTTTATTTTTACATTTGAGTAATTTAGCAGACGCTCTTTTCCAGAACAACTTACAGTAATTCGCAGTGTTGTGTTCAAGATCACCTAAAGCGAGACCGATTCAAGACCAAGACCGGAGCAAATCGAGTCTGGGGCAAGACCATGACTGGGAGGGGGACAAGGGGCCTGAAACTGAATCAAGACAGAGACCAGAAAAATGCGAGTCCAATTCAAGACCATGATTTTCATTTTGTAAAATCACCACCATAATAAGAGTTCAAAATGTCCAGTATTTCTGTGTTCATATTTCAGAACAACATCTGGATTCTTTGGACATTTCAGAATGGTGAAAAAATTCATGCTGAGGGAAAATAGAGCCACTATTACTAACCCAAACACAGTGGGGAACTATGAGGGCCATCTATGCCTTCAGAGAAAGCTAAGGATTTATAAAATAATAATAATAACAATGATAATTTTTATGACATTATTATTTTCAATGATGTTCTGATTTAATCCCTTGTTTTTGTTGGAAAGGGTTAAAACTGTAAAGAAAAAAGATCCAATCAGGATTTTTCTTTGGTCTTCTCTGGGGAGAAAAATCTAGCTAGCAAAGTCAGCCATCAGATAGAAGGCATTTGCCATTCAACTGTTGAAGAGCAACATTTGAGTGACAGTGGAATAAACCAATTTAGACTTGTAATGGGTGGGACTGTTTTTACAAAAAACATATGGAAACTTCTGCCTTCTCAAAAGCCAACAGTCGCAGTAGTTCTCCCACGGTCTAGCTAGCTATCTTCTGTTGTAGGCTAGTTTACAGCGGCTGCAGCAGGTGTTATTGAAGAGGATGTTGTTGCTAGTTTGTTAGCTTCTCCCTTTTCAAGAATAACTTTCAACAAGAAGTTAACCTTTTACTGCAGTGGGCTAAATCAGGCTCACACACAGTGTGGTTCTTGGTAGTCTTAATCAAATCTACCTTGAAACTAAAGTATCCACCTCACACACATGGTTATGGACTTAAAAAAATAAGACACCTGTACCATGTCAGATATAGAGTTGAAATGTATTCCAATTTTAGTTTGCTTCCCAATATTACACTTTATATACATCACAGAAGACTGAAATATAACAAAACTGTTTGACATAGAAACACTGGATTTTCATCTGTTTAAAATATTATATGTATTAATTATGAAATAATATTAATAACATTCCACCCATGAGGCCAAAGAGGGCACTTTTGTTAATTGACTGCAGGAAAGGGTTGTTTCAAATTATCATCTGGTGAGTGGAACTGTGTTTTTTGTAATAATAATGTATCATTTTTTAGTTTTTGCTCAATCTGATTGGGTGGGCCTGGAAGGGCCTGGCTCCCCGGTGGGTGGGCCTGTGTCCACCCAGGCCCACTCATCCTTACGCCCCTGATGGCTTAATTGCACATCACAAATAGCCTACTAACCAAGACTTCGGACCAAACTTTTTCAATACCTGGTTTGCATACACATTATTGCCTGAGACTCCCGAGTGGCGCAGCATCTCAGTGCAAGAGGCATCACTACAGTCCCTGGTTCAAATCCAGGCCGTATCACATCCGTCCGTGATTGGAAGTCCCATAGGGAGGTGCACAATTGGCCCAGCGTCGTCCAAGTTTGGCCGGGGTAGGCCGTCATTGTAAATAAGAATTTGTTATTAACTGACTTGCCTAGTTAAATAAAGGTTAAATAAAAAAGTATATAGTTAGCATTTACTGGTAGATATCATAAGTTGAAACGTCTTTCCCGGCTACCGATGACGTTCTTCTGTGAGCTGCTCCATGCCAAAACCAGTTGTGAGCTGCTCCATGCCAAAACCAGTTGTGAGCTGCTCCATGCCAAAACCAGTTGTGAGCTGCTCCATGCCAAAACCAGTTGTGAGCTGCTCCATGCCAAAACCAGTTGTGAGCTGCTCCATGCCAAAACCAGTTGTGAGCTGCGCGCTCTTGCTGCCTGCAGATGATATTCCGCTACTTTGTGCATCATTTCTCTAATCTACTACATAATGGCTAATTGGGGCGGCAGGTAGCCTAGTGGTTAAGAGCGTTGGGCCAGTAGCCGAAAGGTCACTGGTTTGAATCCCCAAGCCGACTAGCTGAAAAATTGGTTGATGTGCCCTTGAGCAAGGCACTTATCCTCAATTGCTCCTGTAAGTCGCTCTGGATAAGAGCATCTGCTAAATTATGAAAATGAATAAGTCATATACCTCCACTACACTACTTTGATATGCATCAGTGGGGATTAAGAAGTGAGTATATGCAGTGCCACATTCAAGTTAGGGATTATTTGCACTCTAAAGAACCGCTTGTCGCTGTGAGAAAAGTATTTCAAGATAAAATGGTTGTCTGGCTGGACGGAACCTGCTGCTGATTAGAATGGTTCCTGTGGCAGGGTTCAGAAACAGCCATTGAAACACAGACAATGTCAAACACATGCCCTTTAGTTCACCTCTCTCTCTCTCTCTCTCTCTCTCTCTTTTCTCCAGATGACGCGGTGGCATATTCAGGTGATTTTGGCAGTGGGGTCGGATGGGAGGATGAGGAAGATAAAGAAGCGGAGGAGAATGCAGAGGAGGAGGAAGGAGAGGTGGGAGAGGCAGATGATGAAGGATATATTTGGTGAAGAAAACAATGAAGTCTAGCTAGTCCAACATTACTACCGGAGTATCTCAACTTCTCTCTCTCTCTCTCACACACACACACACACACACCCACACACACACACAAATAATGATCCTGGAAACCTGAAGAGATGGACACAATTGAAAAAATTGTTTGGAGAAGAGGAGGAGGGGTGGTGGGTTGGAGAAGAGGAGGGGTGGTGGGTTGGAGAAGAGGGGTGGGGCGTTGGGGGGTTGAAGAAGAGGAGGGGTGGGGGGTTGAAGAAGAGGAGGGGTGGGGCGGTGGGGGTTGGAGAAGAGGAGGGGTGGGTTGGAGAAGAGGGGGGTGGAGTGGGTTGGAGAAGAGGGATGTTGGAGAAGCGGGGTGGGTGCGGTGGGTGGTTGGAGAGGGTGGGGGGTTGGGTGGTTGGAGAAGAGGAGGGTGGGGGATTGGAGAAGAGGAGGGTGGGAACGGTGGGGGGGTTGGAGAGGAGGGTGGGGACTGTGGGGGGTTGGAGAAGAGGTGGACGGTAGGGGGTTGGAGAAGAGGTGGGGACGGTGGGGGGTTGGAGAGGAGGGGGGGTGGTTGGAGAAGTGGAGGGAGGGCGGTGGGGGGTTGGAGAGGAGGAGGTGGGGACGGTGGGGGGTTGGAGAGGAGGAGGTGGGGACGGTGGGGGGTTGGAGAGGAGGAGGTGGGGACGGTGGGGGGTTGGAGGGGAGGAGGTGGAGACGGGGGGGTTAGACTGGAGGGTAGGGGGTTGGAGAGGAGGTGGGGGCGTTGGAGAGGAGGAGGTGGGGACAGTTGGGGGTTGGAGAGGGTTGGAAAGGAGACGGTGGGGGGTTGGAGAGGAATGTGGGGACGGTGGGAGGGTTGGAGAGGAGGGTGGGGACGGTGGGAGGGTTGGAGAGGAGGAGGTGGGGACAGTGGGGGTTTGGAGAGGGTGGTAGGGGGTTGGAGAGGAGACGGTGGGGGGTTGGAGAGGAGACGGTGGGGGGTTGGAGAGGAGACGGTGGGGACGGTGAGGGGTTGGAGAGGAGGGTGGGGCGGTGGGGGGTTGAAGGAGAGGAGGGTGGGGCGGTTGAAGAAGAGGGGTGGGGGGGTTGGAGAAGAGGAGGGGTGGGTTGGAGAAGAGGAGGGGTGGGGCGGTGGGAGAAGAGGGATGTGGGGGGTTGGAGAAGCGGGGTGGGTGCGGTGGGTGGTTGGAGAGGGTGGGGACGGTGGGGGGTTGGGTGGTTGGAGAAGAGGAGGGTTGGGTGGTTGGAGAAGAGGAGGGTGGGGGGTTGGGTGGTTGGAGAAGAGGAGAGTGGGGGGTTGGGTGGTTGGAGAAGAGGAGGGTGGGAACGGTGGGGGGGTTGGAGAGGAGGGTGGGGACTGTGGGGGGTTGGAGAAGAGTTGGGGACTGTGGGGGGTTGGAGAAGAGTTGGGGACTGTGGGGGGTTGGAGAAGAGGTGGGGACGGTGGGGGGTTGGAGAGGAGGAGGTGGGGACGGTGGGGGGTTGGAGAGGGTGGTAGGGATTTGGAGAGGAGGGGGTTGGAGAGGAGACGGTGGGGGGTTGGAGAGGAGGGTGGGGACGGTGGGAGGGTTGGAGAGGAGGGTGGGGACGGTGGGAGGGTTGGAGAGGAGGAGGTGGGGGGTTGGAGAGGGTGGTAGGGGGTTGGAGAGGAGGGTGGGGACGGTGGGAGGGTTGGAGAGGAGGGTGGGGACGGTGAGGGGTTGGGGAGGAGGGTGGGGATGGTGGGGAATTGGAGAAGAGGAGGGGTGACAATGTGGGACATCAAACTAGAAACTGTGGTCTGACCAGTCAGGAGATGTGTCCTAAATTCTTGTGAATATCTTTATTTTTTCTGTTGTATGTGCAAGACAACTTTCTCCTGGAGAAGTTTTTAGCAGCTGAACATTTAAAGTTAAAGGCAGGAAGCAGCTGGAGGTTATGTGCTCATGTTAGGAACTGGAGATGCTTTTGGGTGCTTCTCAATTAGTCAAAAGTGGCTTCCTACCATTGGTTCCTATCCTTAATTTCCTTCTTTCTCTGCACTGATATGAAAGAACTGGACAGATAAAAGTCGATTTCCTTTGGGCTTTTGCTTACTGTTTTCACCAACCCAGTGCTTTCAAATTAGTGCAGAAGGAATCCACTTTATACTCATTGTATTTCTATTGCATAATTGAACTATCCCCATTCCATCCCGTATGCTCATCTGTGACAGTAGTTCTCTGTCTCATCAAGTCTAGTAAAATAAAGTTTCTCACTCTACACTCCTAAATGTGAATAAGTGTGTCTGAAGACAGATTTGCGACTATTATTATTATTAGTCCTGTATTGCTAATGCCTTGATATACTGGCAGACAGTACTGCTTGATTGACAATTATCCATTGTGTCATCTGTGGATCAACATTGTGTTTAATAATAAAATACATTGGTTCTACGTGGCCTTACCAGGCCACCATACTCCTCTGTCATACTGTCTTCTCCTTAATCTTGGTTTCCCAGAAGTAAAATTCTTGCAAAGTTGTCATTTCCCATTCTCGCCGTTTACATGTGAATCTGTCGACGAGCGATTATCCTCTGGTCTTTTGTCCACTCTGGACTGTTGTGTCCAGCAGTTCACTTCCATTCCTCCTAACCTTTTTCTGCAGCTTCTGAGGCTTACATCTATAGGAGGCTAGCAAACAACCGTGGCGCTTTGTCGTAGGACTAGTAGGCCCTAATAAAGTGTTGCCTCAAAGCGTCTACAACAGGTTCAAATACTATTTGAAATCTTTCAAAAATGTTGAATGTTTGCTCCAGCCTACCTTGCGTGCCAGATGAACTGTATTGGTTCACTGCATCGGGGAAGCTCAATAAAGCCCAGCCAAAGTGTTTGCAATTATTTCAAATAGTACTTGAACCCAGGTCTGACATCTATAAGCTCCTCTCTCTGAGTGCAAGGGAGAGAATAACAGATGTGTGAAAAGGGGTCTTGGCAGCTTTTTCCTCTGAGCTACCCAAAGGGACCAATCAGTCTGTGCAACATCAGATTTCTCCGCCCGGCCGGGAGCAACTTCTTAATTTTATGATGCTTTACTGTAATAGTAGGAATTTATCCTTGAGATGGGTACCGTATGAAAACAGAGATGACATGGTGGAAAACACTGAATGTGTTCGGTACTAATCTGTAGAGATAGTATCTAAAGCTGTGAAGACTCATTATAGCTCGTTTTATAAGATAAGTACCTGTGTGTCTGACATTGGGGGAAAAAACAAGATGGGTCATTATCAATCCTATCATATAAGATCTTTATTGTCTGAGAACAATCTGTTACACAAGAAGACAGTGTCAGAGGCTCAGACAGTAGTATGAATGAATCATGTATGTACTAAAATCAACTAATTTCAAATACCAGTACTTCAAAGATGGAACGTTAGTCAGCTCTGGTCCACTCGTGGTAATCATGTTACGGTGGTATTGTAACATTGAGGAGAGACGAGACTAGTCTGGCTGACACGCGAGCTGCGACTCACGGTCAAGGACTTAGAAAGGCTGGTGTTAGCAAGCCTAAGAAATGACGTGATGGTAGATAAACGTTCTCACATTTCAAACTGATATTAGTAGAACCTTAAAAAAAGGTCATAGAAAAGTGAGAAAGTTATTGCCTGACAGAAGTTAGTCTTTGTAAGTACTCTGTGTGTGTAATTAGTCACAGTTTGCTCTGAGCAGTCTGTAGCCTCCACACCCTCCTGACTCCCTCATCGGTCGTATCCAAGTCCCGGAACACACCAATGTCGCTCTTCTGGGCGTATCGCCGTAGCAACGGTTCCAAGACAGTCATTGGGACACTGAAGTTCAGGTGAGGGTAGGTTACCTTGGCAGAAAAGTCTCTGGTGTTACTGGAAACCAGACCTGGAATACAATAAGGACAATCAGCCATGAGGTTTGGGTTAGAGAGAGAAGGGTCTGAAATGTGGCATTAGACACAGTACTATTAATGAATGGCTGTCCTGTCATATTTTCTATGGTCAACCAGTGCCCCCCACTGTTAAAAAAACAGTATCACTCTTTCAAAATCTGCAGTTGCAGGCGTCTGTTCCAGCCACAGCTGTTCATCAGGGCCTTGACCCTGAATCAGGTGTTTTAGAGCAGGGCTGGAACTAAAGCCTACAAACCCAGTCGCTCTCCAAGAGTAGGGTTGACTAACTCCATCCATGGCTTACCTAGCAGCTCTCCTGATCCTGCCCGCACCACAGCTCCTCCGCTGGCCCCTGCCTGCACTGCAGCGGTTGTCTGCAGCATGACAGCCTGGCCATGACAGCCGATCGCCCTGGACAGGATGCCACTGGTCAGAGAGGGACCACAACGCTGGCCGAAAGCTCCGAAACCCACCACCACCACGTCCTCACCTACGGACCGACACGAGGAGACAACTCAAACGGCACCCTATCACCTTCGAGATTATTTCAATATCTGAATCACATTTAGTTTATAAAGCCCTTTTTACATCAAAGATTTTTACAGTAACCTGGCTTAGTAGACCAATCAGAAGCACAATGACAAGATAAGGTTTCCTCCTTTCAGGCAGTTTTAGAAGAACCAGACTCAGAGGAAAGGCCCATCCTCCACTGGCTGTCCTCTTGTAAAGAAAGAAAGAGTACACATAGTGGAGTCAATGTGACAGTGACATCATGCCTACCTGGTGTAAACGATGTGGCCAAGCGTGACACAACTACCTCCGGGGGAAGGTGTCTTAGCTGCACCACGGCTACATCATAGGGAGACGATGCCTTGGTGGAGTACAGGACATCACTCACCACGGCATGAAATCTATGGGGAGGAAAAAAGGAACGTAAGCCTTCACTTTGTTCTGGATAATGTTGTGTGGCCTACTTTCATCTTCCTGCTGGTATGGAACAAATGTTATTTTTTTATGTTTGCCCTGGATTTCTCTTGGAAACCAGCTTAAGTGAAACTTGAACCATCAACCCTGTATCTCCCATACCATGAAGGACATGACCTCTTGGCAGAGGTTACACTACACTTGCATACATGAAGCTTCAGCATTAATGAACTTCCTATGAGATGCATACAGAACAGTAACCATTATTGGTGTTGAATCACTGAATGTTATGCGAGATGCAGATAGGTCAGGCGAGTAAAATGGCAGCATGGTCCCTGTCATTGGTGTTGAATCTTACCTGTCATTGGTGTTGAATCTCAAGGTGACAACAGGTTTTCCATTGACAACATGTCGACAGGTGACCACCAACCGCGGACTAACCAGAACCCCAGAGCCCCAGAATTGTCCAGCGTCTACTAAGGCCACTGTGGGGTACGTCTGAGTTTCAGTTTCACTCTGTAAGGCTAGAAAGAAGTCTGTGGGCTCCTGCATGTGGTGGATCTCTTGGTGTGGATTGCAAATATTCACACACTGTGTGATGTTCCTCAGAATCATCTGGAGCGAGCACACAAGCGTCAGCCCAATCCACTCGCTGGCTTTCCAGCACAAAGGGGACACGATCAAACCGACGAGGAGCGTTCGGTCTCCGTGGGGCACAAAAAGCCCCCCTCCCTCTGTACCGGGCAGGCAGCGGGCATCAGTGAGAATGAGAGCATTACCTTCCCCGGACAGGTTACTGATGATACCCTTGCTTAGTGTGCCCATGAAGAGATCGGGGCAGAAGGCGCCGAAGGGAGAGCCGCAGGCGAGGACCGCGCATCCTTTCCGGAGAGTGGAGCTGGTCGCCCATGGTATGGTTCCAAAGTTGATGTTTGATGCTTTGGCCAAGGCTGGTACCTTTGTTGTTGTTGTATGAAAAGACAAAATACAGATCATTAGACTATCAGCATTAAATGGTAACAATGAAAATACTGTAAAGAAAACACATGACTACAAGCAGGTTACTCATTCCAACTGTCTGGTACCTTGAGTACAGCAAACCAGCTCAGAAACTCTGAATCCCTAACCATCTCTGCATCATCATCCTCCTCCCCACCGTAAAAACTCCACTTATCAGACTCTTTGAAGATCTTCTCGAAAGCACTCTTGAACTCCAAACAGTTAGCGAGCATCAGCAGCTGTGCTGTCGCTTGGTGTTGATGCCGCGAGGTGCTGTTGCTCTCCGCGACGGTGCATGACTGGTATGCGCATTGGTTTGTGTCCAAATCTCGCTGTTCATGGATGTTAAGGCTAATTTTGAGTTTACCACTGAAACTGTCTGGTAGCAAGACCCGGTGATCTGAAGAGAAAGCGTCCTTGTCATTCATAAAGCGAGAAAAGATAAGACCATTGCAGAGAACGAGACTAGTCTGTGAGTTCAGGATGACTCCACTACAGCTTACAGGTTTCTGATCAGAAAAAGACTCAGACACCGTGACCACGCAACACATTTTTTCAGTCGACTCCATTTCGTTGTCAGTAGCTGGGGTGTAAAACGAGAGTTTCTATTGGTCAAATGCAGGTAGATCCCTCTCCGTGTCGTTCCGTTTAAAAAACGTTTTGCAAAAGAATATGCGTAATAAATACACCCCCTGGCTAACTAGCTAACATGAACTTTGTGCCAATGAAGCTTATCGACTTCCACCTACCAGGAAAAAGTGAGTTTAAAAGTACGACAACATATTCAAAAACCTTATGATGCGGATGGCGTTGCAGAATGACATCCAGAAATATCGATCATATCCTATCATCCAACAGGCAAAATATATGATTACTAATTTAACACAAACAAACAATATTAATACGATCGACCTTAATGCTGCGCGCTGCTTCCGAAACTCCTCTCATTGGACCAGAAGGAAAAGGGGGTGTAATGATAGCTTGAATTGTTACGTGATTGGCTTTCGCTTCTCCAGCTGTTTCCGGTTTCATTGGCTAGTTTCATTGTAGTCCAAGGAGAACCAACAGTAAATGTGTCATAAATCATGGATTGTAGAACATAAAATGAAACAAACAAAAAAAATCACTAATGGATTGTCCAAAATATTTATTTTGATAAGAGGGCATGCAGAATAATTTCACATTATGTACAAAAAGGATAAAAAGTACCCTCTATCTATTGCACTCACATATATTGTGTATTTCCTACAAAGCCTATATTCTTCAGTACCACACAAGTACCCTCATATTATAGCTATGAGCAGCCAATAATCACCAAGTACTTATTTTACAGTAACAAAAACCATCGATACAGTAGGTAGGTACTGGTAGTTGAAATGACATACATCGTCTGTGACTGACAACGTGGTTGTAATAAAACCCTGGTATTACAAAATACTGCACCTTTGTATTACAAACAAGCATTAATAAATAAAAAGTGATAATGCACTTGTAGTCACATTCATGGCATCAGTTGGTAGTGATTCAACTTGAATTGATCGATCAAAAACATTCATTTGACAACTTTGTCCTCATTGGTAAAATACTCCAGCTGTGCTTGATTGAGCTTGCCTGTTGCAATGGAACCAACAGAAAAGTCCCAGAAGTGCAAAGTGTTTGAAATATTTCTAATAGTATTTGAACCCAGGCCTATATTACGTGGAAGGCAACATCAGCAATGGCGAAAAGAAAACGCGGAACTGTTACACTAATAAGCACTCCTCTGTAATCAAATGCCACCGATTTAAAAAATAAACCGGGGTTACGAACTGGTTCAAAGCGATGGCATGTCCTACCCTATAAGTGTAGAGGTAACGTTGCCGAACATAGAGGGGATTCCCTAACTAACTTAATCATATTAATAAGAATGGTTTGACAGACATGAGGTATCCTTAAATGTTCACCACCAATAAGTAACCGATAATATATAATTGAAAACTACGAAATGTGTAAACTACGAAATCTTGGGTTTGCAGGTTGATACTTGGCTTAGACAAGGAAGTTTGAATTCACTACATAGGGCTCAGACGACCAATTATCAATGGGTTCAACTGTTAGAGGGTTATCAAACAATCACTAGGCCTGAATATTTTAATAGCTCAGTGTTTCCCCAACAGCACATATTTTTATTGTAGCCCCAAACAAACCAGAATTGATTCAACTTGTCAATTTATCATCAAGCCTCCATGAGTTGAATGAGGTGTGCTTATCCGGGGCTACAACAAAAAATACTGAAAGTTTATCAATAAAAGTACATTTTTCTTAGAAATATATTTACTTACTGAGGGCACACTCAAATGCAAAAATTACAATGAATGCTAGCAGTTGATAGCTTTTCCAGCAGGTAGATGTGTGAGTCCTGTACTCTTGTGCATACAAAACAGTTGATAAACAAATACTCTTCCTTTTCACACTATTGAGCCTTGCTGGCCTGCATTACACATCGATCATAGTTACTGGAACCATGCTGGAAAGGACAATTAGAAAACAAATGATGAAGCCCACCCAGTAAGGTTCAGGTTAGCTCTATCGTGTGAATCAGGCAAAAGAGAGATAAGATGGGAGTGATATATAGATCAGTCAATGTACTGTGAGAGCCAGCGGAAACCATCTCCATATCCCTGTCTCTTCAGAACACTGCACATGAAGATCTCCATGGGCCTCAGGTTCAGCTCCTTCAGTGACACATTACCCTGAACAGAGATACACACGCAGACAGAAGAGACAAGTAAAGATGAACCTCCATTCCAACCTTTTCCTTTGTGTTGCAGTGAAGGCGAGACTACAGAGTTAGCATAATAAACTACCATAATTAAGTGGATGCTAACTGTACTTTAAATATAAATTTGTCATCCCAATCTAGTCATTGTCAAGACTGGACCCCTCTGCCTATCTCTGTAGGCCACCACCTTGAATTAGTTTCATCAGACGTCAGTTTCTCTGGAGGCTGCTGCTTTAGAGGGTAAACCATGTGGGGTGCATTTAAAGCCTCTCTCCTCCTGCAGGTTGGCATTTATTGTAATGAATCTTGATCTGGAGGCAGCTCTGCAGAGTCATCACTAGCTATCACAGCCACAAAGATATCCAACCTAATCCTAACCTTAAATTAAGACTAGAAAGCACTTTTTTTTCATGAATTTTTACTATGTTGCCAATGTTGACTTTGCAGCTGGGCCATCTAGCAGAAATCTCTCAGTTCTGCCTCCAGGGCAAGAATTGTGACAAACATCGACCTGCTCTCCTCCCTACCTTTCCAGTAGTGTGTCCAATGAGCCCGAACATCCCTCTGAGTGCGTCTTCACTGATGGCCTCTGGACGGTCGATCTTATTCCCCAGGATAAGTACAGGCACGTTGGAGATGGTGTCGTCTGTTAACAGCGCCTGGAAAGAGAATGTAGAGTGCCAGTTTAATGCCCCGCTCATCAGTGAAAAGCAATGGTGTATTGGTTAGCATTTAGCCATACAATATCTACTGGGTGTAGGATAGGCTGCTTATTTACAGTTTTTCCCTATGGTTAACACAAGTTTGCTGAAACTAAATCTCAGGTACACAAAACTCTAACCACAAAACAGTTAGCCATCTTCTCCAAACCCCACAGACATCTTGCAAAATGAAACACAGCAATCAAAATCATGTACTCCCTGCTCAAAATGAAACTCTGCATACAAATGAGACACACACACACACATCAAATTAATCTAATTTAGTGACAACCAAGATCACACCAATGTGACATATTCAAAGCAATACTATCAGAACCTATTTCAGTGTAAATACTTTTTTAAAATTTGTTTTATTTTTTTGTAGTTATACTGTTATTGTTTGTGTTTACTCAAACAAGAAAGGAACACAAATGCAGGATACGGGCTATGGTTGATAAGCTCACTCTGATGTTATTAAAGATGGCAGGGTTTTCAATAATCTGTTGTATGATTTCCCGCAGTCTTATGGCACTATTTTCAACTACCATTTGCACAATGGCAGCCTCCTTTTAGTCTGTAAATAGACGCGTTCTACCAACGTGGTGATCGTCTTTCAGTTCTACAAAAACAAAATAGGATACAGTACAGTAAACACTACAGTAACAGTATACAATAAACATGTTACAAAGTAGTATTGCTCCCAATTTCATACATACAGTAATACATGAAACATTTACTTTGTTTCCCCTTAGTGTGTATTGGAATCGACAGTCTTCACTGTGCTTCACTGCACTCTCTGCCCAGCCTCTCTCATGGCCAAACCATGGTTCAGATTGGGCTGAACTCTCTGCCCAGCCTCTCTCAAGGTCAAACCATGGTTCAGATTGGGCTGAACTCTCTGCCCAGCCTCTCTCAAGGTCAAACCATGGTCCACCACAGTCGCCAGATATCAGATATTACTCTCCTTGTTCTTAGTCTTCCTCCACCTCTACCTCTCTCTGCCAAGTTTGCATCCATTATTCTCCAAACACAGGAGTACTCACCTGTGGACTTTTTATCCATACCAAAAGGTCTGATTGCAAAGTGAACATTTAGTGTTTGCACATGTTAAGAGTGAATGTGATCAATTGGTCATTTACCGTAGCTTGTTGAACAGTGTTGCTTTTCATTTGCACACAAGAGATTTTATTTGTGAAGATCGCGATGACTTACTTACATCCAGTTCAATTTTGGCTTCTTGTAGTCTCTCATGGTCTGCCGAATCCACCATGTAGACTATACCGTTTATAGCTGGGAGGTAGTTCTTCCAGATTCTCCTGGCTGCGAGTGAAAATCAAAGCAGTTTCATTGTTCACAAGTGACCTCTCACTGCCACTTAAGCCTCAGTATCACCTGAAGGTTTCAAGACTTAACCATTAGAGAAAGCACAGTGTGCATACAGTTTGAGTTCTAATGTGTACCTTGTGTGTGACCACCAAGATCAAATGTTGTGAATGTCATCCCAGCAATGGTCAGCTCTTCTGATGCTGTGGGACAGAGGCAGACAAATAGACTAGCTGAGGAACCACCAGATAAGGGTCATTCGATGAGCGCACTTAAGACAACTACAGACAGCCATAAGTAAGTGAGCAAGGTGTCTGAACATCCTCCATGTCTTACTGGGGTGTAGTGTTGGCACATGCTGTCCCAGTCGGTCATCTCTGAGCATGTGCAGTAGCGTTGTTTTCCCAGCATTGTCCAAACCAAGGAACACCAGTTTCCCAGACTTCTTATATAAACCTAGAGGGATAAACAAGAATAGAGACAGTTTATTTACCAGATGTAATGTAGTAAAATATGCTGATGAAAATATGACACGGGATTGAATACCTGATCTGACCATATTATGAAACGCAGTTATTGGTAGAGCATGAGGGTCAAAATACAGGGACACTCAGAAATAAAGTCTCAATCTTCAGTAAGTAATTCATTTTTCTCCAGTAGTTAGTATTAATGATTTAATGGTATACATTTTAACTGTACCTAGTAACTGCAGCACACCACTGAGGCCTCTGTAGATCCAGTTAAATATAAAGGACATGTCTGTTGTCTTCACCTGAAACAGAATGGTTAGAGGTTTTAAACACCTGAAACAGCTTTTTCCTACACTCTAGAGGCATGATCATTATGAGTAATTCTATGCAGAAAAAAATATGCATTATTTTTTTACATATCTCAGCACACGTCTTGAGCTGTCTGGTGGTTATTTTTTTAGGCAACTAAATATGCATCTCTGCTAAAATCTGGGTAACAGATTGAAAGGAATGAGTATGAAATAACTAACAGAGAATAATACCCTCCACACACGTGATAAAATACAATTTTGTAGTGAAAATCACAAATCACACAGCGCAATAGACCTAGTCATGGCTATTTAACCTCCAATACTAAAGCTCAATTGTTCAAACTTTTTTTCCCAACCCCGGATTACCTCTTTGGTATGTGCAAACTGCTCCCAGTTGTTATGCCAAGGCGAGAAAAGTGAAGGAAAATAATACATCTACCACAAACTGTAGCCCGTTCACACTAACAGAGAGCTGGCTAACTGATCGAGAGGTATTCATGTCTCCTGAGACCCGACCTGGGAACCCCAGGGTCCAAAATTCCAACTTTTCCCTCTGGTCTGGGTCGGGTCTCAAGTCTATGTAATGACAGCTGATAGACCTGAGTGGACCCGACCACGGCTCTGCATAGCTTATAGCATATTTATTTTATGCTAATAAAGGTTCATTTATTGACTTATAGAAGGCTTAGCCAACATATAAAGATCTATTTGTTAACCAGAAGAGTAACTTGGCTGATAAACATGATTTGTTTTGTCAATCGGGGTCGGGTCTAGGTCTGATTGTCCTCGGTCATTTCAGGTCCAACTTTTTGGACCCGAGAAGACCTCTAAACTGATCATAGTACTCAGACTATTTTTATGAACAAGTTGTGGCTACAGATGACATTTGACACGTCCGGGGCTGTCATGGAGCACCTGTTACTTTCTTGACAGTGTCTACTAACTTGCTGTGTGAATATTATAAAAGTAACCTTACAAGAATGCAAAAACGAATACAAGAGTTACCTATAGCTGCCCAGCTATGATAAAATACACGGTTATTGAGTAAGATTGGTAGTTGTATTGACTAAAGACGTGCTATACATTATAACTGAAATTGTTACAATGGAACTGGCTAATTACACAGTATCCTAGCTATACTGTTGTTGACACCATATTGCAATTCGGTCTGTGACTGAAAAGTTGCAACATCAGAGTTGCTGAATTAAACAGCAATATGAAGTTAAACAACAAACCGAGTAGGCTAGGCTGAATAGTTCGCAATTATTACAGCCCACTCCCATACGATCAAACTAAAAACATACTAGCTTGATTTTATGATAAACAAATATCTACTAGATAATGATTTTCATGTAACTACTGAAGGTAAACATTTCAACAATTTACCTTGTCTCAGTGGTTCTAACACTCCGTCCTGTTACTTTTGGTCCAGGCTTTCTCCGTGGATGACAGGTCGAAATTTGACAGTTCACCGGAAATGCGTAAGAACTGGGGGGGTGTCACGTGTCAAAATACGATCCAATACGTTTCTGTAATTAGATTCTGAGACAAAGAACTCAATCTCGAATCAAAACACAGTTGATGTTTTTCAAATAGAAAAATACACATGCCATCTCGAATGAGAATTTACGCACAACCATGCAGGGAATTACATAATTCGGAAGCCCGCTGTGTTATAGAAAATTGCCGCTAGATGGCAGTATTGTGTATTTCAACATCAGTACAGCATGCGACTGTTCTAGCAAAGTGTAACCAAATCAACCCTCATCTACATAACATGTCAGCTGGGTAACAAGAGTAGAACTTTCTACAAAATGTCAACAAAGACCCAAATAAAATATTGAAATTAAACAAAATGATCAGACATTTTTTCAACAGAAAAAGCTTTATTAAAAGGCTATTGAGATGATCCTGGCATACAGTGAATGAGTAGCTATAGCTAGCACACTACCAGTGCAAGCTGTTGGACAGCACATCTCCAATGAGACCTTTGTTAAATAACAGGGAAAATGCATTTCCTAAGACATGATTTCATTACTCTTTGTCCTTCCATCTCCTCTCATCTTCCGAGTGTGGAGAAGATAGTCTATTTTTTCTCAGTCACACCCACAACCATCGACTATTATCTTCAAGTATGCTAGCTAAACAGATGAGACACTTCTGGTCCATTGAGTCTCCTTTGCAAAGTTACTTCTTCTCATAGTAGAACCATTTATCCACTGGAAATAGAAAAGCAAAAAAAAGAATCACATTAGATCTGTACAGGGTCAATTCCATTTCAATTCAGGCAGTAAACTGAAACTGCAATTATCCCCACTGAGGAAAAATGTAATTGGAATCTTAGCTTACTTCCTGAACAGCAATGGAATTGACTGTCCTAAAAGAAAATACAGTGGGGCAAAAAAGTATTTAGTCAGCCACCAATTGTGCAAGTTCTCCCGCTTAAAGATGAGAGAGGCCTGTAATTTTCATCATAGGTACACTTCAACTATGACAGACAAAATTAGAAAAAAAATCCAGAAAATCACATTGTAGGATTTTTTATGAATTTATTTGCAAATTATGGTGGAAAATAAGTATTTGGTCAATAACAAAAGTTTATCTCAATACTTTATTATATACCCTTTGTTGGCAATGACAGAGGTCAAATGTTTTCTGTAAGTCTTCACAAGGTTTTCACACACATTGGCTGGTATTTTGGCCAATTCCTCCATGCAGATCTCCACTTGAGCAGTGATGTTTGGGGCTGTTGCTGGGCAACATGGGCTTTCAACTCCCTCCAAAGATTTTCTATGGGGTTGAGATCTGGAGACTGGCTAGGCCACTCCAGGACCTTGAAATGCTTCTTACGAAGCCACTCCTTCGTTGCCCGGGCGGTGTGGTTGGGATCATTGTCATGCTGAAAGACCCAGCCACGTTTCATCTTCAATGCCCTTGCTGATGGAAGGAGGTTTTCACTCAAAATCTCACGATACATGGCCCCATTCATTCTTTCCTTTACACGGATCAGTCGTCCATGTTCCTTTGCAGAAAAACAGCCCCAAAGCATGATGTTTCCACCCCCATGCTTCACAGTAGGTATGGTGTTCTTTGGAAGCAACTCAGCATTCGTTGTCCTCCAAACACGACAAGTTGAGTTTTTACCAAAAAGTTATATTTTGGTTTCACCTGACCATATGACATTCTCCCAATCTTCTTCTGGATCATCCAAATGCTCTCTAGCAAACTTCAGATGGGCCTGGACATGTACTGGCTTAAGCAGGGGGACACGTCTGGCACTGCAGGATGTGAGTCCCTGGCGCCGTAGTGTGTTACTGATGGTAGGCTTTGTTACTTTGGTCCCAGCTCTCTGCAGGTCATTCACTAGGTCCCCCCGTGTGGCTCTGGGATTTTTGCTCACCGTTCTTGTGATCATTTTGACCCATACGGGGTGAACTCTTGCATGGAGTCCCAGATCGAGGGAGATTATCAGTGGTCTTGTATGTATTCCATTTCCTAATAATTGCTCCCACAGTTGATTTCTTCAAACCAAGCTGCTTACCTACAGCAGATTCAGTCTTCCCAGCCTGGTGCAGGTCTACAATTTTGTTTCTGGTGTCCTTTGACAGCTCTTTGGTCATGGCCATAGTGGAGTTTGGAGTGTGACTGTTTGAGGTTGTGGACAGGTGTCTTTTATACTGATAACAAGTTCAAACAGGTGCCATTAATACAGGTAACAAGTGGAGGACAGAGGAGCCTCTTAAAGAAGAAGGTACAGGTCTGTGAGAGCCAGAAATCTTGCTTGTTTGTAGGTGACCAAATACTTATTTTCCACCATAATTTGCAAATAAATTCATTAAAAAAATCCTACAATGCGATTTTCTGGATTTTTTTTCTCATGTTGTCTGTCATAGTTGAAGTGTACCTATGATGAAAATTACAGGCCTCTCATCTTTTTAAGTGGGAGAACTTGCACAATTGGTGGCTGACTAAATACTTTTTTGCCCCACTGTATGTGTACACAACCATGCAATCATTCCATGTTGGTCATAAAAGTGGGATTTTTACAATACGTCAATTAACCATCTGATAGTCAAGGCAGGGACTTACTTTTCACAATCTTAAGGTTAAAAATATTTTAAGAGACTTACCTGAGCAGGGGATATGATCTTCAGTTCCACAAGGGCTTGTCTAAAAAACAAGAAACAAATACAAGCATTAATAAATACATCATTGGATGGTCTGACTGAGCAAAGTGTAAAGATGTATGCCAGACATGTTTGACAACACCAGAGGTTTGTAGGAAGCATGTATGTGTAGAATATTACAAACCCTGCAATGCACTTTGAATTGCTCATTTTGATTTGAAGTGCTGACCCCATCAACAGAAGCGAGTTTCATCCTTGAATTGCTCTATTTTATTTGAATAGCTACTGACCGTAGTACTAACCACAGTACTGACCGCCGCAATTAAGAGCACAGCATATAAAAGGAGACAGTTCTGAGCTGACCCTGAAGTTCTAGAACATAGTCATAAAGAAGCAGGAAGTACTGACCCTGCCTACGACAGCCTTGGCCTCGTCCGTAGAGCAGCAGAAGGGGCTGTCTCCCGCCGACACACACGTGTTTTTACTGCAGAATGGGAGGAAACATCAGTCAGATATGAATTAATACTCTAATACTGTATTCAGATGAAGGGGTTAAACCAAGGCCTCATACCTTTTAAAGGGTTAAACATTTGTTATGATAAACTGTAAGGTCTCCTCTTCTAGGAGACCTCTGTGTGTGTATTAGCACCTGTTTTGAGTGTTGTGCCCTTCACACTATCAGAAGGCAGAAACCGCCTACGTTCATACTCCTCCTGTCTGGGCCCCACCTGGCTATCTGAGGTTCTGAGAATATGACTGGTGTTCCGAGAACACAAGGCTGCCGCAGGCCTGATGAAAACAGCCACCTGTCAGAAGATGCTTGGACTCGTTCACCTTGTTATGACCCTATACTTGTGATGAAAGGTCAAGTTTCGGTCAAACACTTCTGAGCTTTTAATTGCTGACAAGATGGTTGCTGCTGTCAGGGGGAGGTTAGATTTATTAAAATGTTGTTGCCAGGGAAACTCACACAAGGAGGACTGGGAGAGGCTATATGAGTTACAGGATGACTTAGACATTTTGTAGAACCTGGGGAGAGCTATCATATTCTGTACTCTGTACCAACTTCTGCCTACAATTGTATTACTAAAGCAGAATTTTAATAGTTAAACAAAGAATCTGTGTTTCCTTTCCATTACTAATGTATGTTTGATAATTATATAGACCTGATCATCTGTTGAAGAAATTGACCAACACAGATTCAAACAAGTTTTTGCTTGTTGCTGTACTCAAACAGAAGTCAAATCAAATTTCACAAATTAAGCAGCAGGGTTTACATGTTAGAATTACAGATGGGGCCTTTAAGAATGACTTCACATTAATTATATTAAAATGATGGGACTGTAATAAACACCAGTTTTAGAGGTACTGTACATTAAAAGGATTGTACATTGTGTTGTCTCCTCACCAGTTGAGTCCTCCAGCATTGGTCTTTTCAGAGATAAGTGCCTTCCAGAAGCCATGGGTGCTCTTGATTGTCTCAATGGCAAAGTCCTGACAGGGAAACATACAGACCGAGCAGAGGCTGTTGTCAGGGTAAGGAAACATACAGACCGAGCAGAGACTGTTGTCAGGGTAAGGAAACATACAGACCGAGCAGAGACTGTTGTCAGGGTAAGGAAGCATACAGACCGAGCAGAGACTGTTGTCAGGGTAAGGAAACATACAGACCGAGCAGAGGCTGTTGTCAGGGTAAGGAAACATACAGACCGCGCAGAGGCTGTTGTCAGGGTAAGGAAACATACAGACCGAGCAGAGACTGTTGTCAGGGTAAGGAAACATACAGACCGAGCAGAGGCTGTTGTCAGGGTAAGGAAACATACAGACCGAGCAGAGGCTGTTGTCAGGGTAAGGAAACATACAGACCGAGCAGAGGCTGTTGTCAGGGTAAGGAAACATACAGACCGAGCAGAGGCTGTTGTCAGGGTAAGGAAACATACAGACCGCGCAGAGGCTGTTGTCAGGGTAAGGAAACATACAGACCGAGCAGAGGCTGTTGTCAGGGTAAGGAAACATACAGACCGAGCAGAGGCTGTTGTCAGGGTAAGGAAACATACAGACCGAGCAGAGGCTGTTGTCAGGGTAAGGAAACATACAGACCGAGCAGAGGCTGTTGTCAGGGTAAGGAAACATACAGTTTGGGGGAAGTTTCCTGGACACAGACTAAGCCTAGTCCCTGACTAAAATGCAAACTCAATGGAGAATCTCAATTGTGAGTGTTTTAGTCCAGGACTAGGCTGAATCTGGGTCAAGGAAACCAACCCTTCGTATTTCTGTATTATGCTGAGCCGATCACTTTAAACCCAATTTCCTTACTAGTTACTATTGAACTTCACTGAACACAGGGGCATACTATGTTGCAACAGGATAATATCACCTTGTTGGTCTTGCAACGCTAGTGCTACTCTCTGTTCATCATATATGCATAGTCACTTTAACCATATCTACATGTACATACTACCTCAATCAGCCTGACTAACCGGTGTCTGTATGTAGCCTCGATACTTTTATAGCCTCACTATTGTATATAGCCTGTCTTTTTGTTGTTTTATTTCTTTACCTACCGATTGTTCACCTAATACCTTTTTTTGCACTATTGGTTAGAGCCTGTAAGTCAGCATTTCCCTGTAAGGTGAACCTGTTGTATTCGGCGTACGTAACAAATAAACTTTGATTTGATTTGAAATGTCAGCCCTCTATTTGGCCAATGCAATCTAGCCTGGGTACCACACCATTTCGGCATTCAACAACACTGCATTGCTACAAGGCTACGAAGGCATAACAACACGATGGCTAATGCAGAAACAGACTGGCATACAGGCTAAACTGCTATCCATGTACCTAGATTAAAAAATCTGTTTTAGATGTGTGGTGCAAATGATGTGCTACAAAGTAAACAGAATGAAAATGATCTTGATGAGTGTGGACGAAGATACTGGAACACGAGGCTCTGGCAATACCTTGCTTAATGCAACAGAAACATGGACCACTGCCTCAGACAGGGCTGACACTGTGTATTGTTGGGTTCTGAGAATAGGAAATATACTTATTCATGTCACTGATGGAGTGCTGAGGTTCAGAGGGTCTACACCAGAAGTTAAGGGTTATAGGAGGAAGGTACATAGTGTGTGCAACTAAGCTTGGAATGTGTTGAGTGCAGGGAAATGATTGCATGTGGCAGAACTGATAAGGGGAAAATCCACTGAAGGCTCATATGACGTAGCTACCTGCTCAGCAATAATGATGCAATGTTTAAAGATAAGGAGGAGACTCCACCCAAAGTGGGGTATGAATACTACCACAGGGGAAGCCATGTCTGTGTCTGAGTTACAGCCGTATCGACCCTTTGGGAAGAATTAAATTTGGTTAAGCTTCTCTAGTGTCCGTGAGTTATTTACTCAAAAGTAGAACCTGACAGTAGGGAATACAAGATGGATACCTTGTCTTTGAACGCTCCGTTGAAGGCGAACTGGTTCTCTGGTTTCCCGTCTGGTACCTTGTACCTCCTGAACCAGTCCACCGTGGCCTCCAAGTAACCTGGCTTCAGCCTCTGGATGTCACTGATGTCTGAGGTACACAGGATAAGGAGACAGGTGAGAGGATGACTGTGGCAATAGGAACACACACACACACACACACACACACACACACACACACACACACACACACACACACACACACACACACACACACCCCTGGGAAAACAATAGTTCAATCATTGCATTCTTCACTTGAGCAATCATATTCCAATACTACTACTTGCAGTGACTGGACCAATGGGCAGCATTAAGGAATGGCCTGTTGTATTAGGAATTGTCAGTTTAGCCCACATCCAGCTCCTCCGGTGCTTACCGTTCAGGTCCTTAGCTTCAGGGTCCTCCACGTTGATGGCCATGACTTTCCAGTCAGTCTCCCCCTCGTCGATCATGGCCAAAACCCCCAGTACCTTCACCTTGATCACTTCACCACGCGAACACACCTGGAGAGGAGAGAGGGATGTGATCAGTACAACATAGAGAAGTAGGATATTGGTATGGGGATAGGTCAATTTCAATGATAGTATGTCAAATACAGGTCACATGCCTGAGGAAAGTTAATTTCATCAGACACCCACACATGAAGCTCACACCATAAATTCACTACAGACAGCTGATGTAGTAACAAAACAGCCAAATTGGTACCAACATACTTTTCAAAATTGGACACTTTGCTTTGGTGACAAAAAGCTGCTTTGAATGACACCTGAAACAAGTAAGAATGTCAGAGAGTGAATGGAATAAACCAGATCCGCTCTAAAGGTTTAATGGTTACAGGATAAAGAACAAGTGCTGTACCTTGGTACCGATTTCACAGACGTCAATTGGGTCGTTGTCACCACAGCAGCCAGTGTCTCCATCTTTGTGCCCGGGGTCCTCCCATGTCTATCAAGAAAGAGAAATATCACTGTCAAAAAAAGATTGAGATACTTAGTTCATATCACTACAGAGAAATAGGCAATCAATGCCAACTCCGTTCTAGGTGATCAATGAATTCAGTTAGACACGGATAGCGTAGTCTACATTGTCAGACCATATGTAGCTTGATACCAGGTTAGTGACTGTCTGGTGCCAGGTTAGTGACTGTCTGGTGGCAGGTTAGTGACTGTCTGGTGGCAGGTTAGTGACTGTCTGGTGGCAGGTTAGTGACTGTCTGACCTGAGGTATTGCTCCATAGTTCCAGATGTAGCCTTTGTGGGGGAAAACGTTGGCGACATAACGCAGGTTCCCCTTCTTCACATCCTGCTTGATCGGATTCAGGGGGTCTTTGGTCGCAATCTGGAAGTAGCAAAGCCAAACATTATTAAATGTGCTTCCACCGTCTTGAGAAACAATCTGTCCCTAATGGACACACGTACTCTTAAATCTCCACCCAGTACAGCCAGAATAAGACTGGCCACCCCTCAGAGCCTGGTTCCTCTCTAGGTTTCTTCCCAGGTCCCTGCGTTCTAGACTGTGTTTCTACCTCTGCATTGCTTGCTATCTTTTAGGCTGGGTATCTGTAAAGCACATTTTATTTATTTTATTTCCCCTTTATTTAACCTGGTAGGGTAGTTGAGAACAAGTTCTCATTTACAACTGCGACCTGGCCAAGATAAAGCAAAGCAGTTCGACCCATACAACAACACAGAGTTACACATGGAATAAACAAACATACAGTCAATAATACAGTAGAAAGTCTATACAGTGAGTGCAAATGAGGTAGTATAAGGGAGGTAAGGCAATAAATAGGCGAAGTAATAACAATATAGCAATTAAACACTGGAATGGTAGATGTGCAGAAGATGAATGTGCAAGTAGAGATACTGGGGTACAAAGGAGCAAGATAATTAAATACAGTATGGGGATGAGGTAGTTGGACTGCACATTGTGACGGCTGATGTAAAAAGGTCTTTATGAAATAAATTTGATGCCTTATTTTGCTTACCTCTTGACTAGCTAGGGGTCAGATTCCCAGACAAAAATGAAGCTCAGTCGAGGATTTTTCAAACGCATGCTCAATGGAGAATCTCTATTGAATTAACTAAAAATCTAATGGACAAGGCCTAATCGGGATCCAGGAAACCGGCCCTAGATCGTAAAAGCCAGACTTATCTGGCTAAATAAAGGCTGAGTTGTTCTGATTAGTGACAAATGGATACAGGTAAGTAGGTTTGCATTATTATATTAGGCTTATAGACTAAGACCTGGTATATTACTGTAAAGGTAAAGTTAGCAGGAGAAAGATCTCCGCATGGCCAAGAGCACAACGTACACACCAGAGTTAGGCTCAATTCGAAATGAAGGCAGTCAAATCAAGAAGTAAATAATAATTCTAATTGAAAAAAGGGCATTTATTTTCAACGACTCCACAATAAACAAAAAAGTTGTAAAAGTTTTTTTTTAATCTAAATTTAAAATTCAAATCACTTCCTGAATTGACTGCATTCAATTCTAATTGAGCCCAACCCTAGTACACACAACAAGGTTTGTTTCTGCACCCTGCACATGGAAATATGCCACTGACTTTATTGTGGTATGCCAGTCACGTTTTTCACATACTGTGTATTTTTTAAAACTGGCTCATTAAATCAATCAAGGTGAACCTACCTCCATCTTTGAGTTGGTCCATCTTGGTACTTCAACAACCACGTGGAAAATGTTCTGAAAGAGAAGAAAGCAATAAATCATTCTGCTTTTTTTGTATGCCTGTGTCACACACTACATCTCATTCCAAAATCTGTTGGTCCACCCCTTTGCTGCTAGAACAGCCTCCACTCTTCTGGGAAGGCTTTCCACCAAATGTTGGAACATTTCTGCAGGGACTTGCTTCCATTCAGCCACAAGAGCATTAGAGGCCGGACATCAACGTTGGGCGATTAGGCCTGGCTCACAGTCGGTATTCCAATTCATCCCAAAGGAGTTTGATGTGGTTTAGGTCAGGGCTCTGCGCAGGCCAGTTAAGTTCTTCTAAACAGATTTCAACAAACCATTTCTGTATGAACCTCACTTTGTGCATGGGGGCATTGTCATGCTGAAACAGGAAAGGGCCTTCCCCAAACTGTTGCCACAAAGTTGGAAGCACACAATCGTCTAGAATGTCATTGTATGCTGTAGCATTAAGATTTCCCTTCACTGGAACTAAGGGGCCCAAACCATGAACAACAGCCCCAGACCATTATTCCTTCTCCACCAAACTTTAGTTGGCACTATGCATTGGGGCAGGTAGCGTTCTCATGGCATCTGACCAAACCCAGACTCGTCCTTTGGACTGCCAGATTGCGCAGCGTGATTCATCACTCCAGAGAACGCGTTTCCACTGCTCCAGAGTCCAATGGCTGCGAGCTTTACACCACTCCAGCCGATGCTTGGCATTGCGCATGGTGATCTTAGGCTTATGTGCGGCTGCTCGTCCATGGAAACCCATTTCATGAATCTCCCGACAAATAGTTATTGTGCTGACGTTGAAACTCGGTAGTGAGTGTTGAAAACGAGAACAGATGATTTTAATGCACTTCAGCACTTGGCAGTCCCATTCTGTGAGCTTGTGTGTCCTACCACTTTGTATCTGAGCCATTGTTGCTCCTAGACGTTTCCATTTCACAATTACAGCACTTAAAGTTAACCAAGGCAGCTCTAGCAGGGCAAAAAATTAGACTAAATGACTTGTTTTAGAGGTGGCATCCTATGACGGTGCAATGTTGAAAGTCACTGAGCTCTTCAGTAAGGCCATTCTAAAGCAAATTATTTCCTATGGAGATTGCATAGCTGTGTGCTCGGTGTGGCTGAAATAGCCGAATCCACTAATTTGAAGGGGTGTTCACATGGAGTGAGATATATTCACACATGTGAGATATATATATATACACTCACATACATATATACTTTTGTGTAATATATATGTATATACACAAAAGTATATACACACTATCTGTCAAAAACTTTAGAACACCTACTCATTCAAGGGTTTTTCTTTATTTTTACTATTTTCTACATTGCAAAATAATAGTGAAGACATCAAAACTATGAAATAACACATATGAAATCATATAGGATCCAAAAAAAGTGTTAAACAAATCAAAATATATGTTATATTTGAGATTCTTCAAATAGCCACCCTTTGCCTTGATGACAGCTTTGCACAATCTTGGCATTCTCTCAACCAGCTTCACCTGGAATGCTTTTACAACAGTCTTGAAGGAGTTCCCACATATGCTGAGCACTTGTTGGCTGCTTTTCCTTCATTCTGCAGTCCAACTCATCCCAAACCATCTCAATTGGGTTGAGGTCAGGGGATTGTGGAGGCCAGGTCATCTGATGCAGCACTCCATCACGCTCCTTCTTGGTAAAATAGCCCTTACACAGCCTGGAGGTGTGCTGGGTCATTGTCCTGTTGAAAAACAAACGATAGTCCTAAACCAGATGGGATGGCGTATCGCTGCAGAATGCTGTGGTAGCCATGCTGGTTAAAGTGTGCCTTGAATTCTAAATAAATCACTGACAGTGTCACCCGCAAAGCACCCCCCCCTTCTCCATGCTTTATGGTGGGAAATACATATGCAGAGATCATCTGTTCACCCCCACCATGTCTCACAAAGACTTGGAACCAAAGATCTCCAATTTGGACTCCAGATCAAAGGACAAATTTACACTGGTCTAATGTCCATTGCTCATGTTTCTTGGCCCAAGCAAGTCTCTTCTTATTATTGGTGTCCTTTAGTAGTGGTTTCTTTGCAGTAATTTGACCATGAAGACCTGATTCACACAGTCTCCTCTGAACAGTTGATATTGAGATGTGTTTGTTTCTTGAACTCTGAAGCAATTATTTGGGCTGTAATTCCTGAGGCTGGTAACTCTAATGAACTTGTCCTCTGCAGCAGAGGTAACTCTGGGTCTTCCATTCCCGTGGCGGTCCTCATGAGAGCCAGTTTCACCATGGTGCTTGATGGTTTTTGCAACTGCACTTGAAGAAATGTTCAAAGTTCTTGACATTTTCCATTTTGACTGACCTTCATGTTTTAAAGTAATGATGGAGTGTCGTTTCTCTTTGCTTATTTGAGCTGTTCTTAGTATGGACTTATGTATACCCCCTACATTGTCACAACACAACTGATTGACTCAAACGCATTAAGAAGGAAAGAAATTCCACAAATTAACTTTTAAGAAGGCTCACCAGTTAATTGAAATGCATTCCAGGTGACTGCATAATGAAGCTGGTTGAGAGAATGCCAAGAGTGTATAAAGCTGTCATCAAGGCAAAGGGGGGCTATTTGAAGAATCTCAAATATAAAATACATTTAGATTTTTTTGGTTACTACATGTTTACATGTGTTATTTCATAGTTTTGATGTCTTTACCATTATTCTACAATGTAGAAAATAAGAAGAATTAAGAAAAACCCTTGAATGAGTAGGTGTTCTAAAACATTTGACCGGTAGTGTAGTGTCATCAATATACCCAGTTATAATGTATTTATGACTATGGATGAGTTGAAGGAAACGAAAGGCCATCCAACTGGGATATATTATTCCAGTGAGATAAGATAACAGGAAATCCAGAATTACTGCATAATGATTGAAGAGTTCAGTGTTGGAGGGGTAAAGACCATTGCTTTGACAAACAGACTATGACCTTGCTAGTGCTACTCCTACTCTCCCACACGCATAATACATTAAAGCTATTCTGACCACAAGGTTTCACCATGGAATCAAAAGTTAAACTTAGTGGGTGTCTTCCTATAAAGAAACAGTTGAATAGATATCCCATCTACATTCAGTGTGTGTTATTGTGTAATGGGGTGTTGTAGCGGAATAAAGGTGACATACTTTACCTGGCTCTCATCAGCGTACATGGGTATGTCATGGAATGGGGAGACATACTTTCCATCAGAATTTTCTACAGAGAACAGACAATAACATACAAGTAAATTAATCTATATGAATTCAATCACTTTGACTGCATCCCTTTTGATTTAAACCAAAACATTTCTATACATGTTTGCCCATGGAAGAAGTGGTCTGAAAGTGACTTTTTGGATCTGAATACCAAAACATTTCTATACATGTTTGCCCATGGAAGAAGTGGTCTAAAAAGTTACTTTTTGGATCTGAATACCAAAACATTTCTATACATGTTTGCCCATGGAAGAAGTGGTCTGAAAGTTACTTTTTGGATCTGAATACCAAAACATTTCTATACATGTTTGCCCATGGAAGAAGTGGTCTGAAAGTTACTTTTTGGATCTGAATACCAAAACATTTCTATACATGTTTGCCCATGGAAGAAGTGGTCTGAAAGTTACTTTTAGGATCTGAACGATCAAAGTTGACCCATTTTGCATACCCCACCATACCATGAGTGCATTCACGTCTTCTTCACTGGAAAAGATAAACGGTTGAGGTTTATATAATTGAAATGCTTAAAAACAGAGTTGTCAAACTATTTTATAATTTCTTGAAAAAAAAAACAGTTTAAAAATAGTTTGGCAATCCTGTTTTTAACTTTTCAATGATATCAAATCTCAACCGTTTATCTTTTCCAGTGATGAAGACGCGAATGTACTCATGGTGGGGTGTGCAAAATGGGTCAACTTTGAGCGTCTCTATCTCCTGAATGTTTTGGTATTCAGATCCAAAAAGTAACTTTCTGACCACTTCTTCCATGGGCAAACATGTATAGAAATGTTTTGGTTTTTTAACCTTTACAAAAAAGGTGCAATATACAGAAATAGCTCCGCTAGTTTTTTCACATAAACTGAAATTAGGCAATCTAAACAGCTGTGAAATATATTTTCAACACCAAAAATAGTGGATTTTGAAGCTAGTGACTTGCCTAGTTAAATAAAGGTTAAATACATTTTAAAAGTTTACAAAACCAAAAGTAAAAGATGCAAAAATGAAACTTAAGAACAGCAAGCATAGAAATAGCACACATAGAACAGAGTGTACCGATTAAGCTCACCAAAATCTTAGATTAGACATTTAATGTATACAGCCCTAATTGTCTTTTTTTATTTTTAAAGTGGACATAAAATGAAATATGAATCTGGCATTAAGTTTTATGACTTTACTTACAAAGATATGTGAAAAGCCAGAGCTAGGCTTAATGGGTACCGATGTAAGTGGGCATAATGGGTACGTGGGCTTTATAGGTACACTTACCAAACCACTTCTTAAACTTGCTTCCAATGAGAATGACAGACCTATAACTATGTGAATTTGTCTGGGTTGCCCAAAGCAGCTTTAATGTCAATTATCTAAAATATGCATAAACTCAGATTTTTTACATTTTCGCACGTTGTAGCTTAGACCCTACCTTACATCATCTGAGGTTTTTGTGTTGTGCCTGCCATCGGTTGAGACAACATGCTCTTGAATACAGGGTGGGTGTCATTTCAATCATGGAAATTGAATTCATAGAATTAACCTATCCCTTCAGACCACTGCAATTTAGCTTGCACACCATTGAAATTTAAAGTTTCAATATGTAACTTTTTGGGCGTCCGACCAAAATCACATCGAAATGTTATAGAGCTGTCATTCTCATTGAACACAATTCTAAGAAGCGGTAGGTCTGTTCTATGTGCTTTATTTCTATACTCCCCGGTCTTAGTTTTTACGTCTTTTACTTTCAGTTTTGTACATCAGCTTCAAACTGCTGAAAATACAATATTTTTGTTTATGGAAAATATTGTAACGACCCTGGGTTTATAAGCGCGGAAATCGACTCTGCCGCACGAGCTTGCTTTTGCGGCACAGTCGATAGCGCGCCGGATCTCGGGCTCGAAGGTCGAGGGTTCGAGACCTGCTCCCTGCTGTTTCATTACATTGGTGTCAGAAGGGATCGGACCTTGCATCCACGACAGTGCGTGTGCTTGGCCGGTGAGCGCGTTCCTGTAAGACGTAGAGCCGCGAGGACGTGCTCTTTGAAAGAAGGGAGTAGTGTAACGACCCTGGATTTATAAGCGCGGAAATCGACTCTGCCGCACGAGCATGCTTTTGCGGCACAAGTCGATAGCGTGCCGGACCTCGGGCTAGAAGGTTGACCTGCTCCCTGCGTGTTTCATTACAATATATTTCACAGCAGTTTACATGGTACAATGATTCTCTACAATATACTCTCATGTTTTGTCACAAACTGAAATGAGGTAAACTATTATTATTTTAGCAACCACGAAATGGCGGCACGATTTCTGCATAGTGTAACATTTCAATTTAATTTAAAGATAACTTCTAATTACTACCACAAAGATGGCCGCCTGTCCACCCACTGTCGAATGTCAACATAAATGGCCATCCATAGCAACGGCTCCACTTGGGCTGGTAGCCTAGTGGTTAGAGCGTTGGGCCAGTAACCGAAAGGTTGCTAGATCGAATCCCCGAGCTGACAAGGTAAAAATCTGTTGTGTTCTGCCCCTGAGCAAGGCAGATAACCCACTGGTCCCCGGGCGCTGAAGACGTGGTTGTCGATTAAGGCAGCCCCCCCGCACCTCTCTGATTCAGAGGGGTTGGGTTAAATGCAGAAGACACATTTCAGTTGTACAACTGACTAGGTATCCCCCTTTCCTTTACTTACTCACCGAGTCAGAGCTGCCATGACTGGAGTGCATGCAGAGCAAGCTGCCTGTGCACAGGGAGCGAGTGACAGAGAGAGGAGCAGCTAATGGATTTATTAATGGAGGAAGTTATTTCTGATTTCGGGCCTGGGTAGGGACTGAATGTTGTCGGCATATGTAGTGCTCAGGCTTAAAATTCATGCCCACGAAGGGCTCTGGTGTAAATGTAATCAACTCTTACACATTAATAACATGTATTCATAATGCAACCCCCAGAGTAATAGACATCAGGGCTCAATCACAAAGGCTGCACTGTATGCAACAAATATGAAAAACTGCTGCATCACATTCAATATCAACAAGGATACATTCAGCCTAACTGGTTAAATGAGAAACACCTTTGACAGCTCTTGAAGCCTCATCTTAGAAACTGGGCGTAACCCACACCGTTTATAAACGGAATTCTCTAAATTGCTGGTGTGGTAGCCCTTTCAACAGATGGTAATGTTAACCATATACAGTAATTTCACGAAGCTGTCTGCCGCCCAAGGGCAATGCCCCGACTCTCCAACGCTTTACTTTCATATCACATCAAAATCATTTAAAAAGGCTAAAAATACACTTATTGTACACTGTTTTAACCGGCTTTATCACAGTTGCAGCAGACAGTATTTTCCAGTGACAACACGTTTCTGGCAGCCTTCTTCCTTTATGCTACATCTACACACAGGTGTTCGGAGACGCAGATTGCTAATTACCACAGGTGGTCCCTCTGTCTTCATTAAACATGCGCTGTAACATGGAGATATGGCTATGTGGGAACACTAACCCTATAAAAGGTGTGTATCAATTTAACCTATTGTTTTTTTATTTATTATTTTTCATAAGGTCCGTATGCTTCCAAAACCATACTGCAAGCTATACGTGTCAATGTTCAGACCAAGTATCAGGGCTCTTAACAAAACTCCCCATACAGATGATGTCTTCGTCCAATGACTTGTGTAATGTATGGAACAGATAGTCATGATCAAGGGCTAGGAGCCAGCTGTGGTCGATACATTCAGCTGAGAACCCAAGACAGGAAAGCTGAAAGTTTGGCCAACTTGGGTTTTCGAGAGCTACTTTAGTTTACAATTGGCTCATTCATCCCCCTCCTCTCCCCTGTAACTATTCCCCAGGTCGTTGCTGCAAATGAGAACGTGTTCTCAGTCAACTTACCTGGTAAAATAACGGATAAATACAAATAACAACTTGTGTGGTATCCCAACAACACTAGTTTATATCAGAAATACCACATCTGCAGAATTAATTTAATAAACACTTAACATAGGAATTAATTGGATCCTGATACCAAGTCAAGTTAAAGTACAGCAAGTTCGATAGAAGCATATGTCAGCCAACCGGCAAAACTGGTCCATTCAATTACTAGTTTGTCTGCTCAAATCAATCAATGTGGGGCAAAGGCCAAGCGATGGTACACGCCTATACTTATAAATCCACGATGCTAGGTGACAATATGTGAAATCTAGCTACACTTGAACGTAGCATTAGATAGGAGTATAAAACCAATGCGAAAGCAATGAATAAAAGTGACACGTGGGAGGTTGGGGCCCGATCCCAGTAGCAAACCGGCGAACCACAATGGACACGATTATAGCAAGCTAATAAGCGAAACTAATATGTTCATTAAAAAGTGAACCATACTTACTGAAAAACAAACGATAGCTCAATGTATTGGGGTTCCCCCTCTCTTCGACTGTGAAGCTCATATTTAATCTGTGGTTTCTTGCCGAAGCTGCGGTGATGGTTAGTGCACTTTGAGTGTTCAAAAGAAGTCCACCCAGAACTACACTGCACATGCGCATTTCTAGGCCGAGTTTGGAAAGTGCAGCAACTGCGCATAACGAATAATCATATCGCGTTGAAGATTACGTATGCATACTGATACTGTCTGTGGTTCATTCTAAGAGTTTATCTTGCTTTTGCAAACCAGCTGAATGTAAGGCAGGTCTCCAATCCATTCTACTGTACATTTTCTTGAATATGGGAGATATCATGATATCAATCCGCTAAAACGATGTCCTGCTATATATAGTTTGTTAGAGTTGATCATGTGCTACGTGTTAACGGTAAAGCAAAATATCCCTCAACCTACATCAAATAACATATATATTTTTTCTAAATACGTGTAGTGGGTCTCTTCCATTAGCCCTTAGTTATTATTCCAAACCATACGGTTTGAAGCAGAGATCAATATATAATGACGAGATGCTCATGTCTCCGCCCTAACAATGGGAGTCGTTGTCATAAACTGTGTTCGAATACTCATACTAACCGTAATATTTGTGACATAAATTGAGTATGTAGTATGTTTATAAGTCATAGTATGGCTATAGTTATTATGCCAAATGTTCCCGGATGTCGTACTAGATTCGCCAAAATACGAAGTATACACGCGATGGACACTATTTCCGTGTTTGTGTATAAAGTATTTGGCAACAAGAATAAAAAAATAAAAAATAATTTCAGTGGTTTTGTTATCATTGCAATAGTAACATATTATATATTTTATGTTAAAATTATAGGCAGTGTTCATAATGGTAAATAAGTACTTTGCAAGGTTTTCCCAAAATTCGGACACAAATTTACATTCAAAGAACAAGTGAGACAGATTCTCACCTTCTTTTTCACAGAAAACGCAGATATCATCAATAGCCACAAATTTGGAAATCCTAGGATTACATGGATATATCTTATGTAAAATGTTGAAGTGCACTTCCTTAAATTTGTTTGGTATACAGTATTTGTAAGGTCTTAACCATGCATTTTTCCAGACAATGTCAGGAATAAGCATGTTCCAGAAAAACTTTCCTCTCGGTGTAAATTGGTTTTGTGAATGAAGAATTTGTCTTATATATTTATTACAACAAGATTTCTCAAGTAAACCCACGCCTTCCAATCTGAGTTCTGGATAAACTTTGTGATCATTCCCAAAATTAAAATTAGAAATTAAGATGACTTTTCATAAGTGTAGTTAGACCACTGGGAATGGCTTTGATCACAGAAATAAACTCTCTGAAAGGTATTGGAAACTCCTTCAATGTTATAAATTGTTCATATGTGAGAATATTACCCTTGTTGTCGAAAATATCAAGAACAAAGTCAATATTCCTCTCATGCCAAAATTCTATACCAACATTTTTTAAAAATCTGATTGAATTTAATTATCTTATTAAAACACTAACCCTAGTGAATAACAACAAGAATAACATCTTCATGAATCATTATAATAAGATATTTTCAGAGTGAATATAATTGCACTTAAAATTTTTATTTTTTGTATTTATATTTTTTGTATGTTTGAGCATTGTTAATACCTGTGTTTGGTTTGCTAGACATTTTTGATGTAACAATGTAAGTAGATTTTTGTATTATGAATGAAATAAATTTATAAATAAATAAATAAAAATAAAATGTAAAAAAAAATACACTATTTCCGTGCTTTTAGGGCCCATAATGCAATTCTCCAGAAAATGGGCGTGGCTTTACAACGGTTTCAGATTTGAAGAAAATTGTGGAAAATATGCAGCCGAAGTCTGACGAGAGCAATAGAAATTCGTTGCTTAAATTATGACGATTATTACGAACATGTTGAGCAATGTAATAAAGCAATGACTTTTCAAATAAGTTACACTTTCTTGGCTGACAATTTGTTTGCTAATATATCCTATCATTACAGCATTATGTTGAGTTAGCTACCTACTGTAACATTAGTTGGCTACTAATACATTGAACTTGCCAGAATATTTACTCTGCAATCTAACTACCCAACTTTTAGTGACTTGATTATTCATGTCATTCATAGTTTACCTAAGTGGTATAGTCGTTTGAGTGCGTTTGTAAATTATCTCTAGCTATCTACTCCAATTTCAGAGCACTCTCGTGCAGGCATAGAATAACTGATGACTTTACCAACGCTCAACACCAGTTGAATGTGGCCGTGTCAGTAAACGTTTGCAAAAAAGCGTAATTAAATTGTTGCCAGCAGCACTGTTACAGTCACCAATGCTCTGGATAACATGAAAACTGCCTAACCAGCTCTGCTGAGCAGAGTAAACTGGTCAGAATGAGGTGTTCTCTCATTTGTGTCTGGAAATAGCTAGCAAGTTCACTTGGGTGCTTGTCTGCCGTTGCGAAGTCGCTTTCATCTACCCTGCTCGGATCATCCCTACTCCTTGGCCAGAGCATCCAGTGTGCGACAATATGACAACGCCCTGAATTTAAACCCAGAGAGCAAACCCTGGCAGCCCAGATTGAATTTACGAACACACCCTAAATCTAGCTAGTAATTTGTTAATATGCTAGCAAGAGGTTGTATAGCAACAGCATCAACTTCTGATAGACAGGCGAAGCGCTAGTATGCTCAACTGAAAGGTTACCGTTCGTTTACAGTACACTAAAATTGACTTGTACTATATACTCACTAAGTATACAGTATGTTAGTATGGGTATTCGAACACAGCTAAAGACTGTAAAAATAGTTCGTTGTCCCAGCAGGCGACAAGCTTAGGTCTGCTTAAACCCAGAAACGCATTGAGATATTTTTGACATATTTCGGAGTAACCATCTCGCTTTGCCTCTTCCTCTGTTTGAAAACTGTGATTATGCTTTATCGTTTGTCATTGCATAATAGCTCCACCAGGCGACAGCGGGGCTACTCTTCCACGACGTCATATCCGGTCTCCTTGTGTTGTTGTTCTTCCTGCCTGGCGTTGGGAGTGGGGCTGTGCTGACGGCTGGGCGGACGAGAGGAGCCACAAGAAAGACTTGGGAAGAGATAAGAGAGAAAGAGAAAAGGCCGTGGGTTACACCGTCCGTCGGTTAGGCATCAACCACCTACAGATTACAACACCGTCTGACCATTCACTAAACCGGGGGTGAAATGTCGTCGTCTACCAGTCGTCAGTTTAGCGAGAGCAGGGTCATTCCGACCAGGACGGTGTTGATCAACGATACAACGCAGCTACCTCATGACTATTGCACCACCCCAGGAGGCACTTTATTTTCGACCACTCCGGG
This sequence comes from Oncorhynchus clarkii lewisi, assembly GCF_045791955.1. Classification (NCBI taxonomy): domain Eukaryota; kingdom Metazoa; phylum Chordata; class Actinopteri; order Salmoniformes; family Salmonidae; genus Oncorhynchus; species Oncorhynchus clarkii. Next base: position 79,861,559 of record NC_092147.1, on the reverse strand, counting down.
AGGTAAAACCAACACAAATGTATAAATTGCATATTATTGCTTGTTTGTCCCGCCCCTTGCCGTGGCAATGTGATTGGTTAGTGTTCAACAGCAGTGATTCTGAATCATGGTGGCTGCCTACATAACAATGCAATAGATTATTTATTGTAGAGGAGGCTGGTGGGAGGAGCTATAGGAGGACGGGCTCATTGTAATAGCTGGAATGGATAATGGAACGGTATCGAACTCATCAAACATATATTCCATTCAAAACGAATTTATTTATATAGCCCTTCTTACATCAGCTGATATATCAAAGTGCTGTACAGAAACCCAGCCTAAAACCCCAAACAGCAAGCAATGCAGGCGTAGAAGCACCTGCATTCCTGCCATTACATTGAGCCCACCCTCCTAAAGCGCATCCCACCAGTCGCCTCTGATTTATTGATTTATGCTCGATTGTGGAATTTGTCATTTTCAATAATTAGTCATGTTTTGAGCTAGTCTCTATTAAAAATAGACATGTCCATTTTTATATTTTATATAATAATTAACAGATTGCATTTTGCTCCCCCGTCGCCTACTGGTTTTGCCTGCTGGAAAGATTTGCTTCCCTCCTGCGCGCCACTGTTTTGGTTCAGTGCAGTTAGAAAGCAGTAGTTGCACCACTGATATTTAAAACGAAAATGCACCTGCAAAATAAAATATTGTATCTATTAGGTTGTGCTGTATCATTGTTGCATGTCCGATGCACTCCGGGTGTTGTCATTTCACTTTGCCTGTAAGAATCACAATGTATGATTAGGCTTTGCTGTATCACAGCCTCTGGGAGAATCTAAAAAGGATCGGACCCTTTTTTTAAAATTTTCGTCTGAAATGACATACCCAAATCTAACTTCCTGTAGCTCAGGACCTGAAGCAAGGATATGCATATTCTTGATACCATTTGAAAGGAAACACTTTGAAGTTTGTGGAAATGTGAAATTAATGTAGGAAAATGTAACACATTAGATCTGGTAAAAGATAATACAAATAAAAACTTTGTTTTGTTTGTACCATCTTTGAAATGCAAGAGAAAGGCCATAAAATATTATTCCAGCCCAGGCATAATTTTGGATTTTGTCCACTAGATGGCAGTGTATGTACACAGTTGTAGACCGATTCAATGAACCATTGCATATCTGTTCAAAATGTTGCATCAAGGCTGCCAAAAGGTGTCTAATTGGTTTATTAATACATTTTAAAGTTCATAATTGTGCACTCTCCTCAAACAATTGCATGGCATTATTTCACTGTAATAGCTACTGTAAATTGGATAGTGCAGTTAGATTAACAAGAATTTAAACTTTCTGCCCATATCAGCTATGTCTATGTCATGGGATTTATTTTTGTGTTAATTACAACCTCATGCTAATCACATTAGCCTACGTTAGCTCAACCGCACCGTAGAGGTTGCTCGTGCTCTCTCGCCTCCTTCTCAAAACCAATTGGAGGAGAAGGTCAGAGGTGAGGGACCTCTGGCTTTCTCATCCAGTGGGTTTTGAGGAAGAATTGAGGACTATGCACTTGAGATCTCCCACTGACCCAGAGTAGCCTTCCATCAGCCTACCAAAGGTTGCACCTTTGTAGAAAACTGCATATCTGGTAGCTTGGAAGTAGATACTGAGAAATAATCAGTAGGACTAATGTTACATGATTAAATATGTGAAATAATTTCTCCCCCAAGCTCTTTACAGGTATTTAACACCATTCTACATTTTTGACATCTATTTTCCCAACATCAATCACTTAAGTCACATTGTTAAAATGTTTTCATTCAGTTACAAAAGTAACAGTCCACGGCTGAGCCCTATATGTGAGTGCACCGTGGCTGTATAAGTACTGAAAAGCTTGGTTCTGGTGACTTTTTAAAAGGAAAAAACTAAAATAAAAATAATATTTCTGCCCCCAGAAATGAGCTCAATAACGTATTGGTAAAATTATTATAGTATACAGGATGCAATTTCTTTCTGAAATAAGACATTTATCTTGACAAAAATTAAGAGGGGAACATTTGACTGAACATGAATTAAAGCGAACAAAATCATGTTCATCACAAAAGGAGGGCGTTGGAAATCTCTTTCCAGGTTCTTACAAAAGCCTAGGTCTTTATCAGGCATCCATATATAGGTGGGAGCTGAAAGTTCCTCTATATAGGGGCTGTACTCAGTGAACAGGAGGTACCTTTTTCCAGGAGGTAAAAAATGTATAACAGTTGTTCACAATATTAACATTCAATGTATTAAAATATATGATCATACACAAGGAATGGGATCAATATTTACAGTAATATACATACAATATTCAATTAGGATCAAATAAAAACTATAATTTGGAAATGTTGAAACTATGAAAACGGTTTCAAGTCAAACTCCTAGTTAAGGCCAAGAGGAGGACTAAGCTTGTGGATCCAGAAAGAATCCCTTTGAAGAAGTTTCTTCTCAATGTCCCCGCCCCTGCGTGACATCTTCTTTTACAATGTATCTCAGAGAACTAATAAGATGTCCAGCTTGTATGAACAGCAATGAACAACAGCCAGATTGTTTGTCTCACCTGCCCGTATATTCCTGCGGTGCTCAGTGATCTGTGTCTTAAGGCTTCTATGGATTTTCCGTATGTAAGACAGACCACAAGGACATTTCAACGTGTAAATAACATTGGTGGACATGTAGATAATCAGGCCTTTGATATTAAATCTTTGTCCTGTGCGGGGGTGGGTAAATCAGTTATATTTGTAAGTGAGGCTGCATTGAGCACATTGGCCACACTTGTAATTACCCTCCGAAACCTTGTCCAAGCAAGTTTCCCTTTTCTCTGGTGGGTAATCAGATTTAACCACAATGTCTCTCATGTTTGGTTTTTAAAAGACCATACGTGAGGGATAAAAAAAAAAATGGGTTTCAGTCAAAGCTGTCAAGGTAAAGTGTGACTACTTTGTAGAATCTCAAATATAAAATATATGTTGATTTGTTTAACACTTTTTTGCTTACTACATTATTCCATGTGTTTCTTCATAGTTTTGATGTCTTCACTATTATTCTACAACGTAGAAAGTAGTAAAAATAAAGAAAAACCCTGGAATGACTAGGGTGTGTCCAAACTTTTGACTTGTACTGTATATATATGGAGCAATTTAGCAAGTACAATTTGTTATCTGTAATGGTTATGATAAATTAGGCATTGTTGTGCACTGTTGGTGTATACTGTATATTGCAACAAAAACAAATCTGTCATTGTGTTTTTAAAAGGTTTATTTTATTTGAGTACTGGAGTTCAATATAATTTATTGTGGTAGAACTTAAGTCAAATAGTTGTGTTCTATTCATAAATACGTATTCCCCCTGTGTAGAATTGCAGGAAATTCTGAAAAATTAAAAATAATAATTGTACACCACCACTTTGACAGTCAGGCGCCCATGCCAAGGCAGTGTTGTGCATAACATACGTCATCTTTTGTTTAAAATGGGTCTTTAAATGTGTATATAGAGCTAAACCGGTTTATGCTCTTGCCCTTTCTATTCACAGATGTGTGCATTTGTGTATTTGTGTTCTGTGACTGTCATCAACCATTGTAATGATGACAGGACGAAATGTGCAAAACAAGAAAACAGATTAATGAAATTTGATCTTGATTGGCCTGTATTTGCACTGCTACACAGTGCTACACTATTGCATGTTGATTGACGGTAAATTGAAGAAAACAACAATGACTGTTATAGATGTGATATAATCAACATATTAGAGGTCGACCGATTTATGATTTCTCTACGCCGATACCAATTATTGGAGGACCAAAAAAAGACGATACTGATTAATCGGCCGATTTAAAAAAAAATAATAATAATAATAATAATTTTTAAATAAAAATAATATTGACAATTACAACAATACTGAATGAGCACTTATTTTAACTTAATATAATACGTCAATGAAATCCATTTAGCCTCAAATAAATAATGAAACATGTTCAATTTGGTTTAAATAATGCAAAAGTGTTGGAGAACAAAGTAAAAGTGCAATATGTGCTATGTAAGAAAGCTAACGTTTAAGTTCCTTGCTCAGAACATGAGAACATATGAAAGCTGGTGGTTCCTTTTAACATGAGTCTTCAATATTCCCAGGTAAGAAGTTTTAGGTTGTAGTTATTATAGGAATTACAGGACTATATCTCTCTCTACCATTTGTATTTCATTAACCTTTGACTATTGGATGTTCTTATAGGCACTTTAGTATTGCCAGTGTAACAGTATAGCTTCCGTCCCTCTCCTCGCTCCTCCCTGGCTCGAACCAGGAACACAACGACAACAGCCACCCTCGAAGCAGCGTTACCCATGCAGAGCAAGGGAAACAACCACTCCAAGTCTCAGAGCGAGTGACGTTTGAAACGCTATTAGCGCGCACCCCGCTAGCCATTTCTCATCGGTTACACCAGCCTAATCTCGGGAGTTGATAGGCTTGAAGTCATAAACAGCACTGTGCTTGCGAAGAGCTGCTGGCAAACGCACGAAGGTGCTGTTTGAATGAATGCTTACGAGCCTGCTGCTGCTTACCATCGCTCAGTCAGACTGCTCTATCAAATCATAGACTTAGTTATAACATGATAACACACAGAAATACGAGCCTTAGGTCATTAATATGGCCGAATCCGGAAACTATCATCTCGAAAACAAGCCGTATATTCTTTCAGTGAAATACGGAACCGTTCCATATTTTATCTAACGGGTGGCATCCATTAGTCTAAATATTCCTGTTACATTGCACAACCTTCAATGTTATGTCATAATTACGTTAAATTCTGTCAAATTAGGCGGCCCAAACTGTTGCATATACACTGACTCTGCGTGCAATGAACGCAAGAGAAGTGACACAATTTCACCTGGTTAATATTGCCTGTTAACCTGGATTTATTTTATCTTAGGTTTAAAATTTAAAATGTATTTATTTTAGGTTTAAAAATATATACTTCTGTGTAATAAATTTTAAGAAAGGCATTGATGTTTATGGTTAGGTACACATTGGAGCAACGATACGCACCGCATCGATTATATGCAACGCAGGACACGCTAGATAAACTAGTAATATCATCAACCATGTGTAGTTAAATAGTGATTATGATTGATTGTTTTTTATAAGATAAGCTTAATGCTAGCTAGCAACTTACCTTGGCTTACTGCATTCGCGTAACAGGCAGGCTCCTCGTGGAGTGCAATGTAATCAGGTGGTTAGAGCGTTGGACTAGTTAACTGTAAGGTTGCAAGATTGAATCCCCCGACCTGACAAGGTAAAAGTCTGTCGTTCTGCCCCTGAAAGAGGCAGTTAACCCCCTGTTCCTAGGCCGTCATTGAAAATAAGAATGTGTTCTTAACTGACTTGCCTAGTTAAATAAAGATGAAATAAAGGTGGAAAATGAAAAATAATTTTAAAAATCGGCCAAATCGGTGTCCAAAAATACCGATTTCCGGTTGTTATGATAACTTGAAATCGGCCCTAATTAATCGGCAATTCACATGGTGTACCAGTTCTCTAAAGCAGGTTTGTAATACATATGTTGTCACCTTATTTATTTTCAGTCAACGTTTGGAACTAATATGTCAATGATTTTACTAAATAATCACTCTCCTCCATCGTAGGGACCCGGATCATCTACGACCGTAAGTTCCTGTTGGACAGGCGTAACTCCCCCATCGCCCAGACCCCCCCGGCTCACCTGCCCATCATCCCCGGGGTGACCAGCCTCAACGTCCTCACCGAGAACGGGAGGAACGAGGTCAACAACCGCATCAAACCCAACAACAGTCATGGCAAGACAGCCACCGGTCAGTAGGCTACTATTACACAGAGAAGTATTGTTAGAATATATATCGGGCAGGTTTCTCAGACACAGATTAAACCTAGTCTTGAACAAAGAAGCAACCAAGAAACTCCATTGAAAGTGCGCTTTAGTCCAGGACTAGGTTAATCTGTTCAGAAAACTGTCCATATATGTACAGTGGGGCAAAAAAAGTATTTAGTCAGCCACCAATTGTGCAAGTTCTCCCACTTAAAAAGATGAGAGGCCTGTAATTTTCATCATAGGTACACTTCAACTATGACAGACAAAATGAGGAAAGAAAATCACATTGTAGGATGTTTAATGAATTTATTTGCAAATTATGGTGGAAAATAAGTATTTTGTCAATAACAAAAGTTTATCTCAATACTTTGTTATATACCCTTTGTTGGCAATGACAGAGGTCAAACATTTTCTGTAAATCTTCACAAGGTTTTCACACACTGTTGCTGGTATTTTGGCCCATTCCTCCATGCAGATCTCCTAGAGCAGTGATGTTTTGGGGCTGTTGCTGGGCAACACGGACTTTCAACTCCCTCCAAAGATTTTCTATGGGGTTGAGATCTGGAGACTGGCTAGGCCACTGCAGGACCTTGAAATGCTTCTTACGAAGCCACTCCTTCGTTGCCCGGGCGGTGTGTTTGGGATCATTGTCATGCTGAAAGACCCAGCCACGTTTAATCTTCAATGCCCTTGCTGATGGAAGGAGGTTTTCACTCAAAATCTCACGATACATGGCCCCATTCATTCTTTCCTTTACACGGATCAGTCGTCCATGTCCCTTTGCAGAAAACAGCCCCAAAGCATGATGTTTCCACCCCATGCTTCACAGTAGGTATGGTGTTCTTTGGATGCAACTCAGCATTCTTTGTCCTCCAAACACGACGAGTTGAGTTTTTACCAAAAAAGTTCTATTTTGGTTTGATCTGACCATATGACATTCTCCCAATCTTCTTCTGGATCATCCAAATGCTCTCTCGCAAACTTCAGACGGGCCTGGACATGTACTGGCTTAAGCAGGGAGACACGTCTGGCACTGCAGGATTTGAGTCCCTGGCGGCGTAGTGTGTTACTGATGGTAGGCTTTGTTACTTTGGTCCCAGCTCTCTGCAGGTCATTCACTAGGTCCCCCCGTGTGGTTCTGGGATTTTTGCTCACCGTTCTTTTGATCATTTTGACCCCACGGGGTGAGATCTTGCGTGGAGCCCCAGATTGAGGGAGATTATCAGTGGTCTTGTATGTCTTCCATTTCCTAATAATTGCTCCCACAGTTGATTTCTTCAAACCAAGCTGCTTACCTATTGCAGATTCAGTCTTCCCAGCCTGGTGCAGGTTTACAATTTTGTTTCTGGTGTCCTTTGACAGCTCTTTGGTCTTGGCCATAGTGGAGTTTGGAGTGTGACTGTTTGAGGTTGTGGACAGGTGTCTTTTATACTAAGTTATTTTATATTAAGTTCAAACAGGTGCCATTAATACAGGTAATGAGTGGAGGACAGAGGAGCCTCTTAAAGAAGAAGTTACAGGTCTGTGAGAGACAGAAATCTAGCTTGTTTGTAGGTGACCAAGTACTTATTTTCCACCATAATTTGCAAATAAATTCATTAAAAATCCTACAATGTGATTTTGATGGTCCAGCATTTTATTTTGTTGTTCGGCTAGCCATGTGCAACATGTACGGCTAGCCATGTGCAACATGTATGGGCAGTTACAAGCCTGCTGGAGATAGTGCCAACTGCGTGATCAATATCCACCTTCATAACATGGATGAAGCCTGAGCTGGAATGTGGCTGGCTAGCTGTATAAAAGCCTAAGTAGGTCTAGCTTCCATCGTAGTATAGAGTACAATGCTTTAGAGTACACTGTTGGTTACATTTTATTTGTGTTCTTGTGTTTAAAGGTGAGGACGCTCAGTTCGAGATGGACATCTAACCACCCCTGAGGAACCTCAACAGAACAACAGAAGAAGGAACTAACCTTGTACCTGTGCTGTGCACCAGTGGCTTGGCTTGTAGAAACCAATTTTTGTGAGCCCTCATGTCAATCATGGCAGCCATCTTCTTTAGCTCTCTGTCTCGCCGTCGCTGGGTGTGATGTATGTAAACCATGTGGATAAACTATACCATATAATACGGTGGCTCTGTTTCAATGTCCATGCTAGGATACCACTTACAATGAAGCAATGTATTTGACATGTTTTCCCCTAAGTGGTATAGTAGTGGGATATTGGAATGCAGTCTTCATGTACTGTAGCCAACTCTTCAATCGTTGTCAAGCCATACACAGAGGCGTTGGCTACAGTACAAACCAACTGGGCTACCAGGCTATGGCCAACCCTGAGACCTAATGGGAGACTGCTGGTCTATTCGAACAGGTCTCAGGGTTACAACTGGCATATTTGTATGTACTTCAGCCACACAGCAAGAGAAAGGGTCTGAAACCAAGGTAACCAGAGATATTCTTACCCATTAACTAAATGTAGACGCCCAAGTCAATGCAGTAATCTAAGATGTCCATTCTGTATGTCTGTACTACCAGAGCACACTGTAAACACAGCCTTCTTTACCACTTCAGACTTTTTATAATGGGGCCCAGGAAACTGTGCAACATGTGCTACTTGTACTACTTTGTAGAGCAAAGTACCGGCCTTAGAATCTTCAGTCAGAAGGATTGATATAAACACATAGTTTGGTTTAAATGACTGAATATGCTCCAAGGTCTCATAGCTGCCTGTTTTGTAGTCCGTTAGGTTACCAACAATTAAATTAATATGGACGATGTGACAGATTCGTTTTTTCTTCAGATTAGCTGAGAATTTCATCGTCATTCCAAGCCTTGAATTATCCATCACCAATACAAGTCTGACTTTATGTTGTGTTTTGGTTCTTTCTGGTAAAGGATTTTATGAAGATTGGGCTTTTGGTTTGTGGTGATGATTTGATAGATTTGCAAATGGAAGGAGCAAATTAATTGATACATTACTTACAAGATTACAAGACAATAGTTAGGTTTAAACAGTATGATATTTGCTGCATTTGAATGAACTACATAAACTGTTGAAGAACACAGATTTATTAGAAAATGAGACAGGAAAAAGTTTAAAAACGGGAATCGTTTCCAACAATTTTTCTATGCATTTTATTACATACATTACTTCTATCTTGACATTGAACTTTTTTCAATGTCAAATACCAAATGGACATGAAAGGAAGAGCTGAGACCATTTTTTCATCAGACATTGATACTGTATTACAGACATCCCTCGTTTAGGTAATAGACTACACTTCCACCGTCTTTCTTCCCTTAATCTCTTCTTCTTCTTTCAGTCTACTGTGCTAAGTGTCTCTACCCCATGCCTTACACATTACATACCAAGATAAAAGGATGCTACTAAAATGGAGTTCCTTGTCTACTGATTCAAATGACCCTCAACCAGAAAATAGTTATATTTTAAACAGACTTTTATGTTTGTATTTAGCACTTGAAAATAAATATTTTTTTAAATACATTTTTTAAAACCGTTTTTTTTTAGTTATTCAGATCATGGCCATTATTGTTTTGGATGATCATACTGTTACCATAACTAAAACTGTCAGCAATTAAACCACGTTTTCATTCCATCTCTAGGTCCTCTCTTATTCAGATTATATATTTTTAAAAATGATTATATATTAAATGCAATCATTGGATTTGATTGAAGGAGAGAAACTGTTATTTGGCTTTCTGAGAAATTATAAAATCCCAGTCTATTAATGTGGAAAATGTTTATGTGTTAAACATACAGAGCAATTGTATCCATTTTGAATTGCACATGTTTCTGTTGGATTAGGATTGTAACTCTTTGTTTTGAAGTAGGCCTGCAGCAATTGTTTTATGGGAAACCAGCTTGAGGCCAGTTTGGTTCTACATGGAGGGCTTTTTACATTGTATTTTTTTCGTAAAAAAGATTTGAAACAAGAAACCTATCTTCTGTTCCGATTTGAAATAACTTTATTTTCAGAGAAATGCCAATGCCATTGGACACTGTTACAGCAAGATCAATAAAGTTCCTTGAAGATTATGCTGTTGTTCTCTATTTTGTCTTCAAACAGTTGCATGGTTGAAATCACACGTGGTTTTACATGGTTGAAATCACACGTGGTTTTACATGGTTGAAATCACACGTGGTTGTACATGGTTGAAATCACACGTGGTTGTACATGGTTGAAATCACACGTGGTTGTACATGGTTGAAATCACACGTGGTTGTACATGGTTGAAATCACACGTGGTTGTACATGGTTGAAATCACAATGATAACAAAGGAAGATTCATTTATTGTCCAATGTACCTAACTGTCCAACAATGTCTCTTCTGCTTTATCCCATAAATACAGTGCCTTGCAAGAGTATTTAGATCTCTTGAACTTATTTACATTTTCTTGTGTTATAAAGTAGGATTAAAATGGATTAAATTGTATTTTTTTTGTCAACAATCTACACAAAATACTCTAATGTTAAAGTGGAAGAATTATATATATATATTTAATATTGATTAAATTAAATAACTAAAAAATGTGTTGTGGCATACAGCTAGCTCCCTGAGTCAATACATGTTAAACTCCTTTGGCAGTGATTAAAGCTGTGATTCATCTTGAGTAAGTCTAAGAGCTTTCCACACCTGGATTGTGCAATATTAGCCCATTTATTTATTTTCATCATTTTCAAGCACTGTCAAGATGTTGGGGATCATGGCTAGACAGCAATTTTGGATCCTTGCTATAGATTTTCAAGCAGATTTAAGTAAAAACTGTAATTTGGCCACTCAGGAACATTCACTGTGTTCTTGGTAAGCAACTTCAGTGTAGATTTGGCCTTGTTGTAGGTTATTGTCCTGCTGAAAGGTGAATTCCTCTCCCAGTGTCTGGTGTAAAGCAACCTGAAGCATGTTTTCCTCTAGGATTTTGCCTGTGCTTAGTTCCATCCCGTTTCTTTTTGTCCTGGAAAAACTCCCCAGTATTTACCGATGTCAAGCATACCCATACCATGATGCAGCCACCACCATGCTTGAAAATAAAGAGGCAGTTAGTTACTCAGTGATGTGTTGTGTTAGATTTGCCCCAAACATAAGGCTTTGTATTTATGCCAAAAAGTGTATTCCTTTGCTGTGTTTTTTTCTTCTTCCCAGTAATAATTTAGTGCCTTGTTGCATACAAGATGCATGTTTTGGAATATTTCTGTTCTGTATATTTGTGTTCTTTTCACTCTGTAATTTAAGTCATTATCGTGGAGTCACTACGATGTTGTTGGTCCATCCTCAGTTTTCTCCCATCACAGCCATTTAACTAACTGTTTTAAAATTACCAATGGCCTCATGGTAACATCCCTGAGTGTTTCATTCCTGTCCTGCAGCTCAGTGCTGAAGGACAACTTTATCTTTGTGTGTGGGTGATTTAATACATAATCCACGGCATAATTAATTTTACCATGCTTAAAGAGATATTCAATGTCTGATTTGTTATTGTTTCCCATCTACCAATCACTGCCCTTCTTTATGAGGCTTTCAAAAAGCTCTCTTGTCTTTGTAGTTGAATCTGTGCTTGAAATTAAATACTTGACTGAGGGACCTTACGGATGTACAGTATGTATGGGGACAGAGTAGTAGTCATTCAAAAATCATGTCAACCCCTATTATTTCACACAGACTGAGTCCATGTAACTTATTATGTGATTTGCTAAGCCAAATTTTACTCCTGAACTAATTTAGGCTTGCCTAAACAAATGGTCTGAATACTTATTCAACGACTATATTTGAGTTCTCATTTTTATTCCATCTTTAAAAATGCATATACATTTTTCTTCCACGTTGACAGAGTATTGAGTAGATTGTTGACAAAAAAATGACAATTAAATCCATTTGAATCCCACTTTGTAACAAAAAAATGTGAAGAAATCCAAGGGGGTACAGTATATATACAGTATCTTTGCAAAGTTCGAGCAGGTTTTGGAGGTGAACGTGTACGTAGTATGTTCAATAAGAAGAAAAGAGAATCCTCGTATACTCTATTTTCCCAAGTGTGTTTAATGTCACGCTTGGATGCACTGCACACATTGAAGAGTCTTCTTTTTTTGTTGATCACAGTTAGAGGGAATCTTCTCTATTCCAGATCATTCTCCTGTCACATGTTCCTGATTCTATAATATTTGTAATAACAGTCATGCAACACAACATCCCTTCTTAACCCTGGCCCTTGACTGGTTATAGAGGCCTGCGATGACAACATGAGGCTATGGGTTCCTCTTACTCTGCCCAAGGGTTGGTTATTGAAGAGCCCTGGTGTAGGATATTTTTTTGATCACTAGGTGGTGTGCAATGTCAAATGTTTGAAGTACAGCAGATCCAAATAATGAGGTGTGTGCGTGCATGTGTCTGTTTTATGTGGCTGTCTGCATGTGTAAAGGACGCCAGGCTTCTTGCTTAAGTTTAACATATGCTTCCCAGTGGAAACAATTTGCGCGTATATTATGACGCCATTTTGTGATGTTTTTGTTTGTTTTCGTGTTAATTTAGCCAAAGTAAAAAATGGCTAAATTAATTACAGATTTCTTGAATTATTTTTATTTTGAGGAAGTGTACTGGCTATGTGGTGTCTCAAGAGGGACAAACAATAAATAATATTGCCGTTTTTCAAGCGAAGGTATTTTAAGGGAGTATGCGTGCATAAATATTCACTTCACCTAGCTGAGTTCAGATAGGAGCAAACCTGAACCTACTGTGTATGTGTAACAGTATAGACTTTACGTCCGTCCCCTCGCCCCGACCTGGGCGCGAACCAGGGACTCTGCACACGTCAACAGCCACCCATCACTTCACAAAAGCCGCGGCCCTTGCAGAGCAAGGGGAACCACTACTTAAAGGTCTCAGAGCAAGTGACGTCACCGATTGAAACGCCACTAGCGCCCACCACCGCTAACTAGCTAGCCATTTCACATCGGCTACATAGGCAGACGCCTTTCGCGAGTACCTCTTCCTCTGCCTCGCTAGCACACGTGACCGCCCTCCTAAGGCATCTTACCAGTCAGCCCCACACGTAAAGCTAGCTATGCACAACTGTAGATCCGGGTCACTGCACAACTATAAAGGACCTTACGCTGCTTGCTTAGCAAGTACCACTTCCTCCTGATTTGGCTCACACTGAGGTTCGAACCCAAGACCTCTGCCTTGCTAGCATGCGTGACCGCCCTCCTGAAGGGTCTGACCAGTCTAAGGATGTAGACACTTGCATCATTTGGATTTTTCCAACTGATTAGTTAAGACAAAATCTGTGCACCGGAACAAAGTTGTCACATCCCACAGTCTGTTGACAGACACTACAATTATGCAATTGGACCCAAGGGGGTGTAGTATATTGACCAATATACCATGCCTAATGCTGCATTTATAACCAATTGGGAAAGTGGTATTTACCATATATGACTGGAAAAATCAATCTGCATGCCCCTCCAACACTTAATTAAAAGTGGGAAATTAATCTCAGATTTCTCTCAAATGCTGACCTCTGACATCACCTACTAACAAAATGATCTCTATACAGCATGTTCTGAAGTTAAATGTAACAAAAAATATATATTTATAAAAACTAATCAATAGTATGGTTTTTGAACACTATAATTTGTTTACAAGCATAATAGCTGTACTTTTAGTTTATGGTTGACGACGCAGCTTGTTGACCATTAGCCAATTGGCGTTTCTCAACAAGTTCAAAGCATGTGAATGCAGCCCACTGGTATTTACGACTTCAAAACGGGTAATTACCAACTTCCCAATTGGTTATGGATGCAGTATAAGGGCTGTTCTTATGCAAAAGGCAAAGCAGAGTGCCTGGATACAGCCCTTAGCTGTGGTATATTGGGCATATATCACAAACCCCTGAGGTGCTTTATTGCCATTATAAACTGGTTACCAACTTAAATTGAATAATAAACAAGAAGTTTTGCTTCATACCATGGTATATTGTCTGATATAGACACGACTGGAATGCTGTTTCAGCCAATCAGCATCCAGGACCCAAACTACCCGGTTGATAACTGGCAAGTAAGATAACTGGTATTATCTTACCAGTTAATAATACCAGTCATTTTATGTCTGTCAACGAGATACTCTATTAGTAGCAGCACATTTTTGTGTTGGCACATTCTCCTGCTTTACAATACCTACAGCAGGGGTGTCAAACTAACTTTGCACCATGTGCTGCCTTTGGTCTTCACAAGGTCTGGAGGGCCGCACTGAAAATTGGTTATATATCCTTGGCATCAAAATTTGCCAAAAATAGTCTTCTATCCATCGTTTTCTGATATATATATTTGTATTATTTATTTTTTTGTCCCCAATTGGCAGTTATGATATTTTCTCATCACTGCAACTCTCCTTTAGAGAGGCAAAGGTCAAGAGCCATGCATCCTCCGAAACATGACCCTGCTAAGCCGCACTGCTTCTTGACACACTGTTCGCTTAACCAGGAAGCCAGCTGCACCAATGTGTCGGAGGAAACACTGTCCAACTGGCGACCGAAGTCAGCTTGCAGGATCGAGCCCGAGGCTGTGTTGGTGCCTCGACACTGCAATGCAGTGCTTTAGACTGCTGCGCCACTCGGGAGGCCCTGTTTTTGGAATGTTTTATTCTCCCTAACCGTCTAGCTTTTGTTTTGGTGATTATTGCCGCGTTCACGTGCTAGTCGGAACTAGGAAACAGTGGGCTGTTATGCTCCAGCCTATTCCTCTCTTTGGATTGGTGGATACATCTCGTTATTGAAATAATTTTTTGAATATTCAATGAGGGGTGTTGACGTAAACCACTTCTAATTCCATGGAGAGGGAGATGCTATGCTATCCTCATGAATATGCATAGACCGTCTCAAATTTCAACAGGGACAACTCCGATATATATATTTTTAAACTCAAAAGTCACAGGCATCACACTTATAAATTGAGTATACAAAACATTAATAACACCTTCCTAATATTAAATTACACTCCCTTTTTGCCCTTAGAACAGCCTCAATTTGTTGTGGCATGGACTCCACAAGTTTTCCACAGGGATGCTGGCCCATGTTGACGCCATTGCTTCCCACTGTTGTGCCAAGTTGGTTGGATGACCTTTGGCTGGTGGATCATTCGTTATACACATGGGAAACTGTTGAGCGTGAAAATCCCAGCAGTGTTGCAGTTCTTGATACAAACCTTTGCGCCTGGCACCTACTACCATACACCATTCAATGGTACTTAAATATTTTGTCATGCTTATTCACCCTCTGAATGGCACACATACTCATTATATGTCTCAATTCTGTCAAGGCTTAAAAATCCTTCTTTAACCTGTCTCTTCCCCTTCATCTACACTGATTGAAGTGGATTTAACAAGTGACATCAATAAGGGATCATAGCTTTCACGTGGATTCACCTGGTCAGTATATGTCATGGAAAGAGTAGGTGTTCTTAATGTTTTGTATACTCAGTGTATATCAGTACACTTGTAACAACCTAAGCATTACGAAACTTCTATTAGCCACGTTTCAAAATAGCAATTCATTTTCATCTTGACTAAATTCGGCGCTCATTGCCCCCAATACAAAAACTCCTCACTAGCTTCATTTTTAATGAGCTTAACGTTGACAGATTTGGGGCGTAAACCCAGCGTCTCGCTTCACCTCTTCCTCTCTGGTTCCGGCTAGCACGTCAAGAAACAAGCTGGACACACGGTTTCCACTTGGTTTTAGTCATTTTAAAGTATACTGAGTTCGTCTCCCTACATGGGCCATATGTTTGACACTCCTCTTCTACAGTATGTGTACGCACTGGAAAGACAAGTGCATTTGTCTGTTTTTGAGAGATACTCATGGCTGCTTCTCCAGTCAGCATGGCTCCACTAATTGCTTTTGTGATAAATCTCATTACCCATCAGTGGTTAATAAAACACTTAGAAGAAGCACTTCTCCTCACACTAATATTCTTTACAGGGACTTAATCACGTCTGAAACAGATCTGGGTTCGGATACTATTTGAAATATTTTTCAAATACTTTATCTGGGCTTGATTGATCTAGCCTGGCTCAATGGGCCTGATAAAATACTTTATCTGGGCTTGATTGATCTAGCCTGGCTCAATGGGCCTGATAAAATAGTTATACAAGTGCAAACTCTGCCCATCTGGGACCCAAGGCAGATTTAGAGTAAATGCTAAAGGTGTTTGAAAGATTTCAAACAATATTTGAACACAGGTCTGCTTTCCACAGGGAATCAGTCTAATCATGTCTGAAACATTATCTTCCTTCATGTTTAACTCAGTTATTTTACACAAAAGCTTCTCGTATGTTATTCATTGTGTTACGAAACCCATAACTAGCCTTAATATATTGTTGCACTCTATGGCTAGGAGTGCTAGGCCTAGCTACATGTCACCTGAATGAATGTGCGTATTTATGAGAGAAATTAGCGTTTGAAGACCGTGTTGGATGTACATTTGCCCAGGGAGACAGCATTCTTTCCTTGGTTCAGTGCCATCTCTGTCTCTCTTGACCTCGTGCTCGCCCAGTCCAAGCAGATTATTATTTGTTCAGATGGGGACGAAACATAAATATGTACAAAAAGGAAAAATACAAAAAGGTATGCTCAAACTAAAGACAGAAAAACTAACAAATGGCCTCATGGCCACCAAATCAACCCAGCATCCTCATGACTGACAATCACCCTAATTGGCAGCACCTGATGTGCTTATCAACCAGGCTCAACATCTGGACAAGGTTGCTGCTGCCCCCTGTGGGAATGGAAGTGTGACCTGGATAGTGTGTTTTTCTATGTCCTAACACTAACCTTCCCCCATATCATAACCATTTTTATTTTAATATGTTGTTAACCGTTTTATAAAAGCTATAAGGCAAGCGAGTCCGTGCTATATTTTGAAAATAGTCACAGGTAAATGGGTTGACTTGCCCACCGCTGTGTGTCGGGCCGAACAACGGCATTTATCTGTGTCTATATCATGATGCCTCTTAATAGCCTTCTTAATTAGCCTACTTTAGCTCAGATCTGTCTTGTTCTTAACCAAGACAATGAAGGCCATTTTGATTAAATGTTTGAAGACAGGAAGTCTTGTTTTAGAATAAAGCCTCAAAGTTGTGTTGTTAAATTTCGTAATTACAGCGAGCTCCATTTGAGAAGATGGAGCTCATTTTGATTGATGTTTGATGACAGTAAGTTAAACTTTTTAATTGTAACTTTCCACTTTGTAGGAGAGAGTTGAGCCAAAGCGGTAAGTTAAGCCAGCCTTGTTTCTAGGAAGCCATACACAAAATGAATCAATCGACCAAATATTTAAGAGGTCATCATTTCATGGAATCTGTGAAGAAAGAAACTACATGAAAAAAGTGTTGAGCAAGATAAGTCCAAAAAATGGTTTCTCATCAAGTAAATTTTATTTATTGTGTTAGAGGTTTCAAGATGCTTGTATCTAAACAGTTGAGTCAACATGGAAAACTGATTGGATTTGCAAGAAGTCATTGAGGGAATTTAGTATTTTTCTCACCCAACTCTTTAAAAATATATATTTTTAACCTATTGTTAGTAGTTACTGTCTTGACTCATCGCTACAACTCCCGCACTGACTCAGGAGAGGCAAACTCTGAAACAACCAAGCCGCGCTGTTTCTTAACACAGCGCGCATCCTTCCCGGAAGCCAGCCGCACCAATGTGTCAGAGGACAAGCTATGTTTTTAAAACTGTAGTGTTTACATTAATTTGGATTATTTCCAGGGATACACAACATTCTGAAATTTATTTACATATATTTGCTAGAAAGAATACTATATTTCCCTTGACAGAGGGATGCTCAATGCAAAAAATGGCTCAATTTTCCCCACTGTCCCTTACTCAGCCTGTTTCTTCTTCTGCATCCTCTGACAATAACAAGATGATGATCAACATTGTGTGTGTCTGTGTGTGTGTGTGTGGGTGTGTCTATGCAACACCTGAAGTCCATTGAGCCAATCAGAAACGGTCCTTTTCTGATTCATCCTTCGTAGAAAAGATGTAGGGAGAATGAAGCTTTACACAAGACTGGCTATGTCAGTGTCACCCTTTAGTAATTTTTCCAATAAGCATCGCATAAGCCTAATGTATGTACTGCCGCAGCACAACACCTCTTCCTTTGATTGTTGTCTCCATTCAGTGTTTTCTATGGAACAGAGTAGTTGGTAATATCCTATAGACCAAGTAGTTGGTTATATACTATAGAACAGAGTAGTTGGTTATATACTATAGAACAGAGTAGTTGGTTATATACTATAGAACAGAGTAGTTGGTTATATACTATAGAACAGAGTAGTTGGTTATATACTATAGAACAGAGTAGTTGGTTATATACTATAGAACAGAGTAGTTGGTTATATACTATAGAACAGAGTAGTTGGTAATATCCTATAGACCAAGTAGTTGGTTATATCCTATAGAACAGAGTAGTTGGTAATATCCTATAGAACAGAGTAGTTGGTAATATCCTATAGACCAAGTAGTTGGTTATATCCTATAGAACAGAGTAGTTGGTTATATACTATAGAACAGAGTAGTTGGTAATATACTATAGAACAGAGTAGTTGGTTATATCCTATAGAACAGAGTAGTTGGTAATATCCTATAGAACAGAGTAGTTGGTAATATCCTATAGACCAAGTAGTTGGTTATATCCTATAGAACAGAGTAGTTGGTTATATCCTATAGAACAGAGTAGTTGGTTATATCCTATAGAACAGAGTAGTTGGTAATATCCTATAGAACAGAGTAGTTGGTAATATCCTATAGACCAAGTAGTTGGTTATATACTATAGAACAGAGTAGTTGGTTATATACTATAGAACAGAGTAGTTGGTTATATCCTATAGAACAGAGTAGTTGGTTATATACTATAGAACAGAGTAGTTGGTAATATCCTATAGACCAAGTAGTTGGTTATATCCTATAGAACAGAGTAGTTGGTAATATCCTATAGAACAGAGTAGTTGGTAATATCCTATAGACCAAGTAGTTGGTTATATCCTATAGAACAGAGTAGTTGGTTATATACTATAGAACAGAGTAGTTGGTAATATCCTATAGACCAAGTAGTTGGTTATATCCTATAGAACAGAGTAGTTGGTTATATACTATAGAACAGAGTAGTTGGTAATATCCTATAGACCAAGTAGTTGGTTATATCCTATAGACCAAGTAGTTGGTTATATCCTATAGAACAGAGTAGTTGGTGATATACTATAGAACAGAGTAGTTGGTAATATCCTATAGAACAGAGTAGTTGGTAATATCCTATAGACCAAGTAGTTGGTTATATCCTATAGAACAGAGTAGTTGGTTATATCCTATAGACCAAGTAGTTGGTTATATCCTATAGACCAAGTAGTTGGTTATATCCTATAGAACAGAGTAGTTGGTTATATCCTATAGACCAAGTAGTTGGTTATATCCTATAGACCAAGTAGTTGGTTATATCCTATAGAACAGAGTAGTTGGTTATATCCTATAGAACAGAGTAGTTGGTAATATCCTATAGACCAAGTAGTTGGTTATATCCTATAGAACAGAGTAGTTGGTTATATACTATAGACCAAGTAGTTGGTTATATCCTTTAGAACAGAGTAGTTGATAATATACTATAGAACAGAGTAGTTGGTTATATCCTATAGAACAGAGTAGTTGGTTATATCCTATAGAACAGAGTAGTTGGTAATATCCTATAGACCAAGTAGTTGGTTATATCCTATAGAACAGAGTAGTTGGTTATATACTATAGAACAGAGTAGTTGGTAATATCCTATAGAACAGAGTAGTTGGTAATATCCTATAGACCAAGTAGTTGGTTATATCCTATAGAACAGAGTAGTTGGTAATATCCTATAGACCAAGTAGTTGGTTATATCCTATAGAACAGAGTAGTTGGTAATATCCTATAGACCAAGTAGTTGGTTATATCCTATAGACCAAGTAGTTGGTTATATCCTATAGAACAGAGTAGTTGGCTATATCCTATAGACCAAGTAGTTGGTTATATCCTATAGAACAGAGTAGTTGGTTATATCCTATAGAACAGAGTAGTTGGTAATATCCTATAGACCAAGTAGTTGGTTATATCCTATAGAACAGAGTAGTTGGTTATATCCTATAGAACAGAGTAGTTCGTTATATCCTATAGAACAGAGTAGTTGATAATATACTATAGAACAGAGTAGTTGGTAATATCCTATAGAACAGAGTAGTTGGTAATATACTATAGAACAGAGTAGTTGGTAATATACTATAGAACAGAGTAGTTGATAATATACTATAGAACAGAGTAGTTGTTTATATCCTATAGAACAGAGTAGTTGGTTATATCCTATAGAACAGAGTAGTTGGTTATATCCTATAGAACAGAGTAGTTGGTTATATACTATAGAACAGAGTAGTTGATAATATACTATAGAACAGAGTAGTTGGTAAAATACTATAGAACAGAGTAATTGATAATATACTATAGAACAGAGTAGTTGATAATATACTATAGAACAGAGTAGTTGATAATATACTATAGAACAGAGTAATTGATAATATACTATAGAACAGAGTAGTTGGTTATATCCTATAGAACAGAGTAGTTGGTTATATCCTATAGAACAGGGTAGTTGGTGATATCCTATAGAACAGTGTAGTTGATAATATACTATAGAACAGAGTAGTTGGTGATATTCTATAGAACAGAGTAGTTGGTTATGTCCTATACAGATCCCCTTTTCATCTAAACACAATAGCATGTTTTAACTTAACCTTAACCGTCCAAAACCATGGAGAACATGCACATGATAGTGTTATAGTGTTAGTGTTGACGTTGGGAACACCTAATGAGTCAGTTTTCGATAAAAGAAGACAAACTTTGGTAGTTAGCCAAGAGGGCTAGAGAAGCAGATCAATAATGGCGGTAGCTGGTACAAATCCTGGGCCGGACATAGATTAACTGACAACCAGAAAACTTCTGGGTTGGGGGTAGATCAGCTTTAATATTGCAGATAGGTTGTAGGTTCGATCAATTTAATAGTTTGCATAATTTCTAATCCCCCTTTTCCCCTCTTTTTTTCCCCTCTATACATTTCCCCCCCCCCCCCCCCCCCCCGCCCTACCATCCCTACCCATCCCTACCCTAGGCAGGCAGGCAGGCAGGCAAACAGGCAGGCAGGCAGGCAGGCAGGCAGGCAGGCAGGTTTCTGAGTGACAGTGAGGGCTTTGCATAGGCGCTTTGTTATGGGTTGTTTTGTGAGACTGGAAAAAAATGAATGGTATTTACCTGTTCCCATGCTTTTAAAATAATGTTTCTGCTCCAGAACGGTTTAGATCACTTTCATTCTCGGTTCTGGTTCTGTTCCTTGAAAAATGTATTTTCCATTTTTTGGTTCTGTTCCCTGAACCGGTTCCAACCCTGATTTGTGTCACGTTCTGACCTTTATTTCCTTTGTTTTGTCATTATTTAGTATGGTCAGGGCGTGAGTTGGGGTGGGCAGTCTATGTTTGTTTTTCTATGTTTTGGGTATTTCTATGTTTCGGCCTAGTATGGTTCTCAATCAGAGGCAGGTGTCATTAGTGGTCTCTGATTGAGAATCATACTTAGGTAGCCTGGGTTTCACTGTGTGTTTGTGGGTGATTGTTCCTGTCTCTGTGTTTGCACCAGATAGGACTGTTTAGGTTTTCACACATTTATTGTTTTGTTAGTTTATTCATGTATAGTTCCTTTATTAAAGAACATGAATAACCACCACGCTGCATTTTGGTCCGCCTCTCCTTCACCACAAGAAAACCCTTACAATTTGAAATCACTTCAAATACTTTTTCTGTGTTTGATTGAGCTTGCTTGGCTTAATGGACCAATAGAATAGTCCTAAAACTGCAAACCTCGACCACCTGGCACTCCAATTAGGCTAAAGCGAAACGCTCAAACTATTTAAAAGATTTCATAGTATCTTAAACCAGATCTTTTTTGTAGTATTCAGGTGGATTCCAGTGGACTGCAGTGCAGAGTGTGCAGTGCAGAGCCTTAACAATGAAAGTGTTATCTTTCCTCAAGGCTCCTGAGTGGCACAGCAGTCTAAGACACTAGATCTCAGTGCTAGAGGCGTCACTACAGACACCCTGGATTGAATCCAGGCTGTATCACAACCGGCCGTGATTGGGAGTCCCATAGGGCAGCGCACAATTGGCCCAGTGTCATCCGGGTTTGGCTGGTGTAGGCCGTCATTGTAAATAAGAATTTGACCTGCCAGGTTAAATAAAAAAATACATTCTTGGCCCTGCTGCTCGTTGAGAATAGGCCTCTCTACCTAATAGTACTTTGTCTACACTGGTTTTAGCTAATAGGTGGGATACGCTTATTATTATTTATGTATTCATTGGCAGGGCCAAACCGAGCCATCTAATTATGTGCTAGTGGTTTAAATGACGCATCTAATCGTTTAGACAGACACCTTTGTGTTTCTGAGGTAAATAAAACAATTCAAGTGATGTGGCCATTAAGGCTACAGATGTTGCAGGACAAGTGTGTGTGTGTGTGTGTGTGTGTGTGTGTGTGTGTGTGTGTGTGTGTGTGTGTGTGTGTGTGTGTGTGTGTGTGTGTGCGCGCATGCGTTGGTGTGTGTGACACCCAGGGACTTAGCCATCCTGCATCCCTGCTGTCAAGTTGTTGCCAAATCAGGAGTTTAGGGCTGTGTTCTAAAATGGCAACAAAGCCCGTTGTCAAAAGTAGTATACTGTATAGGGAATAGGGTATCATTTGGGATACAACCTATGTCCAAAAGCTTAAAGAACCCTCAGGACATTAAACTCGCCATGCTCCACTACGCCATGCTGTGCGCATTCTCTGCCAATGAGAGTGAAGGTTTATTTGGTAATGGGCCATGGATAGGCGCCCAAGTTCTTTGTTAATAATGACCTGAGTGTTGTGAATTTGTACTGTTGAATATGTATGTTGTATTGTTTTGGAAGCAATGTTGGCAATGGGTTCTTCTCCTGGGTGACGTGAGTTGAACTATTGTGTGGAGACTATTTGTGCTTGTCTCCACACCCCTCCAGGTGTCGCCCATCTTCTCCATTATCCCCAGTGTATTTAAACCTGTGTTCTCTGTTTGTCTGTTGCCAGTTTGTTTTTCGTTTTTCGGTTACTGGCCCAACGCTCCTACCTGCCAGGCTACAAAAAGCCGGTGTACCACATGTGCAGCACACGTGAAGCCACTCATGGCCACATATCACAGTGGTGTAGGCATAATTCTTTGCATCCCAGGTGAACTGTAAAAATGGACAACACTTTTTTTGTGGGTATTTCCATTCTGACAGACTACATAATGATAACAACACCCAGTCATCAAACTCAATGAGATCATTTGTGTGTCTGTGTGTGCATGTCTGTGTATCTGTGTGTGCATGTGTGTGTCTGTGTGTGTCTGTGTGTGCATGTGCATGTCTGTATGTGCATGTGCATGTTTGTGTGCTCCTCTCTAGGTAGAATGCTCCTCTCTAGGCAGAGTACTCCTCTCTAGGTAGAGTGCTTCTCTCTAGGTAGGGTACTCCTCTCTAGGCAGAGTACTCCTCTCTGGGTAGTGTGCTCCTCTCTAGGTAGAGTACTCCTCTCTAGGTAGAGTGCTTCTCTCTAGGTAGAGTACTCCTCTCTAGGTAGAGTGCTCCTCTCTAGGTAGAGTGATTTTCTCTAGGTAGAGTACTCCTCTCTAGGTAGAGTGATTTTCTCTAGGTAGAGTACTCCTCTCTAGGTAGAGTGCTCCTCTCTAGGTAGAGTACTCCTCTCTAGGTAGAGTACTCCTCTCTGGGTAGTGTGCTCCTCTCTAGGTAGAGTGCTCCTCTCTAGGTAGAGTACTCCTCTCTAGGTAGAGTGCTCCTCTCTAGGTAGAGTACTCCTCTCTAGGTAGAGTGATTTTCTCTAGGTAGAGTACTCCTCTCTAGGTAGAGTGCTCCTCTCTAGGTGAATGCTACTTCTTCCCCATCAGGGTCCTATTTTTAGCCAGAGCTATTTGTTTTTGCACTCTGTCACTAAGCAACGTCACAGACCTTTCTCACAGAAAGGCCATTATTAAAACATGTGAAAGTGGAGGAAAGGGCATACTTAGTCAGTTGCACAACTGAATGCATTCAACCAAAATGTGTCCTCAGTTAACCCAACCCATCTGAATCAGAGAGGTGAAGGGGCTGCCTTAATCGACGTCCACGTCAAGGAACAGTTTTTGTTGAGGTTCAATGCTGCAGACATGTTTTGGCACCCTTCCTCAGATCTGTGCCTCGACACAATCCTGTCTCGGAGCTCAATGGCTCGGTTTTTGCTCTGACATGCACTGTCAACTGTGGGACCTTATATAGACAGGTGTGAGCCTTTCCAAATCATGTCCAATCAATTGAAATTACCACAGGTGGACTCCAATCGAGCTGTAGAAACATCAAGGATGATCAATGGAAACAGGATGCACCTGAGGTCAATTTCGAATCTCATAGCAAAGGGTCTGAATACTTATGTAAATAAGGTATTTCTGCTTTTTATTTGTAATAAATTTGCAAACATTTCTAAAAAACATGTTTTCGCTTTGTCATTATGGGGTATTGTGTGTAGATTGTGATGAGGAACATTTTTTGAAAATATATTATAGAATAAGGCTGTAACGTAACAAAATGTGGAAAAAGTGAAGGTGTCGGAAAACTTTTCCGAATGCACTGTATAAATATTCAACACAAGTAGTTGAATATTGGAATGCATTTGGAAATACATTTGGAAAGTAATGGCATGTATTTGAAAATACTTGAATACCCAGTATTTATATATATATATATATATATATATATATGTAAGTACTCTGATGCATTTGAACCAATGATTGGTATTAACCCTAGTTGACTGACAGGGGCCGCTGTTTTGAAGCCACTGCACAGACGTTTTGGTACTTGTTCTCAATGTTAAGAAACCTGGAAGATATAGAAAGGCATTTATTAATGTCTGCATTTCGTTTTGACAAGTATATTGAATTACAGACACCTTAATGCATACGTTTAAATTATATTATGTGAACTGAACATTAAAATGAAGAACATATGAAGACGTATTCCTTAAAGTATTGATTTTTTTGTACTGATGTTACTGTCCCCACTTCAACAAAGAAATACTTAAATACATGTAATTTCTTCCTTGAAACAGTTTTAAAAAAATACTGTATAATTCTGTTCATTCCTATTGATGGAGGACTGTTCCTTCTGAGGAGTACCGATATGGCGGCCGGAGGCTTCAAAGCCTCTCATTGGCCAAATTATAACATAAGCAATCCAGGGTTTATACACATCATTGATTTGAACCCAGGTCTGTTTGGTATTTGAAAATAATGTATTTGGAAATAAGTATTTGAAAATATTTTCAAATTGTAGGCTATTTATTAAAATACTTTCAAATACTTTCAATGGGAGTAGTTGATTTGGACACATTATTTGAAAATATTCAAATACACAGAGAATAAGTATTAATAATAAGTGAATTAATAATAAATAACAAAGAATCCAATATACATGTATTTGAACCCAGATGAGGTATGTGTACTGTTCCCCAACCAAAATGTTTTCATTCGTCTCCTGTCCAACACCAGTTGACTGTTACTTTGAGGTTAACACAGTTACCCAATTTTTCTATTTAACCTTAATTTAACTAGGCAAGTCAGTTAAGAACAAATTCTTATTTACAATGACGGCCAAACCTGACGACGCTGGGCCAATTGTGCACCACCCTATGAGACTCACAATCACAGCCGGATGTGATACAGCCTGGATTTGAACCATGGACTGTAGTTACACCTCTTGCACTGAGATGCAGTGCCTTAGACTGCTGGGCCACTCGGGAGCAACCTCTTGGGTTGTGGGAATCTCGGAACCCAGAACCAAATTTTCTAAACTCGCTGGTCACAAGAGACTATGGTTGGGGCTGGAAACTACGGTTGGAACTCAAGGGTTTTGCTTGCTCACAAGGGTTTTAGGAAGGTCAGAAGGTATAATCATATCAACACTTTACTTGTCACCCAGCGTCATAACAAGTTATGAAACGATCATAACTATGTCATAATATGTCATAACAGCTGACATAACGTGTCATAACCTGTAATAATATAGTCATAATACTGTACATAACACACGACACATACACTACCGTTCAAAAGTTTTTTTGTCCATTAAAATAACATCAAATTGATCAGAAATACAGTGTAGACATTGTTAATGCTGTAAATGACTATTGTAGCTGGAAACGGCAGATTTTTTTGGAATATCTACATAAGCGTACGGAGGCCCATTATCAGCAACCAACATTCCTGTGTTCCAATGGTACGTTGTGTTAGCTAATCCAAGTTTATCATTTTAAAAGGCTAATTGATCATTAGAAAACCCATTTGCAATTATGTTAGCACAGCTGAAAACTGTTGTTCTGATTAAAGAAGCAGTAAAACTGGCCTTCTTTAGACTAGTTGAGTATCTGGAGCTCCAGTGTTTGTGGGTTCAATTCTTTTGAACCTCGTCAGTCTATTCTTGTTCTGAGAAATAGTACCTGCAAAACACCAGTCTCAACGTCAACAGTGAAGAGGCGACTCCGGGATTCTGGCCTTCTAGGCAGAGTTGCAAAGAAAAATATATATCTCAGACTGACCAATAAAAATAAAAGATGAAGATTAAGATGGGCAAAAGAACACAGACACTGGACAGAGGAACTCTGCCTAGAAGGCCAGCGTCCAGTAGTCGCCTCTTCATTGTTGACATTGAGACTGGTGTTTTGCTCTGTTGCTGATGACTGATGACTGACATAAGGGCATGTACTTGACAGGCCTATCTGGCTTATATGATTATGATGTCATAATGCTTCATGACAGTGTCATAAAGTGTATTTTCTACAAGTTATTTAAAATATATGATTTAAAAAAAACATGACTGTAAAGAATTTATTACAACAAGGACTTAATAAATAACATTTCAAATGATAGGAAAATTCTTGGCAGGGAAAAAACGTGAATTAATGTGGGTTATGACACTATCATGTAGGTGTCATAACCAGCAATAAAATAACGCAATATATGTCACAACAATTGTAAATATGTGGGTTATGACAGTATTATGACCATATTATGACAGGTTATGACAATTTATGTCAGCTGTTTTATTATGGCATGATTATTATCATTATGACATGATTATTATCATTATGACATGATTATGACGTTGTAATGTGTTATGACGCTGTGTGTCAAGTGAAGTGTTCCCGCTAGCTATTAATCATCTTTGGCTGAGGCTGCAGAATGACTGGGTATGCAGGCTTTTGCTCCATCCCTACACCTACACACCTAATTCAGCTTATCAAAAATGGGTGCCGCTAAATAGTAGAATGAGGTGTGATGGAGTGGGTTTGGTACAGAATCTTGCAGGAGAGTAGCTCTCCAGAACCTCATTGGGTTTGCCACCCGTGGTCTACGATAAGCATTGTATGAAATTCTACAGAGCTGTTGGAAGGGTCTTAACCTGTGATTGTAGTGACAGAAGTGGCAGCAGAACATAATGGAGAAATAAAGAGGGTTAAATGGAGGTGCTGACTTCTCTAACACTACTATCTCAAAGGACAATGGTGGATTGTAGGCTGCAGTTATGAGGGGAGAAAGGTTTTCAAGGATATTTTCAATGACAAGTTCTTTCCGTTTCCCTTTTGCATTAGGTAGCCATATTTTTCCGATCACAGCTGATCGCCAGTTTAATTGCTTCTTTAATCAGCACGACAGTTTTCAGCTGTGCTAACATAATAGTGAAAGGGTTTTCTAATGAGCAATTGGCCTTTTAAAATTATAAACCTGGATTAGCTAACACAACGTGCCATTGGAACACAGGAGTGATGGTTGCTGATAATGGGCCTCTGTACGCCTATGTAGAAATTCTATTAAAAATCAGCCTTTTCCAGCTACAATAGCCATTTACAACATTAACAATGTCTACACTGTATTTCTGATCAATTTGATGTTATTTTAATGGACAACATTTTGGGCTTTTCATTCAAAAACAAGGACATTTCTAAGTGACCCCAAACTTTAGAATGGTAGTGTATGTTTCAAGGTTTCTCTGTTTTCAATGCTCTGAGAGGAGCTGTAATTTGTCTGAATAACTTATATGAACAGGAGTGATTTCTCTGTTTTCAATGCTCTGAGAGGAGCTGTAATTTGTCTGAATAACTTATATGAACAGGAGTTATTTCTCTGCTTTAAACGCTCTGAGAAGGGCTGTAAATTTGTCTGAAGAGCTTGTATCTACAGGAGTGATTTCTCTGCATCAGTATATATTCAGGTGGTTCAGTGAAGGAAATACAGTAGTTTATGACCATCGGTTTTATTTAAAATGGCTCTTTTTCAAGGACTTGGTCAGGAAATGGAACAAACAACAAGAATCAGCAACAACAAAAAAAGTCCACCAATACGGCATTCATATTAGGAACTCCCTCAAGGACTTCCAAGTATGGATGCAGCACACCATTTTCTGCTTCAGTGCATCTTTAATTAGACTTTCTCCTGGTCTTCGTCTCTGTCCTACACTCTACCCCTATTAACACACTTCAGTCATCATGCAAACATCAGATGACCACTTAATCCTTGGCTCTAAGGATGTGGGGGAGTAACTACAGCCACACAACCTAATGAAGGTACTGCATTTAAACCCACATTCATATGGCTCATTGATTGATGTAGAGTAAATCATTGTTTATGATGCGTTTTGTGATTGTAATTTCTCTCTCTCTCACTCTCTCTCTCTCTCTCTCTCTCTAGCATATAACAACTGCAATCTTCAGCAGTAAACTGTCATCCTCATTCTGACAATGATGTTATATGATAAATGGTTTTAGAGTGATTGTAGTCGCTGTTTTTGTTGTTTTTGAACAGTGGGATAGTATTCAGAACTCTGAAATAGTATCCCCTTTTACAGCTGTTCTTCAACACAATATTTACCAAACCTTTTTTCCACCATGAATAGGAAACTGTATGCTTCAAAGACAGTCATCACGAAGTAGATTGTGTTGACGACAAATGCCCTAATATTACGTGTGAGTGACAGGGCTACATTTATTGACAAAACAAAGCAAATCTCTCTGACTGAAAGCACAGTTACGAGTCAGGATAATCATTATATTTCACTGAAGTTGACACTGAGTTGCATGGTTTTGTTATACTTCAAATAAAAAGGAAATCACATTTACAGCCTATAGAGATTCTACACCCCCTTGAACTTTTTTCACATTCTATTGTGTTCATTTCATGCATTTAAATAAGGATTCCCTTCCCCCCAGTTTATCTACACACCATACTCCACACTTTTAAGGGGAGTTTTTGCTTTGTGAAAGGTTAATACAATACATGATGGAAGCACCTTTGGCAGCAATTACAGCTGTGAGTCTTTTGGGATAGGTCTGTACCAACTTTGCACACCTAGATTTGGCAATATTTGACCATTCATTACAAAACTTTTCAAACTCTGTTACTTGAGGAGCGTCGACAGTCAGAAAACTTTAAGTCATGCCACACATTTTAATTGGATTTAGGTCGGGGCTCTGACTGAGCCACTCAAGTATTGAGCCACTACACTGTATCTTTGGCTGTGGGCTTCGGGTCACTGTCCTACTAAAAGGTGAACTTCCATTCCAGTTTCAGATTTCTTGCAGAGGGCAGCAGATTT
Source organism: Oncorhynchus clarkii lewisi (assembly GCF_045791955.1). Lineage (NCBI taxonomy): Eukaryota > Metazoa > Chordata > Actinopteri > Salmoniformes > Salmonidae > Oncorhynchus > Oncorhynchus clarkii. The sequence goes on along the minus strand of NC_092147.1, from coordinate 79,831,944 downwards.
TCCTCAAGGACTTTTCTACACATTGCTCCATAAATTTTCCCTTTTATCCTGATAATTGAGAAACATCCCCATAACATGATGCAGCCACCACCATGCTTCACTGTAGGGATGTGCCATGTTGGGTTTGCGCCAAACCTAACACTTTGCATTTAGGCGAAAAAGTTCAATTTTTGTTACGTCGAACCACAAAACTTTCTCCCACATGGCTACAGAATTTCCAGAGTGGTTGTTTTGCACACTTCAAGCAGGATTCAAGGTGGGCTTTCTTGAGTAATGGCTTCCTTCTTGTCACCCTACCATACATGTCAGATTTGTGGACTGCTTGGGATATTGTTGTCACATGCACACTGTGACCAGTCTTAGCCATAAAAGCCTGTAGCTCTTTCAAAGTTTCCATTGGACTCTTGGTAGCCTCTCTGATGTCCTACTAGCTCAGTCTTCCAGTTTGGAGTGATGGCCTGATCTCGGCAGTGTCTTGGTGGTGCCATACACCTTCCACTTATTAATAATCATCTTGACCGTGCTCCAAGGGATATTCAAGGTCTATAAAATATTTTTATACCCATCCCCTGATCTGTACCTTTTCACAACTTACCCAGCAGAGGGAGCATACATGAACTGCTGAATTTATCCTGGAATTGTGTGAATCACTACAATTTAACACAGACAGAGGCCAAATAACTTGGTGTGTGATTTTGAAGGTGATTGGTTACACCTGAGCTAATTATAGGATTGCTTTTACAAGGGGTGTGGACACTTATCCAACCAAGCTATTTCATTTTATTTATAGATTTTCTTCACTTAGAAGGTAGATCAATCCCCCCCAAAATATTTGTATACATTTTAATTTCAGGCTATAAGGCAACAAAAGGTGAAAATGTTGAATGGGGGTATAGACTCTCACTGTATGTAATTTGGTATCATAAAACGCCCTCGGCTATTTCTAATTCCGTTCTCTTGTTCCCACTGTGTTGTTTTTAACTGCTTTCCACTTAATGATATGAACATGAGTGATTTCTCTGTTTTCAATGCTCTGAAAGGAGCTGAAATTTTTCTGAATAGCTTGTATCAACAGGAGTGATTTCTCTGCTTTAAACGCTCTGAGAAGGGCCGTTTTAACCCACATGGGATAAAATGGGATGCATCCCAAATGGCAACCTATTCTCTTTATAGTTCACTACTTTTGACCAGAGCCCTATAGGTAGTAGAGCCCTATGGGTAGTAGATCCCTATGGACCCTGGTCAAAAGTAGTGAACTACATACAGAATAGGATGCCATTTGGGACGAATCCAGGATGTCATCCATTATCTTCCCAGCTTTGATGTTTTGAAGGAAATAACACATTTCCTCTGTCTTGTTGTGCACAACGTTTCAATGAATCTTAATTCTGGATTATTACCTGCGGGGGATGTATGCATATGATTTTCCGACACCAAGCAGGTTAAGTCATAAATCTGCTGTCTGCAGTGAGGTTTTGTCAGAGGGTGAAGACAATTTATGAGGTACTAAATTACAATACTGCGTTTCAATATTCCCAATCTTTCTGCTGAACGGATCTCTCAAAGCATTAATAATCGATCTACTTACAAATCAGAGATGAGTTGGGAGTTTGAAATCTCCAATCTTTATATCGAACTAAACTAAATGGCTGAGATGACAAAATAATGATGTGTTGTGTTCCTCTTTTTAGAACAATTAAACACCAGATTTTGAGGACATAATGGGTGACATAGGTTTAACCATAGCATTATCTGAAGAGAACCATGATAAATCTCTCTAATTTGTTTGGAGTAATAGCTAGCTGCCCAACTGTCAGCCCCTGAAATGCTGAGATTCCAAGGGTTGGTTCCAAATAGCACCCTATTCATAGTCCTTATTAAGACAGAAACACATCACATCAGTATAATCTAATGTTAACTAGACAACAACACATCACATCAGTGTAATCTAATGTTAACTAGACAACAACACATCACATCAGTATAATCTAATGTTAACTAGACAACAACACATCACATCAGTATAATGTTAACTAGACAACAACACATCACATCAGTATAATCTAATGTTAACTAGACAACACATCACATCAGTATAATCTAATGTTAACTATACAACAACACATCACATCAGTATAATCTAATGTTAACTAGACAACAACACATCACATCAGTGTAATCTAATGTTAACTAGACAACACATCACATCAGTATAATCTAATGTTAACTAGACAACAACACATCACATCAGTATAATGTTAACTAGACAACAACACATCACATCAGTATAATCTAATGTTAACTAGACAACAACACATCACATCAGTGTAATCTAATGTTAACTAGACAACAACACATCACATCAGTATAATCTAATGTTAACTAGACAACACATCACATCAGTATAATCTAATGACAACTAGACAACAACACATCACATCAGTATAATGTTAACTAGACAACAACACATCACATCAGTATAATCTAATGTTAACTAGACAACACATCACATCAGTATAATCTAATGTTAACTATACAACAACACATCACATCAGTATAATCTAATGTTAACTAGACAACAACACACCACATCAGTGTAATCTAATGTTAACTAGACAACACATCACATCAGTATAATCTAATGTTAACTAGACAACAACACATCACATCAGTATAATGTTAACTAGACAACAACACATCACATCAGTATAATCTAATGTTAACTAGACAACAACACATCACATCAGTATAATGTTAACTAGACAACAACACATCACATCAGTATAATCTAATGTTAACTAGACAACAACACATCACATCAGTGTAATCTAATGTTAACTAGACAACAACACATCACATCAGTATAATCTAATGTTAACTAGACAACACATCACATCAGTATAATCTAATGACAACTAGACAACAACACATCACATCAGTATAATGTTAACTAGACAACAACACATCACATCAGTATAATCTAATGTTAACTAGACAACACATCACATCAGTATAATCTAATGTTAACTATACAACAACACATCACATCAGTATAATCTAATGTTAACTAGACAACAACACATCACATCAGTGTAATCTAATGTTAACTAGACAACACATCACATCAGTATAATCTAATGTTAACTAGACAACAACACATCACATCAGTATAATGTTAACTAGACAACAACACATCACATCAGTATAATCTAATGTTAACTAGACAACAACACATCACATCAGTATAATGTTAACTAGACAACAACACATCACATCAGTATAATCTAATGTTAACTAGACAACAACACATCACATCAGTATAATGTTAACTAGACAACAACACATCACATCAGTATAATATTAACTAGACAACAACACATCACATCAGTATAATCTAATGTTAACTAGACAACAACACATCACATCAGTATAATGTTAACTAGACAACAACACATCACATCAGTATAATCTAATGTTAACTAGACAACAACACATCACATCAGTATAATGTTAACTAGACAACAACACATCACATCAGTATAATGTTAACTAGACAACCACACATCACATCAGTATAATCTAATGTTAACTAGACAACACATCACATCAGTATAATCTAATGTTAACTAGACAACAACACATCACATCAGTGTAATCTAATGTTAACTAGACAACAACACATCACATCAGTATAATCTAATGTTAACTAGACAATAACACATCACATCAGCATAATGTTAACTAGACAACGACACATCACATCAGTATAATATAATGTTAACTAGACAACAACACATCACATCAGTATAATCTAATGTTAACTAGACAACACATCACATCAGTATAATCTAATGTGAACTATACAACAACACATCACATCAGTATAATCTAATGTTAACTAGACAGTAACACTTCACATCAGTATAATCTAAGGTTAACTAGACAGCAACACATCACATCAGTATAATCTAATGTTAACTAGACAGTAACACATCACATCATTTGACCATGCTGGTCATCAAATCAAATCAAATCAAATTTATTTATATAGCCCTTCGTACATCAGCTGATATCTCAAAGTGCTGTACAGAAACCCAGCCTAAAACCCCAAACAGCAAGCAATGCAGGTGTAGAAGCATGGTGGCTAGGAAAAACTCCCTAGAAAGGCCAAAACCTAGGAAGAAACCTAGAGAGGAACCAGGCTATGTGGGGTGGCCAGTCCTCTTCTGGCTGTGCCGGGTGGAGATTATAACAAAACATGGTCAAGATGTTCAAATGTTCATAAATGACCAGCATGGTCGAATAATAATAAGGCAGAATAGTTGAAACTGGAGCAGCAGCACAGTCAGGTGGACTGGGGACAGCAAGGAGTCATCATGTCAGGTATTCCTGGGGCATGGTCCTATGGCTCAGGTCCTCCGAGAGAGAGAAAGAAAGAGAGAATTAGAGAGAGCATATGTGGGATGGCCAGTCCTCTTCTGGCTGTGCCGGGTGGAGATTATAACAGAACATGGCCAAGATGTTCAAATGTTCATAAATGACCAGCATGGTCGAATAATAATAAGGCAGAACAGTTGAAACTGGAGCAGCAGCACAGCCAGGTGGACTGGGGACAGCAAGGAGTCATCATGTCAGGTATTCCTGGGGCATGGTCCTATGGCTCAGGTCCTCCGAGAGAGAGAAAGAAAGAGAGAATTAGAGAGAGCATATGTGGGATGGCCAGTCCTCTTCTGGCTGTGCCGGGTGGAGATTATAACAGAACATGGCCAAGATGTTCAAATGTTCATAAATGACCAGCATGGTCGAATAATAATAAGGCAGAACAGTTGAAACTGGAGCAGCAGCACAGCCAGGTGGACTGGGGACAGCAAGGAGTCATCATGTCAGGTAGTCCTGGGGCATGGTCCTAGGGCTCAGGTCCTCCGAGAGAGAGAAAGAGAGAAGGAGAGAATTAGAGAACGCACACTTAGATTCACACAGGACACCGAATAGGACAGGAGAAGTACTCCAGATATAACAAACTGACCCTAGCCCCCCAACACATAAACTACTGCAGCATAAATACTGGAGGCTGAGACATTTATGAACATTTGAACATCTTGGCCATGTTCTGTTATAATCTCCACCCGGCACAGCCAGAAGAGGACTGGCCATCCCACATATGCTCTCTCTAATTCTCTCTTTCTTTCTCTCTCTCGGAGGACCTGAGCCCTAGGACCATGCCCCAGGAATACCTGACATGATGACTCCTTGCTGTCCCCAGTCCACCTGACTGTGCTGCTGCTCCAGTTTCAACTGTTCTGCCTTATTATTATTCGACCATGCTGGTCATTTATGAACATTTGAACATCTTGACCATGTTTTGTTATAATCTCCACCCGGCACAGCCAGAAGAGGACTGGCCACCCCACATAGCCTGGTTCCTCTCTAGGTTTCTTCCTAGGTTTTGGCCTTTCTAGGGAGTTTTTCCTAGCCACCGTGCTTCTACACCTGCATTGCTTGCTGTTTGGGGTTTTAGGCTGGGTTTCTGTACAGCACTTTGAGATATCAGCTGATGTACGAAGGGCTATATAAATAAATTTGATTTGATTTGATTTGATCAGTATAATCTAATGTGAACTATACAACAACACATCACATCAGTATAATCTAATGTTAACTAGACAACCACACATCACATCAGTATAATCTAATGTTAACTAGACAGTAACACATCACATCAGTGCAATCTAATGTGAACGATTTCACCATGTTATAATTTCTGCTTGCCATGGCCACACTGCAGAGTTGTTGCAACATAATAGCCAGGTTTTCTAACCCAGGGGATATTCCAGCATCATGTCCAAATCATTTTAAACTTAATTGAGGTAGACAATCCATTTAGACACTTTCAGATGATTTGGACATGGAAGACCATGGACTGCTTATAGGGTGAGGAATTTAGTCATTTGGGTGAACTATCCCTTTAAGGAGGATTTTAAATATGTGAGATAGAAGATAATGTAGTGATATTATTATGGATATTTGAAGAGTTTCATTCCAAAACGCTGTATCCATTTTCAGAAATGTTGGTAAATTAGCTTTTATTGTTCAAAGAACTTATGTTTTGGAAAAAAAACTCTACATTTGGTCGCAATAACTAGAAAATCTCTTTCCTTTTCCAAGGCCAGCAATAGTTTGGCCTGAGGTTCCCTGCCAACTGCAGAAGCAATGAGTAGTCTTGGATTAGATCTTAGAGAAAATTGTATTAGATTTGTTCATATTTTATTACTTTTTGCATGATGGGAAGTCCAGGTTAAATTCGATTTACCCATATTGCATTAGTTGTTTTTAATTCAACAGAGGAGGCCAAACTAAATAAAGAAGGACCACAGTGCATAGAATCTAAAGATGTGATGACCATCTCTAATCAGTGCAGTTTATTGAAGTAAGTTTTCACTGCATGCCTCGTATACAAAGTATTCTGTCAGTGTTGATGCAATCATCACCCATCACACACGATATCTGAGAATCGGGTCTCGGACCAATAGGCTCTGAGAGAGCTACTACCCCTAGGCCATCAGACTGCTGAACAGCTAACCATAGCTATCTCCCTGCACAGACCTGCACTTTAGAGACTATTTGCTGCTCAGAGGATATCTGCACCTTGGAGATTGTTCGCACTGACTACACACACATCCAACCCTTACACACAAAGTTGCAAATGAACCCACACACACACACACACACACTCAAACACAGAGTCTACATTGCTGTTCTATTACATATTATATTGTAAATACAGTGTAGTCCAGTCCATTAATACTATGCAGACTACCCACTCCATTACTTCAACTACTTGTTATTTTTGACTTGATTATTTTATTGTTGTTATTGTTATTGATTTATGTACTGCATTGTTGAGGGAGCTAGCACATAATAATTTCGCCCACACCTTTTATAACTGCTGATTTGATTTTATATTAAATGTTCAGCCAAACGGTCTTATACTAACAAAGTTCCTAGTTGTGATGTTGTCAGATTTCCACACCACAAGTTGCCTTCTCACATCATACCTTGTAGTCCTTTCCTGCAGTCAAATGACCTAGTGGCCTCGAGTTATTGATTTTCTCATCATTTCATAATTAACATAATTTTAAAAACCAGCAGAAAATCCAGTGTTTCTATGTCAGTCTTCTGTGATGTATATAGTGTAACATTGGGAAGCAAACTAAAAATGGAATACATTTCAACTCTATATCTGACATGGTACAGGTGTCTTATTTTTTTAAGTCCATAACCATGTGTGTGAGGTGGATACTTTAGTTTCAAGGTAGATTTGCCTAGTGCTCTTGTATGGGTATTATCTTGCATGCTGAAGGAAACAAGTATATGATTACAAAGCAGGTTCTATTGGAATATTGGAGGTCTGTTACATCAGACTGCCTATTCTCTTTTATTGGAGGTCTGTTACATCAGACTGCCTATTCTCTTTTATTGGAGGTCTGTTACATCAGACTGCCTATTCTCTTTTATTGGAGGTCTGTTACATCAGACTGCCTATTCTCTTTTATTGGAGGTCTGTTACATCAGACTTCCTATTCTCTTTTATTGGAGGTCTGTTACATCAGACTGCCTATTCTCTTTTATTGGAGGTCTGTTACATCACACTTTGCCTATTCTCTTTGCTCTGAGGCACAGCTGATGTGTAGGTCAGGAATACATTTGGCCTAAGGCTACACTGTGAGCTTGAATGCTACATTTCTGGTTTTGTAGGGTTTATTTCCTCATGGTTTCAGAATGCCCAGCTCTAGGGTTAGGGGTTAATGTTAGGGTTAGGGTTAAGGTTAAGGTTAGGGTTAGGTTAAGGGTTACGGGTTAGGGAAAATAGGATTTAAAATTGGAATCAAACGTGTGTGTGTGTGTGTCTTCCTTGTTGTACAAAGGTTTTCCATGTTCATGTTTAAATTCCATATTGTCTCTTGTCAGACTGTAACTACGGGTGAGTGATGAGTGAGGAGTCAAATGCAGAGAGCGAAGTGAATGGGAAAAATGCTTTAATGTCCTTCAAAACGTAACAGGTCCAAACATGGGTGAATGCCCTAAAACACTGGCGCTAAACAAACCCAAAACCTAGTTACAAACACTGGACAGCGAAAACCCAAAACAAACACGATACATCACCAAACGTAACAAACCAGCAAGCCCGCACAAACACCAGCAGGCAAAACAAACTTAAATAACACCCATCCCAAAACCCCAACAAGGAACAGGTGGAAACAATTAGACAAAAACAAACGAAAAGGAAAAAGGGATCGGTGGCAGCTAGTAGACCGGCGACGACGACCGCAGAGCGCCACCCGAGCAGGAAGGGGAGCCACCTTCGGTGGTATTCATGACAGTATCCCCCCCCCCCCCCCCTGACACGCCGACACCGGCCTCGGGGACGACCTGGGGGGCGAGGCATAGGGCGATCCGGATGGAGGCGATGGAACTCCCTTAGTATAGTGGGATCCAAAATATCTCCCACCGGGACCCAGCACCTCTCCTCCGGCCCGTACCCCTCCCAGTCCACGAGGTACTGCAGGCCCCTCACCCGGCGTCTGGAGTCCAGAATGGACCGTATCGTGTACGCTGGGGACCCCTCGATGTCCAGAGGGGGCGGAGGGACCTCCGGAACCTCACTTTCCTGCATGGGACCAGCTACCACCAGCCTGAGGAGAGACACATGAAATGAGGGGTTAATACGATAATACGAAGGGAGTAACAATCAATAACACACCTCATTTATTCTCCTCAGGACTTTAAGTCTGCAGGGCCGTAGGGAGACCGGGCAACGGGATAAGACAGCAGGACTTAGAGAACCGATCCACAACGACCAGGATCGTCGTGTTCCAGTGAGAAAATCCACCGATAGATGGGACCACGGCCGTTGTGGAACGGGGAGGGGTTGTAATTTCCCTCGTGGCAAATGCCTAGGAGCCTTACTCTGAGCGCATACCGAACAGGAGGAGACATAGAATCGCACGTCTCTCACCAAGGTAGGCCACCAGTACATCCCTCTAAGACTTCGCACCGTCCTCGAAATACCCGGGTGACCTGATGAGGGTAGACTATGTGCCCATCGAATCAATTGATCACGAACAGCGAGCGGCATGTACCTACGACCCTCCGGGCACTGTGGAGGCGCAGGTTCCTCCCTTAGTGCCCGCTCGATGTCCGTGTCCACCTCCCATACTACCAGTGCTACCAGCTTGGCAGCCGGAATGATTGGAGTAGAATCGATTGACCGGTCATCAGTGTCGTATAGGCGGGACAGCTCGTCGGCCTTAGTATTGAGGGAACCTGGTCGATACGAGATCGTAAAACGAAATCTGGTGAAATACATGGCCCACCTTGCCTGACGAGGATTCAGTCTCCTAGCTGATCGGATATACTCCAGGTTACGCTGGTCAGTCCAGATGAGAAAAGGGTGCTTAGCCCCCTCAAGCCAGTGTCTCCACACCTTCAGAGCCTTAACCATGGCCAACAACTCCCTATCCCCCACATCATAATTCCGCTCCGCTGGCCCGAGCTTCTTCGGAAAAAAAGCACAGTGGCGGCGCTTCGGTGGCGTACCCGAGCGCTGGGAGAGCACAGCTCCAACCCCAGCCTCGGATACGTTCACCTCAACTATAAATGCCAAAGAAGGGTCCGGATGCGCCAACACAGGCGCGTCGGTGAACAGCGCCTTCAAAAGACGGAACGCTCTGTCCGCCTCTGCTGACCACTGCAAACGCACCGGCCCCCCCTTCAGCAGTGAGGTAATAGGGGGGGGGGGCAGGTGGTGGAACTGACAGGACCCTTTCATGACGTCCGCGAGCAGCCAGCAGATGGTCTAGCCGGATAGACATGTCAATCAGCTCCTCCAAGCTGAGCGTAGTGTCCTGACAAGCCAGCTCCCTGCGGACGTCCTCTCTTAGGCTACATCTGTAATGGTCTATCATGGCCCTGTCGTTCCACCCAGCTCCAGCGGCCAAAGTCTTTGTGACACAGACCTTAATCTGTCACAGTTATAATAACGTATGTGCAGATGGCTTTGGGATAGGCATGTAAAGGAATGTATTTTTCACTTAAAGTGAAAATATTCTAAAAGGGATGTCACGATTTTGTCACAGCATCATATCCTTTGTGTGCTGACACTTTCATGAAAACATTCCGGTGTGGAAATCTATGTCGGGAAAAAACCCAGATCAGGAATTCTAGTCTGGTCCTTGATCTGTTTGCGCTGTCTTGCCATCTCCTATAGTCATTGTCACGTCTGAGATTGTCAAGACAGCACAAAGATCTGAAAACAGGATACCCGAATTCCACTGCTGGTCTTACACAAAACGTGGCCAGAGAGAACAAGTCAAGTTAGACCCTGCATCTAGCATCATCTCCTGTTGTTGGAGGAAACAGGAGTCACATAAACTTTAACACATATGGCACCTTATAAATCATGCCGCCCACCAAAACATGGTGTGTCAGTCTCCCGACCTGCAGCTATAAATTCGTTAATCCACTTTATTCTCAACATGTGAGACCAGGCTGTTAATCCCCCACCTGAACACTACGGTTTTAAAGCAGAATCCTCCAATCCCAGATCCCAAAGGCTGTAGTTAGACCAACTTGCACCTCTCTGGCTGGAGACTTTATCTACATTCCAAATGGCAATCCAGTGTTAAACACTGTTAAATAACACAAATATGGAAAACAATATTTTTTGTGAACGACTGTTTATATTTTGTCAATATGCAGTAACAAGATTGGTTGGCTATCTAGGTAGCTAGCTAGCAAACATAGCTAAATACAATAATAAAAGAGTCAATATCAGCATGTGAATTAACTACCTCGCTGTAAAATTGCCTAAACAAACTGCACTGTCAATTTATGAGTCTATCTCACTGAGGTCAACTTGCAGTTTGCCTCTGCCCAGAGCGAATACAGAGCACGTTGCTAAGGCAACAATGGCCCTTTCCCAAATATCATACTGACACACAGATGGTACTTGAAGGAGAAACTGAGCTGTATAATTTGGTACACTGTTTAGATTAAGCACATCTAAGCGGGAATATATTATTTGTCATGACTATATAAATGGATGGATGTTTTCTAGACAAGTAGGCCCATTCTATCTATTGGCTCATTTGGCGATCTGGGGTGCAGGTAATTGTTTTAAAAGCTTTATGAAATGTGATAGTGTGTTATCCCCTATCTCCAGTGATGAGAACCATGTAGTTATGACGAGTTCCCACATGGGACAACTTAGAAGTTAAATCATGGGAAAATGTTGAATTTTACTCACGATAGAACACATGCTTTCACCAAATTGACAGGAGTTTCATGCCTTTTATTTCTGGGGATGGACTATCCCTTTAAAAGGGGTTGTACTTACCCCAGCCTCATCCTTCAGTTGTATTCCAAAACAAGTGGACTGCCATTTTGTTGTTTTTCAAATCCCAGATTGTAACTTTGAGTCCTGTATCGCCTGGGGAGAGGAGTTAATAGTATCTGTATGAAGCCTCTACTTCAGCCAGACTCATTAGCAGCTTGGCTCCTGGATAAGAGTTGGAGAAGCATCCGGTTTTGGAATGGATAGAGTGCAGACGGATAGGATATTTTTCAGGGTAACAATGCACTGTCGTAAGACACATTCTATCCCGCTTATTGTTTGCAAGACAACCCGAGGCCCAAGTATAATTTCTCTTGATTGTTTTTTTGCAGAGATATTTATTATTGAGTTTTTTTGGTTTTGCTATGGCTCAGACACCAGGCTCACAATAAACACAAGAACAGTGTGACTAAACAACACCAATAAAGGATGGAATTGTGCCGCCTCGTCCTCAAACTTTTACTTTGGGGGTGTATCTGTTGTTCTTAGTGATTAAGCTTAGCTTGGAGAGTCGCCACAAAAAGTTATGTTTTCTCTTTGTCTTGTGCTTCTGGTTGACGGACAGTAGTGTTACACTGGCTGGTTTAAGCCTGAGGGCAATCCATTAACTTGAAACTGACAATAACTTTGAGATGAACTTGATCTACAACCATCACACATCTCTTCGGATCTGACTGACTGTGTAAGAGTTATGTTTTGTCTTTGTCTTGTGCTTGACCAGATCATTGAGTTCATCTGCCTGATTATAGATAGCCTAAAAGATCTAGCCATTAGATCCCTATGTATTTGTTATTATTCTTATGACAGGACAGTAGGAAGCAAGTAGGCTAGGGAGACAGAAAAGGAATGGCACAGACAGATGACTGAGTCACGTCTCGAACCCCTGTCGCCAAGATGGCATGTGTGGTCCAGAGTCGAGACTTATCGCTTGACCAAACTCCAACTTAGATAGCCTGCAGGCATTCTAATAACTCTGGAAATACTTTGAGATAGACTTTATACCAACTTCTAAAATACATCTACACAGTGCTTAACTTGGGATGAAAGAAGTGCAGGAGCTGTCCAAGACTTCTTCTCCATGACGTTGAACCAAATGTTCCTGACTATTATTATAGCCTACATGGAATAGTAAGCATTATTGACACTGGAAGGCTGCTGTGTCTGATCCCATGCAGACCTACCATCTCCTGTTGTTGTGCCCTTGATCAAGGAACTTAACCCCCAACAAAGTGGAACTGTATTGTTAGTCACATGTTGTCAACACGTGGTCAACTCTCCATCTGGAGAGCTCCTGGGTGTTCAGGCTTGGCTTTTGATCCAGCCCCGAAACACCCAAGTCTGCCTATCACGGTCCTGTTGAGCAGCTGATGTTTAGGCTACAATGTGGTTAGACCAGGGCATGAACAAACGCCTGCAAAAGCCTGCAGTAGCTATCCTGGAGGATGGTTGCCACCCTTGATATCAAATATTGCAACATTACAACCAAATAGTTTTATTCAAAAAAGTTTTCCCTTATTCAATGAAATATTAATATTTCAGGGGAGATCTATGGACAGCAAGTTATTTGTCAATTAAGATATTCTTATAATATTCTTTAGCGTTGTTGCAAAAAGGGAGGTTGCTTGCAAGTTTATGGTGTATTGCTATTTGAACTGTATTGATGTGGGGTGATACTATTGACATGTTGCCGGGAAGATTCATACCCTCTGCACTCGCCACTGGGAGGTAATACAGATTATTGCAAATTCTCTAATGTTGATGACTGGGTTCTTTTTTGGAAATTGTTTATATGAAGTTGCAGTTAAATTGCTCTGCCATTTTTTTTGTATCGGGTATTATTGGTTGGGTTACCCCTGTGCTGTGATGGGTGTTTTATATGGTGTCTTGTCTTTTCTCTCTACTGGCTATCTGGCAAACAGGCTATACTCTAGGCAGTCTCTTCTGCTGATGTGTGTGGGTAGTGGTACTCTATCCTACTCTTTTCCTTTCGACAGCAGTGTTGCCAACTTAATGACTTTGTCGCTATATTTAGCGAGTTTTCAGACCCCTCTAGTGACACATTTTCAAAAAAGCAACTAGCGACAAATCTATCGACTTTTTCTGGTGTTATTGAAGACTTTTGTAGACTCTGACGTGATATCAAATCAAATCAAAGTTTATTTGTCACGTGTGCCGAATACAACAGGTTTAGACCTTACAGTGAAATGCTTACTTACAGGCTCTAACCAATTGTGCAAAAAATTGTTAGCTGAACAATAGGTAAGTAAAGAAATAGAACAACAGTAAAAAGACAGGCTATATACAGTAGCGAGGCTATTGGAGAGGGTAGTAAGTTTTAAGTTCCTTGGCGTACACATCACAGACAAACTGAATTGGTCCAGCCACACAGACAACATTGTGAAGAAGGCGCAGCAGCGCCTCTTCAACCTCAGGAGGCTGAAGAAATTTGGCTTGTCACCAAAAGCACGCACAAACTTCTACAGATGCACAATCGAGAGCATCCTGTCGGGCTGTATCACCGCCTGGTACGGCAACTGCTCCGCCCACAACCGTAAGGCTCTCCAGAGGGTAGTGAGGTCTGCACAACGCATCACCGGGGGCAAACTACCTGCCTTCCAGGACATCTACACCACCCGATGTCACAGGAAGGCCATAAAGATCATCAAGGACAACAACCACCCAAGCCACTGCCTGTTCACCCCGCTATCATCCAGAAGGCAAGGTCAGTACAGGTGCATCAAAGCAGGGACTGAGAGACTGAAAAACAGCTTCTATCTCAAGGCCATCAGACTGTTAAACAGCCATCACTAACATTGAGTGGCTGCTGCCAACACACTGACTCAACTCCAGCCACTTTAATAATGGGAATTGATGGAAATTGATGGAAAATACACTGCTCAAAAAAATAAAGGGAACACTTAAACAACACAATGTAACTCCAAGTCAATCACACTTCTGTGAAATCAAACTGTCCGCTTAGGAAGCAACACTGATTGACAATAAATTTCACATGCTGTTGTGCAAATGGATAGACAACAGGTGGAAATTATAGGCAATTAGCAAGACACCCCCAATAAAGGAGTGGTTCTGCAGGTGATGACCACAGACCACTTCTCAGTTCCTATGCTTCCTGGCTGATGTTTTGGTCACTTTTGAATGCTGGCGGTACTTTCACTCTAGTGGTAGCATGAGACGGAGTCTACAACCCACACAAGTGGCTCAGGTTGTGCAGCTCATCCAGGATGGCACATCAATGCGAGCTGTGGCAAGAAGGTCGCACGCACTACCCTCTGTAGTACCTTGATGAATCGCGCATGCGGGAAGCCGCCGCTGGCTGATCCCGCCCTGGCTAACATTTTTTTTTAAAGAACAAAATCTTTATCTTTACCCCTCTCTAATAATACCGCTACAACATGGCTACTGTTTAATGGAGGGGAATCCCAGCTTTCCACTGGTGCAGATTTATTTAGGATATCTACAGTGCCAATGTAAAGGTGACAATGACATTAATGCCTTGTTAGCTATAGTTTACTAGCGAGAAACTGCTACTAATTAGGTTTTGAATTGGCTATCTAGGTAGTCTGTGTCTGGAATTATTTTATATCCGCTGCTGAAATGTCCAGCTCTCTCTCCTTCGACAATGGCCCACTCGCACTGGCACGTAAACAGCACACACAAACATACACTGAAGGGGCATTACGATAATGGCTGATGTATAGATTTTTAAAGTGATTGATAATATTTAAGTGTGTCTTCATGAATTACATTAACAAAAATGATGAAACAAATTTCTTTACAAATTTTACAACTTGGAACAGTGCATCATGCTCATTCAGGCTGGCGCATTTTCAATCTGTGTAATTACTGTCACCCAGATTCACACACTAGCGGCAAATAATCTTGAACAAAACGGAATCAGGTAATGAATGCCCACTCTCTATTGCTATTCAATGTAGATCCCACCCTCCATTCCGTATTGATCAGCCTTTTTGCCTCTGTCTGTGAGTCTGGGCCGGCAATAGGCTACTTGGTCAAGCACTGCGTCTACAACTATAGAACGTGTCGTATACTTTGCCAATCTCCAGTCAGTACTAACTTCCACTGGTAGCATTTATAGTGATGACCATAGTAATATATTCAATTTAGCAGACGCATTTATCCGAAGCATTTTACAGTCATGCGCGGATACCAGAGGAGGCTGATGGGAGGAGCTATAGGAGGACGGGCTCATTGTAATGGCTGAAATGGAAAATTTCGAACTGAGTCAAACATGTGGTTTCCATATGTTTGATACCGTTCTATTTATTCCATTCATTCCAATGAGACTGTCCTTCTATAGCTCCTCCCACCAGCCTCCTATGGTGGATATATTTTAGGTATGGCGGACCCCTGGAATCAAACCCACAATCCCAGTGGGGGGGGGAGGACAGACATGTTTTATTCAGCATTAATAACATCCATAACAATAGGATCATCAGGAGAACTTCACCCCTATAGACAGACAAGAAGTCTCAGGGGAACTTCACCCCTATAGACAGACAATAAGTCTCAGGGGAACTTCACCCCTATAGACAGACAAGAAGTCTCAGGGGAACTTCACCTCTATAGACAGACAAGAAGTCTCAGGGGAACTTCACTCCTATAGACAGACAGGAAGTCTCTATGGTCCATGGGAAGTGGATGGAAACACGTCACTGGAGGCTGCTGATAATGGCCAGAATGGAGCAAATGGAATGTCCTCAAATACCTAGAAACCATGTGTTTGATGTACTATTTGATACCATTCCACTGATTCCTCTATAGTCTTTACCACAAGCGTGTTCTCCCCAATTAAGGTTCCACGACCTCCTGTGAAACACATTCAGGTATTATTCTCCATCCAAGGTCTGTTTATAAGGCCTATCTACAGAGCATTGTCATTCATTCACAGAAGGTAAAAGTAAAGCAGGTAGTGGAGAATTAATTACAGTAAAACTACATTCAGGAGAAAAGGGGCTTTAATACAATTTGATCATTAAAAGTCCATGACATTTACACAGTCATTGATCGAGCCATAAGCCTAATCCAGTATAATAAGATTTGAGTCAACGTTTACACACTTCCAGCCTTGACTGCTCCATGGGTCGGCTTTTCTTTCATCTCAGCCAGAACATATGAAATCAATATTATACATTTAGTAACAGCAAGGTGCAGACTTAATATGAATTTTGCAGATTAGTAGCATATAATTGCATTTTCCAATACATTCGTATCCAATGCATGAATCCTTTCTGAATAGGTTGAGAAAGTGTTCCGACTGTAAGAGACTGTTTGGTGTGTTGGTTTGAAAGGTTGATGAGGAAGTAGATGGGATAGAGGAGGAAGTTCTAAAACATTACCACAGCTTACAGTACTGTATAATAGTCCCCCTGAGGCTCATTACTTTCCAGGTAAAACTAATCAAAATATTACTGTTGTCCACCTCCCTGAGAGAGTAGGCAGTACTAAGCATGGGTCGGAATATTACACAGACAAGCAGATTGTTATTTTCTTCCTGATGAATCCTTGTTTATAACAGGCATAAACAAAGGAGTAAAGACAGCCCTGGCCGAGACAATGCCTGAGAATAGTAGTGCATTGACACACACACTCACACACACACACACACACACACACACACACACACACACACACACACACACACACACTTCCGTAAAGGATACAAAAAGTGTTATAAAGCCTCCCAGGCCACCAAACAACTCGTTATAGGACTGTGTTGGGTAATTGGACATTCATTATGTTTTTTTATTAAACTGTCTTCTAGCTTCAAATAATACCATTGTCTAGTGTCAAACGGTGTTAACAAGGTTGTAAAGACAGTGGGCATTGTTGGCACAAACACTGAATCTCTAAATGGCTGGGAATCTACCAACCTAGGAACAGACTGGGGACAAAATCGATGCAGTTAAATTGGGGTTAGCTGGGGTTTGTCCGCAAAACAAAACACAATCAGAATTCTATTTTGAAAACCTACTCTCTAATTGAGATAATAACTGTATTCTAAGAAGACAGAGAAAAGGCAATTGAATGATAGACGGTCCTATAAATTAAAAGTTGATTCTAGACCAAAACAACTTTTGATTAAAACCCCAAACTTTCCATAATTTTCATATACACAAGGAGGGATATCACATCACATATTTTCAGATATGATTAGTCCAGGTGTGAAAGTAGTGCAGAACAATGTAAATTAGAGAAACATTTCACTGTCATGAAGCAGACATCAAATTTACTTTGATATCTGCTAATGATGAACTGCAGACACATCGTCTATCTACATTATTGTGCAGGTTAATTAAAACAGAAGGAATATATTAATGCTTCATTATGTTATTCATAGTGTTTGGGTCCACACTTATTGAACTAAATGAACAAAGGAGCCCTGCGGGACAGTTCATACACTGTTACTGAGTCCCAAATGGCACCAGATTTGCTATAGTGCACTACATATAGTGCACTAAAGTAGTGCAATATGTAGAGAATAGGTGGCCATTTGGGAGGAAACCTTTGAGTCAACTTTCATGGCTGCTTCTCAAGGCTAAGAGCCTCCAGAAAAGGTTCAACCCCCGGCATGTACAAAACCAGAATCTGTTTATGTGTGTGATTGCACACTACCATGATAGATTGATTGCATTTGAATAGCGTCTCTCACTGATTCTCCGAACACTAACACCATATGTTGGAAACTTATAGCAATCACACAGCATGTCATCTATTTCAACTTCACAATCCAATTGTTTTCTTTTTGTCCATCTTTTCAAAAACAAACACTTGCATTACTGCCGGTAAACAATTCAGTGACTGTGAGGGGCATTGCCATGCAAAGGGATTTATTATACCACTGTAAAGGGGTGGGAATAGATCAATATACTAACATGAATGTTGGACAACTTTAATAGTATTTTATTTTCTGCATTGAAAAAAATATCGTTCTATATATTTGATTGAATTGTATAACTTGCGAAATGAGAAGCAAAGGGTTGGGATTGGATGAGGGTCTGTAGTGTCCATCTCCGTGATGGAAGCCACAATCTATCTGCAATAATAAAGCTGATCTACCCCCTTAAGAAATACACTAACTTCCAACTTTGCCAGCGCTGTGAGCAGAGGTGTAACGTTCGTCGTTGGGAGAGAGAGAGGACCAATGCGCAGCGTGGTAAGTGTTCATCTTGTTTTAATAAGAAATCCTGAACACTGAACAAAACAATAAAACGACAAAACGAACAGTCCTGAACGGTGAAACAAAACACAGAACAGAACATAAATCACCCACAACTCAAGGGTGAAAACAGGCTGCCTAAGTATGGTTCTCAATCAGGGACAACGATTGACAGCTGCCTCTGATTGAGAACCATACCAGGCCAAACACAGAAATACCAAATCATAGAAAAAAGAACATAGACTACCCACCCAACTCACGCCCTGACCATACAAAAACAAAGACAAAACAAAGGAACTAAGGTCAGAACGTGACAGTACCCCCCCCCCCCCCCCTCCCCCCCAAAGGTGCGGACTCCGGCCGCAAAACCTGAACCTATAGGGGAGGGTCTGGGTGGGCGTCTGTCCGCGGTGACGGCTCTGGCGCGGGACGTGGACCCCACTCCACCATAGTCTTTGTCTGCCTCTTAATCTGCCTCCGTGGCCTCTTTAGAGTGGCGACCCTCGCTGCTGACCTCGGACTGGGGACCCTAACAACGGGTCCCGAATGGACGGGAGACTCCGGCAGCTCCGGAGTGAAGGGCGATTCCGGCAGTGGCGGAGTGAGGGGCGATTCCGGCAGCTCCTGGCAGACGGACGGCTCCGGCAGGTCCTGACCGGCGGCTCTGGCAGCTCAGGACAGACGGGCGGCTCCGGCAGCTCAGGACAGACAGGCGGCTCCGGCAGCTCAGGACAGACGGACGGCTCCGGCAGCTCAGGACAGACTGGCGGCTTCGGCAGCTCAGGACAGATGGGAGACTCCGGCAGCTCAGGACAGACGGGAGACTCCGGCAGCTCAGGACAGACGGGAGACTCCGGCAGCTCAGGACAGGCGGGAGACTCCGGCAGCTCAGGACAGGCGGGAGACTCCGGCAGCTCAGGACAGGCGGGAGACTCCGGCAGCTCAGGACAGGCGGGAGACTCCGGCAGCTCAGGACAGGCGGGAGACTCCGGCAGCTCAGGACAGGCGGGAGACTCCGGCAGCTCAGGACAGGCGGGAGACTCCGGCAGCTCAGGACAGGCGGGAGACTCTGGCAGCTCAGGACAGGCGGGAGACTCTGACAGCGCTGGACAGGCGGGAGCACCTGTAGGGAGGAGACGGAGAGACAGCCTGGTGCGGGGGGCTGCCACCGGAGGCCTGGTGTGTGGGGGAGGCACCGGAGAGACCGGAGCGTGGAGGCGCACTGGAGGTCTCGAGCACCGAGCCTGCCCAACCCTACCTGGCTGGATGCTCCCCGTAGCCAGGCCAGTGCGGCAAGGTGGAATCGACCGCACTGGGCTGTGCTGGCGAACCGGGGACACCATGCGTAGGGCTGGTGCCATGTACCCCGGCCCGAGGAGACATACTGGGGACCAGATGCACTGAGCCGGCTTCATGGCACCTGGCTCGATGCCCACTCTAGCCCGGCCGATACGAGGCGCTGCTATGTAACGCACCGGGCTATGCCTGCGCACCGGGGACACCGTGCGCCTCACGGCATAACATGGTGCCTGCCCGGTCCACCTCTCTCCACGGTAAGCACGGGGAGTTGGCGCAGGTCTCCTATCTGACTTAGCCACATTCCCCGTGTGCCCTCCCCCAATACATTTTTGGGGCTGCCTCTCAGGCTTCCTTGATCGCCGTGCCAACTCCATTCGCCGGTATCCCTCGTCGCACTGTTCCATAGAATCCCAGGCGGGCTCCGGCACTCTCCCTGGGTCGACCGAACACCTTTCTATCTCGTCCCATGTTGTCACCTCCTCCAGATAGCGCTGCTCCTTACCACGCTGCTTGGTCCTTTGGTGGTGGGTGATTCTGTAACGTTCGTCGTTGGGAGAAAGGGAGGACCAATGTGCAGCGTGGTAAGTGTTCATCTTGTTTTAATAAGAAATACTGAACACTGAAGAAAACAATAAAACGACAAATAGAACAGTCCTGAACGGTGAAACAAAACACAGAACAGAAAACAACTCAAGGGTGAAAACAGGCTGCCTAAGTATGATTCTCAATCAGAGACAACGATTGACAGCTGCCTCTGATTGAGAACCATACCAGACCAAACACAGAAATACCAAATCATAGAAAAAAGAACATAGACGAGCCACCCAACTCACGCCCTGACATTACAAAAACAAAGACAAAACAAAGGAACTAAGGTCAGAAGATGACAAGAGGAGACTGCGAGTGAGAGTGCGGGTTACGATCAGCCTCAAACTGAAGAGCGTTTTAGATTCGGTCTCTATTTGAGCCCTAGAGAAATTCACTCACTGTCAATTAAACTTTTGCTCAGGTGGAAATCAGGTTCAAAATCTCAACTACTGTTATACCAGCAGCAGGGCGGTGTTGCAATCTACTGCAAAGATAGCCTGCAGAGTTCTGTATTACTATCTAAGTCTGTACCCAAACAATTTGAGCTTCTACTTCTAAAAATTCACCTTTCCAGAAACAAGTCTCTCACTGTTGCCGCTTGCTATAGACCTCCCTCTGCACCCAGCTGTGCCCTCGATACCATATGTGAACTGATTGCCCCCCATCTATCTTCTGAGCTTGTGCTACTAGGTGACCTAAACTGGGACATGCTTAACACCCCGGCCATCCTACAAACTAAGCTTGATGCCCTCAATCTCACACAAATTATCAATGAACCTACCAGGTACAACCCCAAATCAGTAAACACGGGCACCCTCATAGATGTCATCCTAACTAATTCGCCCTCCAAATACACCTCTGCTGTTTTCAATCAAGATCTCAGCAATTACTGCCTCATTGCCTGCATCCGTAATGGGTCTGCGACCAAACGACCACCCCTCATCACTGTCAAACGCTCCCTGAAACACTTCTGCGAGCAGGTCTTTCTAATCGACTTGGCCGGGGTATCCTGGAATGACATTGACCTCATCCCGTCAGTAGATGATGCCTGGCTATTCTTTAAAAGTGCCTTCCTCACCATCTTAAATAAGCATGCCCCTCTCAAAAAATGTAGAACTAGGAATAGATCCTTGGTTCACACCAGACCTGTCTGCCCTTGACCAGCACAAAAACATACTGTAGCGTTCTGCATTAGCATCGAATAGCCCCCGTGATATGCAACTTTTCAGGGAAGTTAGGAACAAATATATACAGGCAGTTAGAAAAGCGAAGGTAAGCTTTTTCAAACAGAAATTTGCATCCTGTAGTACTAACTCAAAAAAAGTTCTGGGACACTGTAAAGTCCATGGAGAATAAGAGCACCTCCTCCCAGCTGCCCACTGCTCTGAGGCTAGGAAACACTGTCACCACCGATAAATCCACTATAATTGAGAATTTCAATAAGCATTTCTCTACGACTGGCCACGCTTTCCACATGGCTACCCCTACCCCGGTTAACTACCCAGCACCCTCCACAGCAACCCGCCAAAGCCCCCACCATTTCTCCTTTACCCAAATCCAGATAGCTGATGTTCTGAAAGAGCTGCAAAATCTGGACCCCTACAAATCAGCCGGGCTGGACAATCTGGACCCTCTCTTTCTAAAATGATCTGCAGAAATTGTTGCAACCCCTATTACTAGCCTGTTCAACCTCTCTTTCGTATCGTCTGAGATTCCCAACGATTGGAAAGCTGCAGCGGCCATCCCCCTCTTCAAAGGGGGTGACACTCTAGACCCAAACTGCTACAGACCTATATCTATCCTACCCTGTCTTTCTATGGTCTTCAAAAGCCAAGTTAACAAACAGATTACTGACCATTTCAAATCCCACCATACCTTCTCCGCTATGCAATCTGGTTTCAGAGCTGGTCATGGGTGCACCTCAGCCATGCTCAAGGTTCTAAAATACATCATTACCGCCATCGATAAGAGACATTACTGTGCAGCCGTATTCATCAACCTGGCCAAGTCTTTCGACTCTGTCAATCACAACATTCTTATTGGCAGACTCGACAGCCTTGGTTTCTCAAATGATTGCCTCGCCTGGTTTACCAACTACTTCTCTGATAGAGTTCAGTGTGTCAAATCGGAGGGCCTGTTGTCTGGACCTCTGACAGTCTCTATGGGTGTGCCACAGGGTTCAATTCTCGGGCCGACTCTCTTTTCTGTATACATCAATGATGTTGCTCTTGCTGCTGGGGATTCTCTGATCCACCTCTATGCAGACGACACCCTTCTGTATACTTCTGGCCCCTCCTTGGACACTGTGTTAACTAACCTCCAGACAAGCTTCAATGCCATACAACTCTCCTTCCGTGGCTTCCAACTGCTCTTAAACGCAAGTAAAACTAAATGCATGCTTTTCAATCGATCACTGCCCGTACCTGCTCGCCCGTCCAGCATCACTACTCTGGACGGCTCTGACTTAGAATACGTGGACAACTACAAATACCTGGGTGTCTGGTTAGAATGTAAATTATCCTTCCAGACTCACATTAAGCATCTCCAATCCAAAATTAAATCTAGAATCGGCTTTCTATATCGCAACAAAGCATCCTTCACTCAT
This sequence comes from Oncorhynchus clarkii lewisi, assembly GCF_045791955.1. Taxonomy (NCBI): domain Eukaryota; kingdom Metazoa; phylum Chordata; class Actinopteri; order Salmoniformes; family Salmonidae; genus Oncorhynchus; species Oncorhynchus clarkii. The sequence goes on along the minus strand of NC_092147.1, from coordinate 79,808,862 downwards.
GCTGCCAAACATACCCTTGTAAAACTGACCATCCTACCGATCCTCGACTTCGGTGATGTCATCTATAAAATAGCCTCCAACACTCTACTCAACAAACTGGATGCAGTCTATCACAGTGCCATCCGTTTTGTCACCAAAGCCCCATACACTACCCACCATTGCGACCTGTACACTCTCGTTGGTTAGCCTTCGCTTCATACTCGTCGCCAAACCCACTGGTTATCTACAAGTCTCTGCTAGGTAAAGCCCCGCCTTATCTCAGCTCACTGGTCACCATAGCAGCACCCACTCGTAGCACGCGCTCCAGCAGGTATATCTCACTGGTCACCCCCAAAGCCAATTCCTCATTTGGTCGTCTTTCCTTCCAGTTCTCTGCTGCCCATGACTGGAACGAATTGCAAAAATCTCTGAAGCTGGAGAATCACATCTCCCTCACTAGCTTTAAGCACCAGCTGTCAGAGAAGTTTACAGATCACTGCACCTGTACATAGCCTATCTGTAAACAGCCAATCCATCGACCTACCTCATCCCCATACTGGTATTTATTTATTTTGCTCCTTTGCAACCTTGTATCTCTACCTGCACATTCATCTTCTGCCAATCTACCATTCCAGTGTTTAATTGCTATATTGTAATTACTTCGCCACCATGGCCTATTTATTTCCTTAACTTACCTCATTTGCACTCACTGTATATAGACTTTTTGTTTTCTTTTGTTCTACTGTATTATTGACTGTATGTTTTGTTTATTCAATGTGTAACTCTGTGTTGTTGTATGTGTTGAATTGCTACGCTTTATCTTGGCCAGGTCGCAGTTGCAAATGAGAACTTGTTCTCAACTAGCCTACCTGGTTAAATAAAGGTGAAACAAATTTTAAACATTTAAAAAATACTGCACTACTTTTAATCAGAGCCCTATGGGTACCATGGGGGACATTTGGGACGCGGGATAATGGCAAACGTCCATAAAGATGGCAGAATTCAGATACGACGTCATTATTTTAGCACTATCCACTGAGGTTTTAAACAAAAGCGCTCAACATGGTTCAATGCACCTGTATACGGTGCTAGTAAAAATATTAACGGAGAACAATGTCCAATAGGGGCACTACCTTTTATTTGAAGGATCTCAGTCGGGGTCTCAACTTACTGCTGAGAGTTCTAGTAGTAGAAAACACCAGGTACAAGCGGGCCCAGGTACGACTCCCAGCTAATCTGCCACTGCCACGATGGACATCAGAAATTGGCTTCGCCACAGTACCCAAACAAAGCAGAAAAAAAGAGAAGCAGAGCGATGAGCAGCAGCAGCATCAAACCAATGAGGCTGCCACCAAGCCCAGGAGTGATGATGCTGCCGAGCTCCAGCTAGCTTCGTGTGCAGAGCCTACTTTCAGCATTTGGTTTGCATTATTTTGGCAAGACAGCTGTGTGTACAGCTGCATTCACAAAGGCTGTTTGTAATAGATGCATTACCATATCTATCTTGTAGCCAATATTCAGTACCAAAACGGCCTTGTGTAGGGCGCTGTCCATCGTGCTGATACAGCGCAGCGAAGGTAGGCTACAGACTTTGAGCAAATGTGTAACTTAAAAAAAACTCAATCAATGGTCTTGGAGTCTCGGCATTTGAACGTTATGTTTATTGTGGTATAATGTGATATAAGCTGAATTCAATATAATTCCGATGAAAGAACCCCAACAACTGTGCCCCCTCAACGATTTCAACTGCCCCTTAGTCACTTCATCCTTGCGCCGGGACTGGTGACAGTGTTGTGTTTATGAGGAGTTCCCTTGTGCCAGGCCCAGCCAATCCGAATGAGGTTTTCCCCACAAAAGGGATTTATTACAGACAGAAATACTCCTCAGTACCACCTCAGACGATTCTGGCGGTGAAGAAGCCGGATGTGGAGGTCCTTTGCTGGCGTGGTTACACATGGTCTGCGGTTGTGAGACTGGTTGGAAGTACTGCCAAATTCTCTAAAAGGATGTAGAGAAATTAATATTAAATTCTCTGGCAACAGCTCTGGTGGACATTACTGCAGTCATTATGCCAATTGTACGCGCCCTCAAAACTTGAGACATCTGTGGTATTGTGTTGTGTGACAAAACTGCACATTTTAGAGTGAACTTGTATTGTCCCCAGCACAAGGTGCACCTGTGTAATGATCATGCTGTTTAATCGGCTTCTTGATATGCCACACCTGTCAGGTGGATGGTTTATTTTGGCAAAGGAGAAATGTTCACTAACAGGGATGTAAACTTTTTGTGTGTATGGAACATTTTGGGGATCTTTTATTTCAGCTCATGAAACATGGGACCTACACTTAACATGTTGCATTTATATTTTTGTTCAGTATTTTATATATATATATGATCTTAAAACCACTTAGTGGGTTGAGGACAATTTGACCTGAAATTGACTCATAATTACAATAACTAAATATTTATTTATTTAACTAAATATTTCAATGCAGCTATGGGATACATGGGGGGTTAAATGTTCTCTTGTCAACGTCCTATATATAGTCTAATGATTATTGAGTGATGACGCATGCCAGCGTGCGATGCAGCGGTTGAGTAGTAGCCTGGGAGAGCTAGCATGGCACAACTGGAGCCTCCACACGGAGAGAGGAATAGGCTACTCACGCATTTTCGCACACGTCTCGGGTGGTGCACAGGACACCGCAGGGGTTTTATCACGACTTATCGCTTCAATAAGTCTCTAATAAGGACCCCGCTCTGCCTAAATAAAGGTGAAATCAATTAGCCAGACAGCAAATTAAATAATAGTAATCCGTCACTTACTATGGGGAATACGAAAATAACTCCAGAGGCCCTGCAAGAGCTACTTTACCGTTATAATTTAACGCGTCGGGAGTTTATTGAAATCTACAAAATCCAACCGCTGGTTTATACGCCTGAGCTTCCACCTGGAGCCAAGACAGCGTTCGTGATTGTGTACGCGGTTATTTTCTTGCTGGCACTACTTGGAAATAGTTTGGTTGTTTACATCGTGGTGAGAAAGCGGGGAATCCAAACTGCCACGAACATCTTCATTTGTTCTCTAGCAGTGAGCGACCTCCTGATTTCGTTCTTCTGCATCCCGTTCACTTTACTGCAGAACATCTCATCCGAGTGGCTAGGAGGTGAGAGAGTATTATCTATCTGTGTTTTATGAAGTGATTCACTTATAAATTGAGCCTGTTTTGTAAAAATTAACCTAACATGAATTCTGGATGGTTAGGGCTATTATGATAATGGAAGAGCCACGACTTTCAAAACCACAGCTATTGAGTCATCTACAATTTACTGCATCACCTTATAAAATAAATTCAAAATCGAAGATTTAATATAACTTAATTGACTTTTTTTCTGATGGTAATATAACCTATTTCATTCACTACAGACAACCCAATAATAACTGAGGCTTTACAGTTTGCTGGTATAAGTTCTGACTATATAACAAATAATGTGAGAAAGCAGAGGTAAAGTGGAGGCTACTAAACATTCACACTAAAAAGCAATGGCTCCATTGGGGTTTCAAAGCTGTGGCTCCATGGGGTTTCAAAGCTGTGGCTCTATGGGGATTTCAAAGCTGTGGCTCTATGGGGTTTCAAATCTGTGGATCTATGGGGTTTCAAATCTGTGGCTCCATGGGGTTTCAAAGCTGTGGCTCCATGGGGTTTCAAAGCTGTGGCTCCATGGGGTTTCAAATCTGTGGCTCCTTGGGGTTTCAAAGCTGTGGCTCCATGGGGATTCAAAGCTGTGGCTCTATGGGGATTTCAAAGCTGTGGCTCTATGGGGTTTCAAATCTGTGGCTCTATGGGGTTTCAAATCTGTGGCTCTATGAGGTCTCAAATCTGTGGCTCAATGGGGTTTCAAAACTGTGGCTCTATGGGGTTTAAAATCTGTGGCTCTATGGGGTTTCTAATCTGTGGCTCCATGGGGTTTCAAAGCTGTGGCTCTATGGGGTTTCTAATCTGTGGCTCCATGGGGTTTCAAAGCTGTGGCTCCATGGGGTTTCAAATCTGTGGCTCTATGGGGTTTCAAATATGTGGCTCTATGGGGTTTCAAAGCTGTGGCTCCATGTCTTCATATTGATTGGTCTACTTAATTTCATTACATAAAACGTTAACTTTAAATCATGTCTAGTTTCAACGTGGTGACAATTTAATGAGGACCACTGATTAGAAATGATGAATGCAACCAGAATGGGATGTTTCATCATTAGACTACGACACCACAGATATGTCCCAAATAGCACCCTATTCTCTAGGTAGTACACTACTTTTGACCAGAGCCCATAGGGCCACACACACACACACCCTATTTTCGTAAAGAATCACGCAATTTGTTGAATAAGGTCCATGTTTGCAAAAGTAGAGATTCTCATGATTTAAGAATCATTTCCCCTGTCTCTGTAAGGTCCCTCAGTTGGATAGTGAATGTCAAACAAGGATTCAACCTCAGAGCAACCAATGAGCTTTAAAAGTATGGAATACATTTTTAGACAGGCACAGATCAGGGGAGGTAAAAAATAAAATCCTAGCCACTGAATATCTCTTTGAGTTTGGTAATCTGTGGGTGGTGTGTCATATTTTTATTTTACCTTCATTTAACTAGGCAAGTCAATTAAGAACACATTCTTATTTACAATGATGTCCTAGGAACAGTGGATTACCTGCCTTGTTCAAGGGCAGAACAACATATTTTTACCTTGTCAGCTCAGGGGTTTGATCTCTTGATCTTTTCGTTACTGGCCCAACGCTCTAACCACTAGGATACCTGCCGCCACAGACCCCATATCCCCCAGATACTGTAAAGATCTGGCCATCCTTCCTTACTGAGCTGCAGAATAAAATGGAAACTGCTCATGGATATTTCTCTGAGGCTGAAGATGATTTTAAACAGTCTTCATTGGCTGAGCTCATTGCATTCACTCCACATTACTGGCCTGTATGACAAAGTGAAAAGAAGGAAGTCTGTTTTTTTTTAAAAATAATCCCATTCCAAATTACCATCCTGTTTGCAAAGCCCTTAAAATAAATAATGCAAGACAGCATCGTAAAGAAATGAACTTTTTGGCCTAAATTAAATTCATCAGGTTTTGATCAAATCCAACATAACACATCACAGAGTGAAACCCTCTCTAAAGCTCATTTCCTGCCATTCTAAACATTTTGCCATGTTCATATGATATCTGAGTGAGAGAGACTAAAAAAATCAATTGGGGCCCCCTAGAGGTCAGGGCCCCAGGGCAAGTGCCTTGCGTGCCTGGTCAGTAATTCGGCCATGATTACTACAAGGTTTAGATAGCTGGCTAGACTAACTTAACCAGTAATCTATAAAATGTTAGATGACATGGTCTAACTGAGTGACTGTCAGTGACTGATATAACAAGAGGAAAACTGCTCAAATTTCTAAATTGCATGTTGTGTATCCTACTATCCTTACTAACAGTAAGCTGAGACCCCAACTGACTAGTGTGCATGGCTAAAGAGTTCTATTTTCATGTCATCTGACCAGAAAGTCAAATAAAATTTGATTCGATTTTTATTTGAAATAAAGATCTTTGGCCACGCACACCATTACTTGTCAAACAAAATATCTTTATCTGAGCAATTGTATTAGTATAAGATAATATAATTTCCCATTTTTTTGAGCTTTCAATATAGCTCAGTATTTATATTATTTATTTTATACAGTCTTTTTTGCTCAGCTTTATCAAGGGTGCCAATCATTTTGGACCTGTAACTGACATTTTCCCAATACCTCTTCCATTGTCCTGCCAACAAACTAATTCTGGTAAAAGCATTCAAACATAATTTCTATGATTTGCCTTAATTGTCTGGCAAAAAGAACCCATTTCTAGGAAAATCATTCAAGTATCATTATCCTGCGAACAGACACGACGCTGAAATACCTCTAAGTCGATCCTCTGTCAGTCAAATAAACAGATTCTAGTAAAAGCATTCAAGCATCAATGTCAACCTTCTGTTATCAATCAAAAGGACACCTTTTTGGGAAAATCATTCAATTATTATTATGTCCTCATTATATCATACATCATCCTTCCATTGTTAAGCAGATACAGATACATACAGTGTAAGTATGTTAAAACACAATGCATAACATTTTTGTAAGCCTTCCATTGATTAGCAACAAGACACATTCCTAGGAAAAGCATTCAGGTATTTCACCTTCATAAGCACTAACGCGTTTGACTAAACCGTTACACAAGATACAGATTTGTATAAGACTGGCGGTAAAGAAGAACAATATTTGCTGTCACATCTCTGGTCATGCATATAAGAATTGAATTGTGCACCAAATCAAGTAGAAAATTGGCCATTACATGATTTATTATTTCTTTATTAGCAACCCTGGTGTCCACTAGCACCAGGTTGTCCACTAGCACCAGGTTGTCCACTAGCACCAGGTTGTCCACTAGCACCAGGGTTTTCACTAGCACCAGGTTGTCCACTAGCACCAGGGTTGTCCACTAGCACCAGGGTTTTCACTAGCACCAGGTTGTCCACTAGCACCAGGGTTGTCCACTAGCACCAGGGTTTTCACTAGCACCAGGTTGTCCACTAGAACCAGGGTTTCCACTGGCACCAGGTTGTCCACTAGCACCAGGTTGTCCGCTAGCACCAGGTTGTCCACTAGCACCAGGTTGTCCACTAGCACCAGTTTGTCCACTAGCACCAGGTTGTCCACTAGCACCAGAGTTTTCACTAGCACCAGGTTGTCCACTAGCACCAGGTTGTCCACTAGCACCAGGTTGTCCACTAGCACCAGGTTGTTCACTAGCACCAGGTTGTCCACTAGCACCAGGTTGTTCACTAGCACCAGGTTGTTCACTAGCACCAGGTTGTCCACTAGCACCAGTTTGTCCACTAGCACCAGGTTGTCCACTAGCACCAGGGTTTTCATTGGCACCAGGTTGTCCACTAGCACCAGGGTTGTCCACTAGCACCAGGTTGTCCACTAGCACCAGGTTGTCCGCTAGCACCAGGTTGTCCACTAGCACCAGGGTTTCCACTGGCACCAGGTTGTCCGCTAGCACCAGGTTGTCCGCTAGCACCAGGTTGTCCACTAGCACCAGGGTTTCCACTGGCACCAGGTTGTCCACTGGCGCAAGGTTGTCCACTAGCACCAGGGATTTCACTGGCACCAGGTTGTCCACTAGCACCAGGGTTTCCACTGGCACCAGGTTGTCCACTGGCACCAGGTTGTCCACTAGCACCAGGGTTTTCACTGGCACCAGGTTGTCCACTAGCACCAGGTTGTCCACTAGCACCAGGTTGTCCACTAGCACCAGGGTTTTCACTGGCACCAGGTTGTCCACTAGGACCAGGTTGTTCACTAGCACCAAGTTGTCCACTAGCACCAGGTTGTCCACTAGCACCAGGGTTTTCACTGGCACCAGGTTGTCCACTAGCACCAGGTTGTCCACTAGCACCAGGTTGTTCACTAGCACCAGGTTGTCCACTAGCACCAGGGTTGTCCACTAGCACCAGGTTGTCCACTAGCACCAGGGTTTTTACTAGCACCAGGTTGTCCACTGGCACCAGGTTGTCCACTAGCACCAGGTTGTCCACTAGCACCCTTTCGGACACAGAAAATGACTCCTGTGGATCCCATGCATTGGGCCTGGTCAAAGGTAGTGCACTACATAGGAATTAGGTTGCCATTTCAGACACAGGCTTTGTCCCTCTCCTCTTATAGGTGTTCTGGTGTGCAAGACCATTCCCTTTGTCCAGACGACAGCAGTGGTGACAGGTATACTCACCATGGCGTGCATCGCTCTGGAGAGGTACCAAGGCATCGTCCATCCACTCAGCATGAAGAGACAGTACACACCACGGAGAGCCTACAGGATGCTGGGTAAAGTAAAGATATGGTCCTGTATTAACAAATTGTCTTAGAGTAGACAGTAAGTAGATAGTAATTTTTGCTATTCTCTTTAGGGGAGAGAGGAACAAAGTCACCTTTGACCCTCCTCAGGGTTCGAAGCAGAGGCTTTGTTTTATTCTTCTGAGATACAAGAATTTAAGTCAAATCAGGTTTGGCCTTCCTCAGAGCCTTATTTACAAAGCATATCGGAATAGGAATACTGATCTAGGACCAGATTGTCCTTTCAGATATGAATGAGTAAGATTATATGGATACAGGGAGCAGCGGCGATTGGTCAACAAAAAAATATAGATATATTTATACATATACATATAAAATATATACAGTACCAGTCAAAGGTTGGACACACCTACTCATTCAAGGCTTTTTCTTTATTTTTACTAGTTTCTACATTAGTCCCGTAGTCGCCTCTTCACTGTTGACATTGAGACTGGTGTTTTGCGGGTACTATTTAATGAAGCTGCCAGTTGAGGACTTGTGAGGCGTCTGTTTCTCAAACTAGACTCTAGTTGTCCTTTTGCTCAGTTGTGCACCGGGGCCTCCCACTCCTCTTTCTATTCTGGTTAGAGACAGTTTGCTCTGTTCTGTGAAGGGATTAGTACACAGCGTTATACGAGATCTTCAGTTTCTTGGCAATTTCTCGCATGAAATAGCCTTCATTTCTCAGAACAAGAATAGACTTACGAGGTTCAGAAGAAAGGTCTTTGTTTCTGTCCATTTTGAGCCTGTAATCGAACCCACAAATGCTGATGCTCCAGATACTCAACTTGTCTAAAGAAGGGCAGTTTTATTAGTTCTTTAATCAGAACAATATTTTTCAGCTGTGCTAACAATTGCAAAAGGGTTTTCTAATGATCAATTAGCCTTTTGATACCTGGATTAGCTAACAAACGTGCCATTGGAACACAGGAGTGATGGTTGCTGATAATGGGCCTCTGTACGCCTATGTAGATGTTCCATTAAAAATCTGCCATTTCCGGGGCCTCCCGGGTGGCCTAGGGCACTGGTCTAGTGGTCTAGGGCACTACATCGCTGTGCTAGCTGTGCCACCAGAGACTCTGGGTTCGCGCCCAGGCTCTGCCGCAGCCGGCCGCGACCGGGAGGTCCGTGGGGCGACATACAATTGGCCTAGCGTCGTCCGGGTTAAGGAGGGTTTGGCTGTTAGGGATATCCTTGTCTCATCGTGCACTAGCGACTCCTGTGGTGGGCCGGGTGCAGTGCACGCTAACCAGGTCGCCAGGTGCACAGTGTTTCCTCAGACACATTGGTGCGGCTGGCTTCCGGGTTGGATGCGGGCTGTGTTAAGAAGCAGTGCGCCTTGGTTGGGTTGTGTTTTGGAGGACGCATGACTTTCGACCTTCGTCTCTCCCGAGCCCATACAGGAGTTGTAGCGATGAGACAAGATAGTAACTACTAACAATTGGATACCACGAAATTGGGGAGAAAACGGGGTACAATTTTTTATTTTTTTATCTGCCGTTTCCAGCTACAATAGTAATTTAAAACCTTAACAATGTCTACACTGTATTTCTGATAAATGTTGTTATTTTAATGGCCAAATTTTTTTGCTTTTCTTTCAAAAACATGGGCATTTATTTGTGACTACAAACTTTTGAATGGTAGTGTATATAGTGTGTGTATATATATATATTTTTTTACTGAGGTACGGACCTCTGTGTCCTCATATGTAGTTACGGCACTGGTAGAACCATGTCTTCATTTTGCTTTGTTCTCTTTGACTAGGAGTTGTTTGGCTTGCATCCATGATTGTTGGATCTCCCATGTTGTTGGTGCAACAGTTAGAGGTGGGTAAGATACTACACTCTGCGTAGTACTCCTGCCAATTGCTTTTAAGCTATTTCCCTGTCCAGATGTGTTAGATCTGTGATTACTTTGTGTGTGTGTGTGTTTGTGTATTCACACTTATGTCTCTCTCCAGGTGAAGTATGACTTCCTATACGACGTACACCACGTGTGCTGCCAGGAGCGTTGGCACTCGGCCTCACACAGACAGCTGTATGCCACCTTCATCCTGGTAGTTCTGTTCCTCCTGCCCCTGGCGGCCATGTTGATCCTCTACACACGGATAGGGATCGAACTGTGGATCCGCAAGAGGGTGGGCGACTCCTCTGTACTTAACACCATGAACCAGGGAGAGGTGGGAAAGATCTCCAGGTCTGTATAGAGATACTGTATGACTCCATAAAAAAACTTGTGTGTTCAACAACCTATACACATACATGGTAGTTACGTTCTGTAGGTACAGAGTGATTGCAGCGGACATGGTTGCTCATGGTCTTTTGATAAGGTAGCCCCTCTGCCTGCGACTTCAAAATCAGTGTCAAGAAAGAATATCCTGTTGGTCTGGTGGTCAAGATGTTGGTTACTCCTGACTGAGTATAAGAATATTATCATATGATCCAAAAAGTTTCCTCATGTTAACCCAACATATTAATATGTGTTTCTTATTCTTTGTTGGTGATTAGAAGGAAGAGGAGAGCCATCAAGATGATGATTACCATTGTGGTGCTATTCACTGTGTGCTGGGCCCCATTCCACACCGTCCACATGCTCTCTGACTACAGTAAGTCTGTCTGAGAAGCCAATAGCCATAAGACACTTCTCTTCTATACATCATTCAGTTGATCTGAAAGTTGATTTCAAATATGGATTCATATGATTGGAAGTGAGACCCGGAGATGAAGGTCCCAGGGAGAATGGAGAGGCTGCTTTGCATCCTATTGTTACATTATTGCTGTTATGAAGAAAAAAAACAGACTGGAAATAAGTTATTAAGATAAATATTGGAGGGGGGGGGGGTTATATTAAGCTAACATGGAGTGGTTTTAAGATGTTCATTTAGCTATTTGATTTAGAGTTTTAGGTCCCCTGTAGGAATAACAAAAACATATATACAGTACCAGTCAAAAGTTTGATTCAAGGGTTTTTCTTGATTTTTCTTATTTACTACATTGTAGTATAATAGTGAGGACATCAAAACTATGAAATAACACAGGAATTCATGTAGTAACCAAAAAAAGTGTTAAACAAAACAAAACAAATCAAAGATTCTTCAAAGTAGCCACCCTTTGCCTTGATGACAGCTTTGCACACTCTTGGCATTCTCTCAACCAGCTTCATGAAGAATGCTTTTCCAACCGTCTTGAAGGAGATCCCACATATGCTGAGTTGGATGCTTTTCCTTCACACTGCGGTCCAACTTATCCCAAACCATCTCAATTGGGTTGAGGTCGGGTGTTTGTGGAGGCCAGGTCATCAGATGCAGCACTCCATCACACTCCTTATTGGTCAAATAGCCCTTATACAGCCTGGAGGTATGTTTGGGGTCATTGTCCTGTTGAAAAACAAATGATAGTCCCACTAAGCGCAAACCAGATGGGATGGCGTAACGCTGCAGAATGCTGTGGTATCCATGCTAGTTAAGTGTGCCTTGAATTCTAAATACATCACAGACAGTGTCACCAGAAAATCACCACCACACCTCCTCCTCCGTGCTTCACAGTGGGAACCACACATCCAGAGATCATCTGTTCACTTACTCTGCATTTCACAAAGACACGGCGGTTGGAGCCAAAAATCTCAAATTTGGACTAATCAGACCAAAGGACAGATTTCCACTGGTCTAATGTCCCTTGCTCGTGTTTCTTGGCCCAAGCAAGTCTATTATTATTATTGGTGTCCTTTAGTAGTGGTTTCTTTGCAGCAATTCGACCATGAAGACCGGATTCACACACAGTCTCCTCTGAACAGTTGATGTTGAGATGTCTATTACTTGAACTCTGTGAAGCATTTATTTGGGCTGTAATCTGATGTGAAGTTAAGGAACTTATTCTCTGCAGCAGAGGTAACTAGTTCTTCCTTTTCTGTGGTGGTCCTCATGAGAGCCTGTTTCATCATAGCACTTGGTGGTTTTTGTGACTGCTCTTGAAGAAACTTTCAAAGTTCTTGAAAATTTCCGGGATGATTGTCATGTCTTTAAGTAATGATGGACTGTTGTCTCTCTTTGCTTATTTGAGCTGTTCTTGCCATAATATGGACTTGTTTTTTTACCAAATAGAACTTTCTTCTGTATTCCACCCCTACCTTGTCACAACACAACTGATTGGCTCAAACGCATTAAGAAGGAATGAAATTCCACTAATTAACTTTTAACAAGGCACACCTGTTAATTGAAATGCATTCCAGGTGACTGCCTCATGAAGCTGGTTGAGAGAATACCAAGGGTGTACAAAGCTGTCATCAAGGCAAAAGGTGGCTGCTTTGAAGAATCTCAAGTATAAAATCTATTTTGATTTGTTTAACACACATTTTTGGTTACTACATGATTCCATATGTGTTGTTTAATCATTTTGATGACTTCACTATGCCCTAAGGGTCGAAACATTGTTAATAAATATCGCCTGGTAGCATGAGCAGCAGTCTGCGGCATGTTCCTTTCTGTTTTCCATGAGTTTGCCTCACTCCAGCACCCGCGGAAAGTACCTGGATGTGCGTATGTTCTTCAGCTTTTGTTCACTATTCTACAATGTAGAAAATAGTCAAAATACAGAAAAACCCTTGAATGAGTAAGTGTATCCAAACTTTTGACGGGTACTGTACATGTTTGATGAATTATTGAATTTGGCCTTTACTACTTTAGCCCATTGAAATGCACTGAATAACGCATTCAGAAATGGCAAAACAGAAAATATAAAAATAAGGAAAAAGGTTTTGAAGTGCCTGTCCTATATCTAGGAGATATAAGAAAAGCTCAGGAAATATATGTTTTGGTACACATATTTAACCCCCTTTTTTTTGTTGGCACAAAACTGCTTCTATACTTTCTTTTTACCGGTACCTCGTTACCTTCAGACAAGTCCCGTGACACTTGTGGGAGTCATAGAGCAAAGCCGAGTCTCGTCTTTCCATAGAGTGGTCATATTAGTTTGTAGCCCAAACGGTTCGGACGCTACAGACATAAGTTGGCACATTGGCGGTACCGCTTCAGACGAGTCCCGTGGGGCTTGTGGGGGGTCATAGAGCAAAATGGAGAACACCATTGTGTTCATGAGAGTCTCATCTTTCCATAGTGTGGTCAAACTGTTCAGACGCTATAGATGTTTTTGTGAGAAGACCAATTTTAGGGATGTCTCCTGGTTTGACAAACAGCGCTGTAGCACTGCCACATTCCACCGCAGATGCGGAAGGCTGACATGGTGTTCATGAGTTTATCTGACACTGGGGAAGTAGATAAAGAACTTCAGTGCCAAAATTCTGAAGTATCCCTTTAAACAGATGGATATTGATGGGTATTTTTGTATTATGTTAATTAGATTGACACACGGATGCGTCAATTGATTATTAAGGATTAAGTACCAGATTATCTAACAATCTCACCTAATTCAATTCCACATTATCATTCCCATCCTCAGATTACTTGGACGAGCAGTTCAACGACATCACGGTGAACATGATCATGGCCATCGCCCAGGCCATCGGTTTCTCCAACTCCTTCAACAACCCTATCGTCTACGCCTTCATGAATGAAAACTTCCAGAAGAAATGTGTGTCCACCTTCTCCCAGTGCTGCCGACGGCCAAACCAGAGGGTTGGAGCTCTAGACGTCACCAGTAGATCCAAACTACATGTCCGTTTTACCCGACCGAGGGACAGACAAGAGGCGGCCATCTTGGAAGACATGTCCATCGTACAGGCCACCAGGACACAGATTAGTGGGATTGAGAATGGTGCCTTAAAGCTAAATACAGCTCCATCCTATGCAGAGGAGGAGATCTTGATTGTGACCTGTGAGCCACAGACATGAGTGGAAGTCCGATGTAGATATGCCTATATTAGATTTGGGACTTCTGTTCCCTAATGTGGTCCTGCTTGGCTCAGTTGGTAGAGCTTGCCCCGCCAGGGTTGTGGGTTTGATTCCCGGGGCCACCCATACGTAGAATGTATGTATGCATGACTGTAAGTCACTTTAGATGGAAGCGTCTGCTAAATGGCATCTATTATCAACAGTGAGGTTACAATTGAATCAAGTGATTGATGATCCTAAATAAAAAGACCAGTCATTCACACCTTACTTTTAAAGGACACCTAAAATCAGTGTGTAGGTTTCTTTTCTGGATTAGATTTGTATCTGAAAAATAATGTATATGCCCACTCTACTCATGTGTGACCTTAGACATGAGATTCTGAACTCTGGAGAGAGAATATATGGCATCAATCATCCATATTGTATTTATCTACCTTGTTTTTCCTCCACTTAGGGCCTGTCTGGTTTTATAGTGCTGCCTTTGAAAACTGACTATAGGTAGGGTATTGGTATCCTCCAGAGTTATGTATTATTTGTGAAGTTTGTGAATACATTGTTGTGGCATTAAATAAAACTGTGCTGTGAAGTATTTTTCAATTTTCTTTGACAACAGATGAAAGCATAGGAATGTGTCATGCAGGGGAGGCTAGTGAAATCACTGAAATCCTAAACAAAGAGTTGCAGTCTGCTTTAGAATGGGTTACCAGTAATAAACTGGTCCTGAAGATCTCTAAAACGAAGAGCATTGTATTTGGTCAAATCATTCCCTAAGTTCTAGGCCTCGGCTGAATCTGGTAATGAATGGTGTGGCTGTTGAACAGGTTGGCAGATGTAGATAGGCCTGACTGCATGGCTTCTTGTTTTCATAAGAGACAATGTGTTGGAAATTCCAAATTGTTTGCTTAGTCAACTTACACACAGCACTGACATACACACTTACCCCACTAGACATGTCACCAGGGGTCTTTTCACTGTCCCCAGGTACAGAAGAAATGAAAGAAAACAGACTGCCTCCCAAGTAAATCACCCAGGTCCACACATGTCTGCGCCTCTACCCAGTCATGTGAAAGCCATAGTTTAGGGCCTAATGATTTTTTTTATTTTGTATTGACTGATTTCCTTCTATGAACTGTATCTCAGTAAAATCTTTGAAATTGTTGCGTTTATATTTTTGTTCAGTATATGTAAATTGTAAAGTATTTTGTAATGTATTTTCGTTATGTGTCGGAACCCAGTAAGACTAGCTGTCAACCATTGATGTTTGCTAATGGGACCTTAATAAAATCAAAAATGTCATGCACCCATTATTTTAGAGGGTGCACGAAGTACATGAGAATGGAAGGTGGGTGGTATTCGGAGAAATTCGCTTTTTTTCTAAAAACCTGAAACAACATTTTCCTGCAATCTAGAGCCATAATCATTATTCTTAATTCTATGTAAAAAAAAAAAAAAAAATTAAAAGTCTATTTTTCTGCATAGGTTATCTAAGCATACATCTTTAAAATTGTCATTTTAATTAATGATGGACATTGATTCTTTAAGAACTTTTATGCCTTAGTAGTTTTGAACATCTGCCACACTGGTATAGTATCATAACCCAAGAGTTAAAGCTATTTTAGTTTTTTCTAAAGTATAAAAACCTTGCCAGCAGGTATGCCAGCTAAAATAGACAAGCTACTCTAACTTGATTGATAGCCTGAAATAGCTTGGTAGCTAGTTATGAGGTTAGGAGATTGGGAACCTATCAAGCTGGCTAGCTAAAGCCAATTTAATAAAATTGCTAGGTGGCTAGAATTACAGAGAAACAACAAAACATGTTTGCTTTATTTAAACATCAAGAAGGAATCAATCGGCTACATAACTTGATCAAATGAATTTACAAACATACCTCCTGTGAGTACTGACTATCACCGGAAGCTAAAATCAAATCACTTGACACTTTCTCTCCTACACTGACAATACTGTCTGCATACACTAGAGCAGGAGTATCTAGCGTCCTGCCTAGCATATCTTTGCTCAGTGGTGCACCTTGGAAGGAACCACTTAATAGGGAAAATACCGCCGACAGATATGTTTATAAATAACTATGGTATAACGTGGTCTAAAAAGGAAGTTAAGTAATTAATTTAACATCTGATAAATGTAACATCTGAAAAAAAATATCTGAAATTCCACTCTCTGGAATGTGATTCTTTGAGGTTCGAATCCATAAAAATAAATAAAATAACCATGTTACTGTGTATTTTATGTCCAGTTTCTCATGGATTTCAATATGTGAAATCCGTGGTTCTGTTTGGCTCGGTTGGTAAGAACGTGGTCCAAAGTATTTCGTTCCGATGGTCCAGCAAAATGTTCACACTGCTATGCTTTATCTTGGCCAGGTCGCAGTTGCAAATGAGAACTTGTTCTCAACTAGCCTACCTGGTTAAATAAAGGTGAAATAAAATAAAAATAAATGTTAATTGTTGGACATAAGAGACTGTAAAAACACCAGGAAATCAGCTCCAAGTGATTTTAATTTTGGAAATCTGCTCCCAAGTATTCCCATGCATAATACAGAGATGCGATCGTATACAAATGTAATCAAGGTTTGAAAAAAATATGATTTAATCTAATGTCATATATCTTCGGGCTTCTTGCGGTCAATTTGCAGTCTACAAATGATTTGTAATTATGTCTGGCCCGCCGACCAGCCGCTCAAGAAAAAATCGGCCTGCGGCTGAATCTACTTGATGATCCCTGCTCTACAAACAAGTAGTGGACACTGGAAATGTGTCTATTTTAATCCATGACCCAAATCACGGCCCAGGCTGTCATTGACGCTACTTGACTGACATCTAGCGGTATAGGTAGGATTTTCTCTCTATGATTTCTCTACTTCTCCATTACCGCCAATTTTCATGAATGACGTGGATAAAAATACTTCCATGTCATTCAATAATAAACAAAAGTATACATTAACATACATTGTTGCGTTAATAAATAATAATGTGGTGGACTACTTTTGGAAAAAGGGCATCAGAGCATGATTGGATGAATAACATGGCCACCAATTAATAAATGTGTAATCAATAAACATGTCATTTCTGAATGTATTGCATACCATTTTATATAGGATACTCATTCTCACACATATAGGATACTCATACTCAATATAAATACATATACATTCACGTCAGTAGGTACAGAAAATAAAATACAGATTAATCATGGAGTATTTTTGGATAACACAAATTTGTTTGCCAAAATTACATGGGCATTTATTTTATTTTGTGACGTTTGATCTATTGTCATATACACTTAAGAAAATAGTACATACAAAGGACAAAACGACACGTTATATTTTCCTCTGTGTGCTCTCAAATAATCTGCATGTATTTTTAGTCAGGCAAGAATTTTGGTCGCACCGCTTCCATTCAGGCATTTGGTTGGCCAGCTTCGGGTCCTTCCTCCTTTTCCGCATCCCTGAGAGGCTGATGCCAAGATGGTGAGTCTTGTGGCATAAAATGTATAATTAAATCCTTCATATATCTTAAGCATCCTTTCGTCGTTGTTAAAGTCATGAAGTCCGAATACATTGACAAGCCATCCCTGATAGGAATATTACAACATTTACGTTGTAAAAGTTATTTTTAGTCCTTTAAGAACTGGTGGCCTAACCGAGCTCTGGCTTTTGGACCGCCTCTTCATTCGGTTGTGCAAGCCATTCAGTAATTTTATAACACATGACTTCTACTTTTCCACGACTACAAGTTGGTGGCTACATTGTGTTTTTTTACAGTATGATATAATGCCGTTATTTGGCCAGCACGGGCTTAATGGCTAGCTGTGGCTAACGGTAGTCTCCCTGACACAGCATGTCAGTTGTAAAGCAGCATTGTTATTCTGGGTACTATCTAGCTAACGTTAAATGCCACAAGATGACTAACGTTAACTTACCACAAATGCATGATTTTTGGCATGTACCTTGTAATCAATCCAACCAGAAGTACTCATGTCTTTGAAGTAGTTAGCTAACTAACTACCTTACATCTAAACAGGTCTAGCAAACGTTGGCCGGCTAACGTTAGTTAGCTAGGTTGCGAACTAAGGTCAGTGACGCTAGCAACCTGTCAGCATGATTTGGTTTGTAAGTACTTGGCGTATTTTTCACGTAGCTAGCTACTAAATCTTACCTGTGTAAGTCACGAAATACAAGGTAATGAGGTTGGCTAACTACCTCTAGGTGCCTGGTGGGAGCTGATGTGTTATTGTCATGCAACAAGTAACTTTTTTTAATTTTGCCCCGCTAATCAACTAGCTACCTGACAAAGCCATCGTCTTTTTCAATACTTGTTGCTGTTTACTACTTGTATATATTATGTGTGTAGGGTCCCCAGCGTATCAGGATCCTGTTCCAGTCGTAATTTCAAGATTTTGTTGAAAGTAGTGGCTAGAATATAAACACTTCAATTACTGTAAAAAAACAACAATGTGTTCACCTGCAAGAAGGGGTCTGAAAAGCAACCTATAACGGTATTGTCATTCCAGTATTGTAAATGCTAACCTGTTTTCCATCTACTTGCAGAACGACACAGTAACAGTCAGAACCCGGAAGTTTATGACAAACCGGCTGCTTCAGAGGAAGCAAATGGTAAGCCCAAATGTTTCTTTCCTAGCACTATAACACCAACACATGACCTCAATTGCTGTATACTGAGTGTTCAGCACACATTATTTAGTGAAGCAATTGTCTGCAGTTTCCTTTCATTTTTATAAGTGCTGCATGGTCTATAACTGTTTCTCCATTGTCTCCTTTTCTAGGTTGTTGATGTCCTCCATCCAGGCAAAGCCACAGTCCCTAAGACTGAGATCAGGGAGAAGCTGGCCAAAATGTACAAGACCACCCCCGATGTGGTGTTCGTCTTCGGCTTCAGGACACAGTTTGGTGGTGGCAAGACGACAGGTTTCGCCATGGTCTACGACTCTCTCGACTACGCTAAGAAGAACGAGCCCAAGCACAGACTGGCCAGGGTGAGTGTATGCTGGAAAAATGGAAATAAGTGTTGATGTTTTTTATTTTGCGGGGGGGGGGGGGGGGTTTATTCTTATAATTTGTATGACACTATGTCTGTGTATAGTTTGTCCCATCAGTATCATCTATTGTCTGCTAGTGATGCCCTTGATGCACATTGCAAGCAGTGCTATTTTGGTAAATATGTTTTTGTTCTCACAGCACGGTCTCTATGAGAAGAAGAAGTCCTCCAGAAAACAGCGCAAGGAACGCAAGAACAGAATGAAGAAAGTACGAGGTACCAAGAAAGCCAGTGTGGGTGCTGCTGGCAAAAAGGTAACTTGGCTGTTCCTCCTATGGTGCATTCCTCTTGCTACAGTATGGGTGCGTCTCAATAGTCACAATTTTACACAAGCTGCTTTTGTTGTCCTTCCTCTGCTTTGATTTGAAAACGCAGTGGGTGAATGTATAATGATGTATGTACAAGATGGTGTATGTACAAGATTTATGTTTTCACCCAAGAGAACTTCACATCTGTGCAGATGGAAGGGGCAGCTTAAGACTATTGAAACACCCCACATCACTTCATTCTTATTAGTTAATTATTCATTACATGCATATCTTTTCCACTTCCTGTCTTAGTTTTGTCTTTATTTATGTGTGCTTACTGTTTTAATGAGTCATCTTTTTCTCTCAAACTGTTCTTTGGGACTGTAGAAGGTAAATGTTTTCATCAGTAGACTAACTGCTGTGTGTAGATAATGCTACTGTGGTGTTCCTAGCTGACTTCATCCCAATCCTCCCTTTTATATAACCAAAAAAGCTACTGCTACATGTGGATTTCTTTAACGTCCACATTGGGTTTCAGTTCAGTCCCCTACCAGTTAGAATGAGCAACTAAGTATTCACACTAATTTTGGTGAGTGTGAACTGAACACTAATAGTGGTTTAGATCCCAAGTTAAACCATATTGTGTGGTCTTCAGACTCAATAGTAGGTCGCCAAGTGGATCTCTGAAAGACTAGAAACTAGAGCCGTTTCTCAATTCATTCCTGGACGACCCCAATGGAGAACATATGTTTGTTTTAGTCCAGCACTAACACATAATTCAACTAGTCAAGTCTTAGTGCTGGGTTAGAACACAAATATGCACCCCCCAAGAATGGATTGATAGACTTTCTAGCTGCATTTGTGTATTTATTGAAATTGCCACAGTTTGGATTGTATTCTTTTCCTGGGTGGAGTTGACTGAATTTTGTAATTCATCTTCGGTGCAAATCTTATGCCTTTCAGGGGTCTACTCTGTGAGTAAAGTATTTAAGTAAAATAGCTTAACATTATCTTCATCCTTTTGCCTTTCTTTTGCCACCTGTGGATTTCTTTTACAGAAATGAGGTCTGTTCCAGGTATTAAGCAAAGCGGGCATGGCGTGCTGTTATTCATGTGTTGAAATCAACATAGACTCTTATATCCTGGTAGCGCTAGTTGAGACCGGTCTCTGCATGTCTCACCTGTAGTCTTTCCACAACCTTTTATCTACCAATACCAACCTTCCCTCTTCAACCCACCCTAATTCCCTAAACTCCTAAAGTTGGTACTTATACCCTGACAAATAATCTTATGTCCACTAACGTCATATCAATTTAAAGAAAGTCTAAATTACACTACTACTTTGCTTCTAAAAGTTATTATTCTTATTCTGCTGTTAAACTATTACATCTTTGTATTTGTCAACCGCTGAGTACAGTTATGCTAACATGCAGTACACGCGGTGGCCTCCGCTTGTCATGTAGTAAAGCAAGTCTAGAGTGATACATTGGAAAATAAGTTATAACCAACTACTGTCTGTGTGAGACAACTGAACCACATGTCCACTTATACAACTTTTCTGAAACATTAACCATCATAATTTCATTTAGGCATGTATTTAATGTAATGTTCTTTTATATATATGTTGATGTTTTATTATACTAGACTGACAAATAAATTGGTGTCTTCACTGAGCTGAAAAATGTAAGATGCACTATGCAGAGAAAGTTTGCCTAATTTGAGTTTGTGACAAAACAAGGAAGTATTATCGAATCATTGTACCATCTAAACCGCTGTGAAATATATTTTCTATAACCGTAAAATATTGTATTTTCGACACTTTGAAGCTGGTGTACAAAACCAAAAGTAAGACACAAACCGAACTTAAGAACGGAAAGCATTGAAATAATGCACATAGAACAGATCTACTGCTTCTTAGACTTGCTTTCAATGAGAATGACAGATCAATAACACATTTCTGTGAATTTGGTTGGTTGCCCAAAAAGTTTCATTGCAGCTTTAGCTGTAATTTTGCAGTTGAAATTTTGGTGCATTTACTATAACCAATGTGTAGGTTGAGCCCACGTCCCTAGCAAATGCATCTGTTCCCACACCCAATTTCAATACTATTACCCTCCTTCAAACCCTCAGCCCAAAAATTAGTTGGACCCCCTTGAGTATAGTGGGTGGATAGATTGTAAACTTCTGTTTTGCAGATGAACTAACTTCCCTTCCTCTGTTTTCCTACAGTGAGCCCGGAGAATCAGGGATGGTCCTCGTGCTCAAGATGTTCTTGTATATTGTCATCAAATAAAACGTTTGGAAAAGTCACTCCTGTTTTCACAACTTATTTTTATATGCCCTGGACAAATTTGACACGTTTGTGTATACTGTTACATTTGCAGTGTGCGGTAAATATACTGAACAAAAATATCAATGCAACATGTAAAGTGTTTCATGAGTGAAATGAAAGATCCCAGGAATGGTCCATATGCACAAAATGCTTCTTTCTCATGTTGTGCACAAGTTGGTTTACATCCCTGTTAGTGAGAAGTTCTCCTTTGCCAAGATAATCCATCCACCTGACAGGTGTGGCATTTCAATAAGCTGATTAAACAGCATGATCATTAAACAGGTGCACCTTGTTCTGGGGACAATAAAAGGCCACTAATGTGCAGTTTTGTCACGAGACTCGGGTGTCTCAAATTTTGAGGGACTGCAATTGGTATGCTGATTGCAGGAATGTCCACCAGCGCTGTTGCCAAATAATGTTAATTTCTCTACCATAAACTGCCTCTGTTTTACAGTAGTTGAGGGGATAGAGGGATAATGAGGTAAATTGTTACTTGTACTACTGCGTTGATCTTGCATAAGTCATCTTGTGAGATTTGTGTGGTTGTACAAGCAGAGATGGAAGCGAGACATCCCACTTGCTCATTTTTTCCTGGTTACGTTCTTGGATCATATAGGCAATGAACTAAGCAGACCAGACCCAGCTGATATTGCATTGGTGTCAATGGGAGAGACGTTAAGCAGACCAGAACAAACATTTTTTTTCCATTTGTAAGCGGCCTGAGTTAGACCTTAATTTATCCACCATCTACGGTACAAAGCTAACAGTAGGAGGGAAGGCAAGCGGTCTGCTTTTTGCTTCAACCCCTTGTGAACAGATTGATGCGAGTCGACCCTGTCACTTTGTCTCTTATGCTGGTAAATGTAGTAATGGATCAGGAAATGAAGACTTCATGGTCAAAGATTCAGAATTGTCTGGAGAGTGCCCCCTACTGGCCAACCAACATTACAGACTCCTGCTACATTCTCCTTTTTAATACTGTTGAAGGGTGTTCCCTTTGTATGAGTCTGAAAATATCCAATATTACCAAATGCATTGAATGTTGAATTACTGAGGTGATTTGTGGATAAACTATTGTCCTATATGATAATGGTCTCATACACTGGTCCAGTGTGTTCTTACTCTTTGTAGACATTTAGTTTGCTCTTATGACTTGAATATTTCTCACGATGAGAGAAGACATAAATGAAAGGCTTCATTCTAATGAAGTTGAAAATATTTAAAGTGTTTCGTAAAAATGGTTCCATTGTGTTCACCAAGACTGAAGACCCTTGGTGTGAGCACAGAGCTGAACCAATGGTGCTACGTTGCTGTAATTCATACTGATTTGTCTTGGGCTATGCACTTTGACAACATACCTGGCTCCTACCGGTGACATGGAAAGGTCAGCGTCCGCACCTCATTACTGCTGTCCCTGATGTCTCAACACTAGGTTCCTCTGGGTTCTCTGTACACAAACTTGCTTCTGTCACATCCTTACATGGTCTCATCACTTATGCTGATGGCACTCAACTCTTTCTCACATTCCATACACGTATGATTTCTGTGTGGCTGGCAGACATCTCTGCTTGGATGTTGGCCTGCCACGTCAAGCTCAAACTCTACAACACAGCACTGCTATTCCTTCCTGGGGAAGGCGTGCCAGATCCAAGACCTCTCCATCACAGTTGACATACTCCATTGTTGTGTCCACCTTTCAGACTAAATAATCTCTGTGGTTTTGGTCACGCTGAACTGATGGTGCTACAATGCAGACTACTAATTGATTCACAGAATAGTTCAACCTGTACATGTTTATTAAATTGTATGTCTCAGGCTCTGCACTCTCTTTGTTGTCACCTTGGCATGACAGGTGAAGTGAAACAATGTGAGCGTGTGAGATCAGGCTAGTTTAACGAGGCAAGCTTTTGATACAACCGGTAGTCATAAAAACATGCAGCCTGACCTTCACCTCAGTCTGGCGAACACACAATACATCAGTAGCCTTGTGTTAGCCAGAACAGATCACAGGGTAGCAGCTTGATGTAGAAGTACACCCCCTGGACAGGACACTAGTCTATTGTGGATCTTTACCCCAAATCTAGCTTAATGCTGAGTGCCAAGCAGAGACACATCAGGTTTTGTTTTTCAATTCTTTGGTATGACTCAGCCAGCGATTGAACTCGCAACCTTCCAATCTCAGTGCGGACACTAACCACAAGGCCACTGAGTTGTTACATTAGCTAGTTAGTTACAGTGTGGCATTCCTGGGACTATCACTGACGATCAGGGTACTTCACCAGGACATCATTTTGTTATCTGGGTAACCGCACCCAACCACCTACAATCTCATAATTTCAACAAAGGACAAAGAGTATGATTTGTAGTTAAACATGAGAGAGCACCCCAGGCTTCTTCTGGCCCCACACACATTCAAATAAAATGTATTTATAAAGCCCTTCTTACATCAGCTGATATCTCAAAGTGCTGTACAGTAACCCAGCCTAAAACCCCAAACAGCAAGCACAGTGGCTAGTGGCACAGTGGCTAGGAAAAACTCCCTAGAAAGGACAGAACCTAGGAAGATAACTTTGAGAGGAACCAGGCTATGAGGGGTGGCCAGTCCTCTTCTGGCTGTGCCGGGTGGAGATTATAACAGAACATGGCCAAGATGTTCAATTGTTCATAAATGACCAGCAGGGTCAAATAATAATAATCACAGTGGTTGTCGAGGGTGCAACAGGTCAGCACCTCAGGAGTAAGTGTCAGTTGGTTTTTCATAGCCGATCATTCAGAGTATCTCTACCACTCCTGCTGTCCCTAGAGAGTTGAAAACAGCAGGTCTGGGACAGGTAGCACGTCCGGTGAACGGGTCAGGGTTCCATAGCCGCAGGCAGAACAGTTGAAACTGGAGCAGCAGCACGGCCAGGTGGACTGGGGACAGCAAGGAGTCACCCACTTTGCCAAAGCACAGCCCCCACACCACTAGATGGATATCTTCAACCACCAACTTACCATCCTGAGACAAGGCCGAGTATAGCCCACAAAGATCTCCGCCATGGCACAACCCAACCAAGACAGGAAGATCACGTCAGTGACTCAACCCACTCAAGTGACGCACCCCTCCTAGGGACGGCATGGAAGAGCACTAGTAAGCTAGTGACTGAGCCCCTGTAATAGGGTTAGAGGCAGAGAATCCCAGTGGAGAGAAGGGAACCGGCCAGGCAGAGACAGCAAGGGTGGTTCGTTGCTCCACTGCCTTTCTGTTCACCTTCACACTCCTGGGCCAGACTACACTCAATCTTAGGACCTACTGAAGAGATGAGTCTTCAATAAAGACTTTAAGGTTGAGACCGAGTCTGCATCTCTCACATGGGTAGGCAGACCATTCCATAAAAATGGAGCTCCATAGGCTGTTTGCTTAGAAATTCTAGGGACAGTTAGGAGGCCTGCATCTTGTGACGGCAGGACCAAATCTGTATGTACGGCAGGACCAAATCGGAAAGATAGGTAGGAGCAAGCCCATGTAATCCTTTGTAGGTTAGCAGTAAAACCTTGAAATCAGCCCTTGCCTTAACAGGAAGACAGTGTAGAGAGGCTAGCACTGGAGTAATATGATCAAATATTTCGGTTCTAGAAAAGATTTTAGCAGCTGTGTTTAGCACTAACTGAAGTTTATTTAGTGCTTTATCCAGGTAGCCAGAAAGTAGAGCATTGCAGTAGTCTAACCTAGAAGTGACAAAAGCATGGATTAATTTTTCTGCATCATTTTTGGACAGAAAGTGTCAGATTTTTTGCAATGCTACGTAGATGGAAAAAAGCTGTTCTTGAAACAGTCTTGATATGTTCGTCAAAAGAGAGATCAGGGTCCAGAGTAACGCAGAGGTCCTTCAGTTGTATTTGAGACGACTGTACAACCATCAAGATTAATTGTCAGATCCAACAGAAGATCTCTTTGTTTCTTGGGACCTAGAACAAGCATCTCTGTTTTGTCTGAGTTTAAAAGTAGAACATTTGCAGCCATCCACTTCCTTATGTCTGAAACACAGGCTTCCAGCGAGGGCAATGTTGGGGCTTCACCATGTTTCATCGAAATGTACAGCTGTGTATCATCCGCATAGCCGTGAAAGTTAACATTATGTTTCCAAATGACATCACCAAGAGGTAAAATATATAGTGAAAACAATAGGGGTCCTAAAACAGAACCCTGAGGAACACCGAAAATTACAGTTGATTTGTCAGAGGACAAACCATCCACAGAGACAGTAGAAAGAGGAGGAAGGGAAGCGCTACTAATGTACACAATAGTACATTTTAGTAGATAGGTGCTCTTTGGTAAAAGGGGTCAATTCGTCATCAAAAAGAAAGGAGGACCAAGGCACTCTTCATATAATTAATTTAAATGCCTTTATTAGTATGGCATGTTCAATAGAAACAAAGTTTTTTTTAAACCAACACGTTTCGGCTGCATGGCCTTCATCAGGAAGTACAAAAAAAAATACAATGTCCTCACTTGAACAGCTTTTCCAATTAGCCCTAATTGGAAGAGGGAGTGGTTACAAAATTGATTAGACACACCTAGTAAGCAATACTATACACATTAAAAGGTGAAATACTGTAGCTAGGTTATCATAAAAATACAACTCCATGCTAGAAGTATCAGAACACTTAGAAAGGTAGTTGTAACCTTAAATATGACTGGGAGAAGTGTCAAGAATAAGAAAGCAATATATTCTATAGTACACTAGAACACAGCAAAACATGAACAACAACAGTCTAAACATAGCTGAGGGCAATTGAACAAAATGTTCACGAGATGACAGCAAATGGACCCATCACGACCCTACAGGAAGGGTGAGAAATCCATATCTTCATTTAAACCAGGGTATTTGGTGTCCTGTAGTTTGTAAATCCAAAAACTTTCCCTTTGATTTAACTGTTTAAGACGGTCCCCTTTTCTAATAGAGGCCGGAATATGATCAATACCCATAGCTTGTAGGGAGGCAGGGTTGCCATGGTGTAGGGACTTGTAGTGCCTTGCCATGGGGTAGTCTTCATTGCCTACCCGTGTGGCGTACTTGTGTTCCCCTAAGCGGTCTTGAAGGCGTCTCTTTGTCCGTCCAATATATAACACCTTGCACTGTGGACATTCCAATCTATAGATGTCATGAGTGGTTTTACAGTTAATGAAATGCTTGACGTAATACTCCATTTTGGAAGCTGTGTCAACAAAATACTTCTCCTGTGCAATATTTCTGCAATGGTTGCACTGGTTACATTTAAAAGAGCCCTTGGGTTTGTGGTCAAGCCAAGTTTTTGAGAGTCACCAGGAAGATAGCTGTGGGCTAATTTGTCATTTAGGGTCGGACATCTCTTAAAGCTTATGACTGGTGGCGAGGGGAACACTTGGCGTAGTAGCGTATCACTTTGGATGATTCCTCAATTATTTTTAATGATTCTTTTAATGTTTTCTGCTTCAGTGCTGTATTTCATAACAAAATACACTCTCTCTGATGTATCACGAGGCGCTCCCCTTCGCAACAAGTTCTCTCTGTCAAGTAATCCAGCCCTGATAGCGCCATCAGGACCTGAACACTGTAGCACTGATTCAAGAAGTGATTTTCCAATTCAGCAGATTTGACACTGTAGTCTGTTTCCTGATCGCAAATTCTGCGGACTCTTTGGAATTGGCCATATGGAATGTTTTCTTTTAGCCTTTTGGGGTGAAATCTGTCTGCCCTCAGAATGGTATTCCCATCTGTAGGCTTCCTAAAGATTGATGTGTGCAAACAACCTTTGTCATTTTTACTAATGTCGAGGTCCAAAAGATGAATGTTATCCTTGCTGTACTCCATAGTTAGTTTGATGTTAGGGTTGATGTTGTTAAGGTATTGGTGAAAGGAAATAAGTTCATCTTCTGAGCCGGACCAAAACAGGCAAACATCATCAATATAGCGTCCCCACCATATAATCCGGTCAAAGAAATGGTTATTAAAAGGATCCGAAATGAAGTCATTTTCTCATTTACCCAAGTACAAACCAGCGTAGGAAGGGCTGTAAAGCAAGCTCCCATGGCACACCCTTTGTTTAGAAATACGGTCCTGAAAGATAAAGATGTTATGATTAAGAGTCCATTCAGTCAGTGAGACAATGAATTCTGTAGGAGGCATCTCAGTTTCAGGTCGGGTACTCAAGAAATGGTGCATAGCTGCCAAACCTTGTTCATGTTCAATGGTGGTGTGTATAGACTCCACATCCATGGTGACTAAAAAGGAAGCTGTACCTATATTGTTCAATTCCTTAATGTTGTTCAACACATCTGTGGTATCTTGAAGATGGGCTGGGAGTGATGTCAGAAAAGGCTTAAAGTAATCAATGTACTTAGAGATGGGTTCTGTCAGACTTTCATTACCCCTAATGACTGGTCTGACTGGGGATTTTCAAGATTTTTTTAGAAGAAGGTAAAAAGAAGCCAGACTGCCATTGAAAAGACATTTGAACTTATTGTCTGAAATGTAGCCATTCTCCTTAGCTTCTGTGAGGGTCCCTTTCAATTCAGTTTTTAGGTCCTCTGTAGTGTTGAAGGTAAGAGATTGGTAGAATTCATCATTGTCTAATTGACGGTAGACTTCTGTCACATATGTCTTTACTCCACACTAATGTAGCACCACCTTTGTCTGCTTTTTTAACCACAATCTGTTCATTTATGGACAATGATTCAACTGCATCCCTCTCTGTCTTAGAAAGATTACGTCGTGTTTGGTTGGAGTCAGTTTACCCTTAAACAGATTCTCCACATCAAAATTCACTTTCCTAGCAAATGTATTTAGTGTGGCATTCTGGACAATGGGACCAAAAGTGGACTTGGGCTTAAAAGGTGTTTTTGAGGGAACAGAAACTGGCGTCTGTAGTTGGAGAGATGTTTTTCTTGTGCCAGGCCTTCAGATGTAGATTCCTGTAGAAACAAAATAGGTCAATCTTTGTATTAAATTAATTAGTTGAATATGTGGGGGCAAAGGACAGTCCTTTAGACAATACCCTTATGCAATCATCAGAAAGGGGTTCTCCAGAAATGTTGATCACAGCCTTGTTCTGGTCCTGCTCCGTGTGGTTGGATAATCTTGATTTCTTCCTCCCCCTCCGTGTTGGCCTCTTCCGCGTCCTCTCCCTCTCTTGTTTTGTTGAGGAACCTGCGTGACTCCTCTTCCTGATTCTGAATTCTTGCGTGTTGGTTTTCTCCACCTTGCCATCTCTATAGTCTACTTCATATCTTCTAAATTTTCTTAGCTTGTCTTGCTTCAGTGTCAGAGTGAATGTGTCTACTTTCTCTTTCAAGATCTCATCACATTGTGCTTTGTTAGAATTGTCAATGTGTTCTGTGATTTTCTTTTTACTTAAATTATCTGTTTGGGCTACTTGTCTGTCCTTTTTAAATTCTTCTATTAGAAGTAGCATTAGGTCAAAAGAACACTTGTTGAGAATAGCCTCCCATTTATCTCTAAATTCAGTTTTACCTTGTGCTCCATTAGTTGGAAACTTCATAATATGGAGGCCTCTGGGGATTAGGCCTTTCCTCCAATAGTCAGACAAGGTGATAGAATTGAGGTCAAGTTTGGTATATTTCTCCATAAGGTGTTGCAAGTCTCTGTAAGCCTTGTTTTCCAGTATTCTTTGTGGCTGTCATCTCATCTAGCAATGAGGTAGTGGTAATAATCCTTTGGCCCTCTTCATGGGAATAGGAAAATCTTGTAGCCTCTTGAGTAAAATCCATAGTTTGAGTTGTAAAATGTCCTCAAAAAACACAGAAAGTAATGACTGTGGAGCTGCTTCCTCTAAGCACCAACCAAGTGCTATGCTTAACTAGTAGAAGAGGAGGAAGTCCGTAATTTGCATTCTAATGATCATGATCTTTTCCTCAAAGAAGTTCATGAATTTATCACTGTTAAAGTGAAAGCCATCCTCTCTTGGGGAATGTTTCTTTTTAGTTAGCTTTGCGACAGTATCAAAAATAAATGTAGGATTGTTCTTATTTTCCTCAATTAAGTTGGAAAAATAGGATGATCGAGCAGCAGTGAGGGCTCTGCACGATACTGCCTTTCCAAGCTAGTCGGAAGACTTCCAGTTTGGTGTGGCGCCATTTCTGTTCCAATTTTCTGGAAGCTTGCTTCAGAGCTCGGGTATTTTCTGTATACCAGGGAGCTAGTTTCTTATGACAAATGTTTTTTGTTTTTAGTGGTGCGACATTGAGTGTAGCTACATATCAGGCCTATGAGGCTGTATGAATGACGCTCTAGACTTCTCTTTGGAGACATTTCATTCTCTCCATTAGCATAGCAGTAAACACTAATCAAATATGCACATAATCAGTGCAGTTAGTGACAGATACTCCCTCAGGACCTCTGAGGTTTGCATTGCATTACGATGGCTTGTGTCCCAAAGGGTGTCATTTCGGACGTAAGCCAATGTTTATTCTCTAAGCAGGTGCCCCTACTACTCAAGGCAGCGCAGAATAATTATCTATAGTATCCAACTTACAATGCCTAATGTGGGCCCAGTTTCAAGGCTACTTAAAAAGTGTGATTTTAACGGAAATGAACAAGCCAAAGGAATGCAGTGCAAAATATGATGCAATAATAGACAGAATAGAACTCAGCTGGTTTTAGAAGGGTGGGGCATCATTATTAGTATTTTTAGTTACTTTCTAACACCAGGGTCAGTGTACTCTCGAATGTTGTTTTTTGCCATCATTGTAAACCTGCCACACACACACACTACACATACATTTATTAAACATAAGAAAGAGTGTGAGTTTTTGTCACAACCCAGCTGGTGGGAAGTGACAAAGAGCTCTTATAGGACCAGGGCACAAATAATAATATAATAGTAATCAATAATTTTGCTCTTTATTTAGCCATCTCACATATAAAATCTTATTTGTTAATCAAAAATTGTGAATAACTCACCACAGGTTAATGAGAAGGGTGTGCTTGAAAGGATGCACATAATTCTGTAATGTTGGGTTGTACTGGAGAGAGTCTCAGTCTTAAATCATTTTCCACACACAGTCTGTGCCTGTATTTAGTTTTCATGCTAGTGAGGGCCGAGAATCCACTCTTACATAGATAGGTACGTGGTTGCAAAGGGCATCCGTGTCTTAACAGCACAATTTGCCAAGGCAAGAAACTCTGAGCCCAGCCCTATCCAGAAATCTGGCAGTGGCTTCTGAATAAATTAAATTTTCACAGAACTGCTTGTTGCAATTTCGATGAGGCTCTCTGGAGGCAGGGCATGAAAGGGATAATCATAGCCTCAATTTTGTCCCGCACATTTCATATAGTTGCGGTGAGTCCCTGTAATCCTAGATTCAGATCAAAACATCACCCGGATAGGCCAGTCGTGTGAGAAACTCGTCATCGTGCAAGCGGTCAAACAAGTGAAAATTATGGTCAGTAAAGAAAACTTTAAACTCTTCTCTCAATTAAGAAAAACGTGTCAATACTTTGCCCCTTGATAACCATTGCTGTAAAAGCGTTACATGGTCGCTGCCCATATCATTGCATAATGCAGAAAATCCACGAGAGTTCAGGGGCCATGCTTTAAAAGTTAACCATTTCCACTGTAGTGTCCAAAACATCTTTCAAGCTGTCCAGCATTTCCTTGGCATCAAGAGCCTCTCGGTGGATGCTGCTTGCACGCGCATTACCACTCCACTATGTCTCCCTGTCATATGGCGTTTGCGCCATTAGTACAGATACCAACACATCTTGACCACCAAAGTCCATTTGATGTCACAAATCTGTCCAGTACTTTAAAAATATCCTCTCATGTTGTCCTGGTTTCCAGTGGTTTGCAGAAGAGGATGTCTTCCTTTATTGACCCCCCCATAAACGTAACGGACCAGGAGCTGTGCCAGGCCCGACACGTCTGACTCACCCAGCTGTAACGCACATAATTCACTGGCTTGTATGCGAAGCAGTAATTGTTACAAAACATCTCCTGCCATGTCACTGATGCATCATGAAACAGTGTTGTTTGATGGAGGATTGTCTGTATAGTTTTTTTGGCCTTTTCCCCAGGCATTGCCACAGCCATATCCGCGGCAGCAGAAATAATTAAGTCCTCCACAATAGTATGCGGCTTGCCTGTCCTAGCCACTCGGTAGCGCACCATATTAGACGCTTCTAGCCCCTTCTTATTAATGGTATCTGTTGCTTTTATACATGTCTCACTACTCGAAAGTCGTTTATTCTCGCTCAAAAAACTCTCGCGGCTTATTTAAAAAATGTTTTGTCATGCTTCGTTTCTAAATTTCTGTGATGGGATTTTAATTATCTCAATAGCTACCTGTATTTGACATTGAATTGTTATTTCGCTGAACACTAGATTGTTTAATTTGATTTTGGGCAGTGAAACGAAGCTACTCGGGCGATAAAAAAAACTCACCCAAATGTATAGCCCCGTTGGAAAATATAAATGACTGCTTTAAAATGTGAGAAAAAAAACTGTGTTCATTCGTACCCGAGTTTGGGAATACCTCATCTAGAGTTTAGCGTTGATAAGCGCACACAAAGGTTGTAGTAACAGAAGTTGCCACACGAGGGCTCTCCTTCCCTATCTGTCAGGGGCTGATACTTTGTAAAAGACACACACACACACACACACACTCCCTCCCTCCCGGCAGCAGGCCTGTTTCAATATGCATGGCAATCCTCAGGAATAGCAGACAGAAAGGACAGAACCTGGGCCAGGGTTGTGGATGTGGAAGAAATACCCACATCCACAGTGTCACTGCAGCAACTCTCTGAAGCCTCTGTCAATAATATATTGAGCAACAGAACAATCACCACCCACAGTTTGACACACTTGGGATCCTAGAGTGGGAGATGCACAACTCAGTAGTCAAAAGTGGCTTCCTATCCTTAACTGTCTCCTTTTCTTGTCTCCTTTCCTTTCGAATCGGCTTCCAGCACATTGCTTTCACCATTCCTTTGTTTCTGGACCAATGCAGGAGAGGAGACTGTGAAAGGAAGCCAGATGGAGTAGAGCGTATACAAGGAGAGGAAGCCAGAATGAGAGGAGATGAGGAGAGGAAGTGGTGATAGACTATTGAGATGCACCCTGGGTCTGTGGCAGAGCTGCTGCACGACAGAGACCAACAGCGGAGAAGTGAGACGTGTGTAAACTGCTGATTGGTAACGCTCTGGTGTCTGACTGCAGTCATTTCACTTGTCAAAACCTCCCCGTCGCCCTGTCTGTCCTTCTCAGTTTTCATTCAGTGTGTTGTGTCAATTGGAAAATATGCCACTTGTCTCCTCTGGGCGATGCGTTACTGTAGATTACCCTCTAGACAGTAACCATTTTTCCATCCACAGTTTTTATGCTAGTAAAGTCATACCATGTAAAAATAAAATCAGGACTGCTGTGATGGAAAAAAGGACGTTTCAGTACAATTTGATAAATGCTGACAGATAATTTGCTCTATCAACATGGTCGGATCATTTTGTGTTGGTAAAATGTATTATGCAATAAATGGCAGTGGTAACTCCTTTATGTGCAAATATTGATATTATAACCATCATATTGAAGTAAACTTGGAGTCACTCAATGAGTGGTCCTCCCACTACAACTCAGGAAACCATGCGGTTTATTAGGCTACACATGAAATAAGTTATGATGAAGCCCCTGAGCCCAAGCCAATAAACATATATACAGTCTACAATACCAGTAAATAATGTGGACACACTTACTCATTCAAGGGTTTTTATTTATTTGTACTATTTTCTATATTGTAGAATAATGGTGGAGACATCAAAACTATGAATTAACACATATGGAATCATGTAGTAACCAAAAAAGTATTAAACAAATCAAAATATATTTCAAAGTAGCCCCCTTTGCCTTGATGACAGCTTTGCACACTCTTGGCATTCTCTCAACCAGCTTCACCTGGAATGCTTTTCCAACAGTCTTGAAGGAGTTCCCACATATGCTGAGAACTTGTTGACTGCTTTTCCTTCACTCTGCGGTCCAACTCATCCCAAACCATGTCAATTGAGTTAAGGTCTGGGGATTGTGGAGGCAGGTCATTTGATGCAGCACTCCATCACTCTCCTTCTTGGCCAAATAGCTCTTACACAGCCTGGAGGTGTGATGGGTCATTGTCCTGTTGGAAAAAAAATGATAGTCCCACTATGTGCAAACCAGATGGGACGGCGTATCGCTGCAGAATGCTGTGGTAGCCATGCTGGTTAAATGTGCCTTGAATTCTAAATAAATCACAGACAGTGTCACCAGCAAAGCAACCCCACACCATCACACCTCCTCCTCCGTGCTCTTGCCTCCGTGCTTTGGGCTGTAATTTCTGAGGCTGGTAACTGTAATGAACTTATCCTCTGCATCAGAGGTAACTCTGGGTCTTCCTTTCCTGTGGTGGTCCTCATGAGAGCCAGTTTCATTATAGCGCTTGATGTTTATTTTGTGACTGCACTTGAAGAAACTTTCCAAGTTCTTGACATTTTCCGCATTGACTGACCTTCATGTCTTAAAGTAATGATGGACTGTTGTTTGTCTTTGCTTATTTGAGCTGTTCTTGCCATAATATGGACTTGGTCTTTTACCTATTAGACGGAAGCCACTCCTCAGTAAAAGGCACATGACAGCCCACTTGGAGTTTACCAAAAGGCACCTAAAGGACTCACAGACCATGAGAAACAAGATTCTCTGGTCTGATGAATCCAAGATTGAACTCTTTGGCCTGAATGCCAAGCATCACGTCTGTAGGGAACCTGGCACCATCCCTACGGTGAAGCATGGTGGTGGCAGCATCATGCTGTGGGGATGTTTTTCAGCAGCATGGACTGGGAGACTAGTCAAGATCGAGGAAAAGATGAATGGCGCAAAGTACAGTGCCTTGATGAAAACCTGCTCCAGAGCACTCAGGACGTTAGACTGGGGTGAAGTTTCACCTTCCAACAGGACAACGACCCTAAGCACACAGCCAAGACAACGCAGGAGTGACTTTGGGACAAGTCTCTGAATGTCATTGA
This sequence comes from Oncorhynchus clarkii lewisi, assembly GCF_045791955.1. NCBI lineage: Eukaryota > Metazoa > Chordata > Actinopteri > Salmoniformes > Salmonidae > Oncorhynchus > Oncorhynchus clarkii. The sequence goes on along the minus strand of NC_092147.1, from coordinate 79,774,438 downwards.
GTGGCCCAGCCAGAGCCCGGACTTGAACCCAATCTGACATCTGTGGAGAGACCTGAAAATAGATGTGCAGCGACGATCCCCATCCAACCCGATAGAGCTTGAGAGGATCTGCAGAGAAGAATGGGAGAAACTCCCCAAATACAGGTGTGCCAAACTTCTAGCATCCTATCCAAGAAGACTCAAAGCTGTAATAGCTGCTAAGTATATTTGTCTGAATACTTATATAAATGTGATATTTCAGTTTTAAAAACCTGTTCTTGCTTTTACCATTATGGGTGTATTGTTAGTAGATTGATGAGTAAAACACATTTTAAAATCCATTTTAGAATAAGGCTGTAATGTAAGAAGTCAAGGGGTCTGAATACTTTCCGAATGCACTGTATTAGGTAAGTAGTAGATATTTTTGTATTTGTCTTTACTGCAAATGCCAACCACAGAAGGATTCAGGAGCCCACTCTCAATGAGTGTAGACAGCCTGCTGCTGCCTGCCGCCACTCTGCTAATCGTCAGATGGGGGAGTTGAGGAGGTAGGGGGCCCACGTGGGTAACTGGAGGGCCCTGCCTTGATTGGGTAACTGATTAATATTATTATTATTTGTAATTCATAATGAATGAATGTGACTGGTCAATTGTGTGAGTCAGGGGCTGGGCCCAAGCCCATAGGCAGTGGTGGGAAAAGTACCCAATTGTCATATTGAATAAAAGTAAAGATACCTTAATATAAAATGACTCAAGTAGAGATGAAAGTCAGCCAGTAAAAAACAACTTGAGTAAAATTCTAAAAGTATTTGGTTTTAAAAATACTTAAGTATCAAAAGTAAATGTAATTGCTAAAATGTACTTAAGAGGCGCAGTGGTTAAGTGGTTAAGGGCGCTGCACTGCAGCGCCAGCTGTGCCACCAGAGACTCTCTGTTGCAACCGGCTGCGACCGGGAGATCCGTGGGGCGACGCACAATTGGCCTAGCGTCGTCCGGGTTTGGGAGGGTTTGGCCGGTAGGGATATCCTTGTCTCATCGCGCACCAGCGACTCCTGTGGCGGGCCGGGCGCAGTGCACGCTAACCAAGGTTGCCAGGTGCACGGTGTTTCCTCCGACACATTGGTGCGGCTGGCTTCTGGGTTGGATGCGCGCTGTGTTAAGAAGCAGTGCGTCTTGGTTGGGTTGTGCATTGGAGGACACATGACTTTCGGCCTTCGTCTCTCCCGAGCCCGTACAGGAGTTGTAGTGATGAGACAAGATAGTAGCTACTAACAATTGGATACCATGAAATTGGAGAGAAAAAGGGGGTACATTATTTTTTTTTAAAAATGTACTTAAGTATCAAATGTAAAAGTAAAAGTATAAATCATTTCAAATTCCTTATATGATGCAAAGCAGCTGGCCACATTTTCTAGTTTATTATTTATTTAAGCATAGCCAGGGGCACGCTCCAACTCAAACATCATTTACAAACAAAGCATGTGTTTAGTGAGTCCGCCAGATCAGAGGCAGTAGGGATGACCAGGAATATTCTCTAGATATTTATGTGAATTTGACCATTTTCCTGTCTTGCTAAGCAGTCAAAATGTAACTAGTACTTTTACGTTTTTTTTTGTGTCTATTTATCCGACCACAGGAGCCCACTCTCAATGTTCAAAATACACCATAAAGCATAATTTAGCCACAGAGGATCAATAGTTTTAAAAAACTAACTGTGGATAGAATGTTATCACAAGCCATACAGGTAACTGCCAAAATATAGGAAACAGCAACATAAAACGTCTTGCAAGGGTGTTGGGCCACCACGAGCTGCCAGAACAGCTTCAAAGCTCCTTGGCATAGATTCTACAAGTGGACCTAAACCTTACCAAGAAAATGCACCCCACATACCATAACATAAACCATGTATCCATAGTTTAGTCAAGTGTTTCCTTTATTTTGGCAGTTGGCTACAGTCAGGAAGGCCGCAATGTGGGCAGCATGCACGTCAAATATACAGCTTGTTGCGTTGCTGCCATAGACATATAATCCATAGAAGGGGTTTGGAACCTCTTACCCTGGCAATTTGACTGTTAAACTCATGGGTACACTAGCAATGGATGCCTGTCCTGACTTGAATGGGAACGGCCAACTATGGATTATTTTTCTATGGTTGGTTGCAGCTGTCTGTTTACCTTTTGCAAATGTCAAATATAATCGTGTGAAAAATGTACAGTTTGGAAAGCAAATGCCTACCACTGAAAAGAGAAGACTAATCTGTCTATAGAACCAATTGAATTTTAAGGAACATCAGAATGCTGCACTTTGTTTCTCCCGGTTACTGATAGGCATGCGCCCATCAAGAAACTGACTGTTAGAACGGCCAAATGGATAGATGATGAATTGAAAAAATGTATGGCTGAGAGGGATGAGGCAAAGGGAATAGAAAATAAGTCTGACAACACAGCAGACAGGCAAACATACAGTACATTGAGAAATCACGGAACTAAACTAAACAAAAAGAAGAAGAACTATACTATGGAACAAAGTTAAATTAGATGAAGAATGATAGTAAAACGCTCTGGAGTACTTTAAATGAAATTCTAGGCAAGAAAGCAAACTTGGCTCCATCTTTCATTGAGGCAGATGGCTTTTTATAACAAAACCCTTGATATTGCCAACCACTTTAATATGTTTTTTGTTGACAAGATTAGTAATCTTAGGTAGGACATGCAAACAACAAATGCTGAGTCTTCATATTCATGCATAATAGACCAAATAATGAAAGACAAGCACTGTAGTTTTGAGTTCCACAAAGTGGGTGTGGAAGAGGTGAAACAATTGTTGCTATTTATAAATAAGGACAAACCACCTGGTACCGACAACCTGGATGGTAAATTGCTGAGGTTGGCAGCGGAATACATTGTGACTCCTGTTTGCCACATTTTCAATTTAAGCCTAGAAGAAGGTGTGTGCTCTCAGACATGGAGTGGGGCAAAGGTCATTCCGCTACCCAAGAATAGCAGAGCACCCTTTAATGGCTCAAACAGCCTACCAATCAGCCTGTTACAAGTGCTTAACATAGAGCTTAGCGCTTAACATAGAGCTTAGCACTTAACATAGAGCTTAGCACTTAACATAGAGCTTAGCACGTAGCATAGAGCTTAGCACTTAACATAGAGCTTAGCACGTAGCATAGAGCTTAGCACTTAACATAGAGCTTAGCACTTAGCATAGAGCTTAGCACTTAACATAGAGCTTAGCACTTAACATAGAGCTTAGCACTTAGCATAGAGCTTAGCACTTAGCATAGAGCTTAGCACTTAGCATAGAGCTTAGCACTTAACATAGAGCTTAGCACTTAACATAGAGCTCGAGTCAGTTTTAGAATGGGTAACTAGCAAATGGCAGATGCTAAATATCTCAAAAACTAAAAGCGTAATTTTTGGGACAAATCACTCACTCAACAATAAACCTAGTTTAGATTTATTAATGAATAATGTGGCTATTGAGAAAGTTGAGGAGACTGAACTGCTGGGTGTAACCCTAGATAGCAAGGTGTCATGGTCAAAACATGTACTGTAGACTCAATGGTTGTTAAAATGGGAAGAGGTCTGTCCATGATAGGGCGTTGCTCTGCCTTCTTGACAGCTCAGTCGACCAGACAGATCCTTGCACCTGCTCTACTGCCCAGCTGTGTGGTCATGAGCGGCAAAGAAGGACACAGGTACATTTCAGTTGGTCCAGAACAAAGCAGCACCTATCACACCTAGATGTACATGGAGGGAAAGTGTCAGTAACATGCATGTCAGTTCCCCCTGGCTCAAAGTTGAGGAGAGATCGACTGCATCACTATTGGTCTTTGTGAGAGGCATTGATGTGTTGAAGGTTCTGAACGGTCTGTTCAAGCAGTTGTCACACAGTTCAGACACTCATCTGTACAACACAAGACATGCAGCCAGAGGTCTATTCACAGTTCCCAGGTTCAGAACAGAGGCTGGGAAACACACAGTATTAAATAGAGCCGTGACTTCATGGAACTCTCTGCCAGCCCAGGTAACTCAAGACAGCAATAAAACTAGCTTAAAAAACAGATAAAAGAGCACCTTTACGGCACAAAAGGGACTGTGAAGAGACACAGCCATGTGATATATCTTGTATTGTAATGTGCACTGTACTATGTATTAGACCGACATGAACTAATTAATTTGTAGGCTATGTGTGACATTTTAAATGTATGTATTTCAGTCCTTGACTAATAATGTTCTGTAATATATATTATGTAATGTTTCATGTGGACCCCAGGAAGAGTAGCTGGTGCTTTTGCAGTGGCTAATAGGGACTCTAAAGAGAACCAAATACCAAAAACTTCAAATTTCTTGCAAACCGCTACACTGTTTTTCAAAGTACCTCATCTTGAGATAGGCTATTGCCAAGAGGAGTACATCAGCCATCACCGTGAGTAGTAGCCTATGGCCACAGGAGGTTGCTGGCACCTTAATTGGGGGGGACAAGCTCGTGGTAATGGCTGGAGCGGAATGGTGGAATGGTATCAAATACGTCAAACACATGGTTTGATGCCATTTCATTCACTCCGTTCCAGCCATTATTATGAGCCGTCTTCCCCTCAGCAGCCTCCACTGCCTACGGCTTCATGTTCATCATTAGGTGAATCAGTGTGCCACTGGATATTTTATTTAGTAGCGTACTGTAGCCTATAATAAATAAATATATATATATATATATATATAGCACCAGTCAAAAGTTTGGACACCTACTCATTTGATGTTTTTACTTTATTTTTACTATTTTCTACATTGTTGAATAATAGTGAAGACATCAAAACTATGAAGCAACACATATGGAATCATGTAGTAACCAAAAAAGTGTAAAACAAATCAAAATATATATTATATTTGAGATTCTTCAAAGTAGCCACCCTTTGCCTTGATGACAGTTTTGCACACTCTTGGAATTCCCTCAACCAGCTTCATGAGGTAGTAACCTGGAATGCATTTCAATTGACAGGTGTGCCTTGTTAAAAGTTCATTTGTGGAATTTCTTTCCTTCTTAATGTGTTTGAGCCAATCAATTGTATTGTATGTCCACATGCTTTTGTGTGTGTGTGTGTGTGTGTGTGTGTGTGTGTGTGTGTATATATATATATATACATACATACATACATACATACATACAGTTGAAGTCGGAAGTTTACATACACATAGGTTGGAGTCCTTAAAACTTGTTTAACAACCACTCCACAAATGTTTTGTTAACAAATGATAGTTTTGGCAAGTCAGTTAGGACATCTACTTTGTGCATGACATAAGTACTTTTTCCAACAATTGTTTACAGACAGATTATTTCACTTATAATTCACTGTATCACAATTCCAGTGGGTCAGAAGTTTACATGGATGAAGTTGACTGTGCTTTTAAACAGCTTGCAAAATTCCAGAAAATTATGTAATGGCTTCAGAAGCTTTTATTAGGCTAATTGACATCATTTGAGTCAATTAGAGGTGTACCTGTGAATGTATTTCAAGGCCTACCTTCAAACTCAGTGCCTCTTTGCTTGACATCATGGGAAAATCAAAAGAAATAAGCAAAGACCTCTTGGGAGCAATTTCCAAATGCCTGAAGGTACCACGTTCATCTGTACAAACAATAGTACACAAGTATAAACACCGCGGGACCACACAGCCGTCAAACTGCTCAGGAAGGAGACGCGTTCTGTCTCGTAGAGATGAACGTGCGAAAATTGCAAATCAATCCCAGAACAACAGCACAGTAACTTGTGAAGATCCTGGAGAAAACAGGTACAAAGTATCTATATCCACAGTAAAACGAGCCCTATATTGACATAACCTGAAAGGCCACTCAGCAAGGAAGAAGCCACTGCTCCAAAACAGCCATAAAAAAGCCAGACTACGGTTTGCAACTGCACATGGGGACAAAGATCGTACTTTTTGGAGAAATGTCCTCTGGTCTGATGAAACAAAAATAAAACTGTTTGGTCATAATGACCATCATTATGTTTGGAGGAAAAAGGGGTAGGCTTACAACCCGAAGAACACCATCCCAACCGTGAAGCACAGGGGTGGCAGCATCATGTGTGGGTGCTTTGCTGCAGGAGGGACTGGTGCACGTCACAAAATAGATGGCATCATGAGGAGAGAAAATTATGTGGATATATTGAAGCATCATCTCAAAACATCAGTCAGGAAGTTAAAGCTTGGTCGCAAATGGGTCTTCCAAATGGACAATGACCCCAAGCATACTTCCAAAATAGCTTAAGGACAACAAAGTCAAGGTATTGGAGTGGCCATCACAAAGCCCTGACCTCAATCCTATAAATTTGTGGGCAGAACTGAAAAGCGTGTGAGAGCAAGGAGGCCTACAAACCTGAATCAGTTACACCAGCTCTGTCAGGAGGAATGGGCCAAAATTCACCCGACTTATTGTGGGAAGCTTGTGGAAGGCTACCTGAAATGTTTGACCCAAGTTAAACAATTTAAAGGCAATGCTACCAAATACTAATTGAGTGTATGTAAACTTCTGACCCACTGGGAATGTGATGAAAGAAATCAAATCTGAAATAAATGATTCTTTCTACTGTTATTCTGACATTTGACATTCTTAAAATAAAGTGTTGATCCTAATTGACCTAAGACAGGGACTTTTTACTAGGATTAAATGTCAGGAATTGTGTAAAACTGAGTTTAAATGTATTTGGCCAAGGTGTATGTAAACTTCTAACTTCAACTGCATATATTTTTTTATTTTTTATTTTACCTTTATTTAACCAGGTAGGCTAGTTGAGAACACCTTTATTTAACCAGTTAGGCTAGTTGAGAACACCTTTATTTAACCAGGTAGGCTAGTTGAGAACACCTTTATTTAACCAGGTAGGCTAGTTGAGAACACCTTTATTTAACCAGGTAGGCTAGTTGAGAACACCTTTATTTAACCAGGTAGGCTAGTTGAGAACACCTTTATTTAACCAGGTAGGCTAGTTGAGAACACCTTTATTTAACCAGGTAGGCTAGTTGAGAACACCTTTATTTAACCAGGTAGGCTAGTTGAGAACACCTTTATTTAACCAGGTAGGCTAGTTGAGAACACCTTTATTTAACCAGGTAGGCTAGTTGAGAACACCTTTATTTAACCAGGTAGGCTAGTTGAGAACACCTTTATTTAACCAGGTAGGCTAGTTGAGAACACCTTTATTTAACCAGGTAGGCTAGTTGAGAACACCTTTATTTAACCAGGTAGGCTAGTTGAGAACACCTTTATTTAACCAGGTAGGCTAGTTGAGAACACCTTTATTTAACCAGGTAGGCTAGTTGAGAACACCTTTATTTAACCAGGTAGGCTAGTTGAGAACACCTTTATTTAACCAGGTAGGCTAGTTGAGAACACCTTTATTTAACCAGGTAGGCTAGTTGAGAACACCTTTATTTAACCAGGTAGGCTAGTTGAGAACACCTTTATTTAACCAGGTAGGCTAGTTGAGAACACCTTTATTTAACCAGGTAGGCTAGTTGAGAACACCTTTATTTAACCAGGTAGGCTAGTTGAGAACACCTTTATTTAACCAGGTAGGCTAGTTGAGAACACCTTTATTTAACCAGGTAGGCTAGTTGAGAACACCTTTATTTAACCAGGTAGGCTAGTTGAGAACACCTTTATTTAACCAGGTAGGCTAGTTGAGAACACCTTTATTTAACCAGGTAGGCTAGTTGAGAACACCTTTATTTAACCAGGTAGGCTAGTTGAGAACACCTTTATTTAACCAGGTAGGCTAGTTGAGAACACCTTTATTTAACCAGGTAGGCTAGTTGAGAACACCTTTATTTAACCAGGTAGGCTAGTTGAGAACACCTTTATTTAACCAGGTAGGCTAGTTGAGAACACCTTTATTTAACCAGGTAGGCTAGTTGAGAACACCTTTATTTAACCAGGTAGGCTAGTTGAGAACACCTTTATTTAACCAGGTAGGCTAGTTGAGAACACCTTTATTTAACCAGGTAGGCTAGTTGAGAACACCTTTATTTAACCAGGTAGGCTAGTTGAGAACACCTTTATTTAACCAGGTAGGCTAGTTGAGAACACCTTTATTTAACCAGGTAGGCTAGTTGAGAACACCTTTATTTAACCAGGTAGGCTAGTTGAGAACACCTTTATTTAACCAGGTAGGCTAGTTGAGAACACCTTTATTTAACCAGGTAGGCTAGTTGAGAACACCTTTATTTAACCAGGTAGGCTAGTTGAGAACACCTTTATTTAACCAGGTAGGCTAGTTGAGAACACCTTTATTTAACCAGGTAGGCTAGTTGAGAACACCTTTATTTAACCAGGTAGGCTAGTTGAGAACACCTTTATTTAACCAGGTAGGCTAGTTGAGAACACCTTTATTTAACCAGGTAGGCTAGTTGAGAACACCTTTATTTAACCAGGTAGGCTAGTTGAGAACACCTTTATTTAACCAGGTAGGCTAGTTGAGAACACCTTTATTTAACCAGTTAGGCTAGTTGAGAACACCTTTATTTAACCAGGTAGGCTAGTTGAGAACACCTTTATTTAACCAGGTAGGCTAGTTGAGAACACCTTTATTTAACCAGGTAGGCTAGTTGAGAACACCTTTATTTAACCAGGTAGGCTAGTTGAGAACACCTTTATTTAACCAGGTAGGCTAGTTGAGAACACCTTTATTTAACCAGGTAGGCTAGTTGAGAACACCTTTATTTAACCAGTTAGGCTAGTTGAGAACACCTTTATTTAACCAGGTAGGCTAGTTGAGAACACCTTTATTTAACCAGTTAGGCTAGTTGAGAACACCTTTATTTAACCAGTTAGGCTAGTTGAGAACACCTTTATTTAACCAGGTAGGCTAGTTGAGAACACCTTTATTTAACCAGGTAGGCTAGTTGAGAACACCTTTATTTAACCAGGTAGGCTAGTTGAGAACACCTTTATTTAACCAGGTAGGCTAGTTGAGAACACCTTTATTTAACCAGGTAGGCTAGTTGAGAACACCTTTATTTAACCAGGTAGGCTAGTTGAGAACACCTTTATTTAACCAGGTAGGCTAGTTGAGAACACCTTTATTTAACCAGGTAGGCTAGTTGAGAACACCTTTATTTAACCAGGTAGGCTAGTTGAGAATACCTTTATTTAACCAGGTAGGCTAGTTGAGAACACCTTTATTTAACCAGGTAGGCTAGTTGAGAACACCTTTATTTAACCAGGTAGGCTAGTTGAGAATACCTTTATTTAAGCAGTTAGGCTAGTTGAGAACACCTTTATTTAACCAGGTAGGCTAGTTGAGAACACCTTTATTTAACCAGGTAGGCTAGTTGAGAACACCTTTATTTAACCAGGTAGGCTAGTTGAGAACACCTTTATTTAACCAGGTAGGCTAGTTGAGAACACCTTTATTTAACCAGGTAGGCTAGTTGAGAACACCTTTATTTAACCAGGTAGGCTAGTTGAGAACACCTTTATTTAACCAGGTAGGCTAGTTGAGAACACCTTTATTTAACCAGGTAGGCTAGTTGAGAACACCTTTATTTAACCAGGTAGGCTAGTTGAGAACACCTTTATTTAACCAGGTAGGCTAGTTGAGAACACCTTTATTTAACCAGGTAGGCTAGTTGAGAACACCTTTATTTAACCAGGTAGGCTAGTTGAGAACACCTTTATTTAACCAGGTAGGCTAGTTGAGAACACCTTTATTTAACCAGGTAGGCTAGTTGAGAACACCTTTATTTAACCAGGTAGGCTAGTTGAGAACACCTTTATTTAACCAGGTAGGCTAGTTGAGAACACCTTTATTTAACCAGGTAGGCTAGTTGAGAACACCTTTATTTAACCAGGTAGGCTAGTTGAGAACACCTTTATTTAACCAGGTAGGCTAGTTGAGAACACCTTTATTTAACCAGGTAGGCTAGTTGAGAACACCTTTATTTAACCAGGTAGGCTAGTTGAGAACACCTTTATTTAACCAGGTAGGCTAGTTGAGAACACCTTTATTTAACCAGGTAGGCTAGTTGAGAACACCTTTATTTAACCAGGTAGGCTAGTTGAGAACACCTTTATTTAACCAGGTAGGCTAGTTGAGAACACCTTTATTTAACCAGGTAGGCTAGTTGAGAACACCTTTATTTAACCAGGTAGGCTAGTTGAGAACACCTTTATTTAACCAGGTAGGCTAGTTGAGAACACCTTTATTTAACCAGGTAGGCTAGTTGAGAACACCTTTATTTAACCAGGTAGGCTAGTTGAGAACACCTTTATTTAACCAGGTAGGCTAGTTGAGAACACCTTTATTTAACCAGGTAGGCTAGTTGAGAACACCTTTATTTAACCAGGTAGGCTAGTTGAGAACACCTTTATTTAACCAGGTAGGCTAGTTAAGAACACCTTTATTTAACCAGGTAGGCTAGTTGAGAACACCTTTATTTAACCAGGTAGGCTAGTTGAGAACACCTTTATTTAACCAGGTAGGCTAGTTGAGAACACCTTTATTTAACCAGGTAGGCTAGTTGAGAACACCTTTATTTAACCAGGTAGGCTAGTTGAGAACACCTTTATTTAACCAGGTAGGCTAGTTGAGAACACCTTTATTTAACCAGGTAGGCTAGTTGAGAACACCTTTATTTAACCAGGTAGGCTAGTTGAGAACACCTTTATTTAACCAGGTAGGCTAGTTAAGAACACCTTTATTTAACCAGGTAGGCTAGTTGAGAACACCTTTATTTAACCAGGTAGGCTAGTTGAGAACACCTTTATTTAACCAGGTAGGCTAGTTGAGAACACCTTTATTTAACCAGGTAGGCTAGTTGAGAACACCTTTATTTAACCAGGTAGGCTAGTTGAGAATACCTTTATTTAACCAGGTAGGCTAGTTGAGAACACCTTTATTTAACCAGGTAGGCTAGTTGAGAACACCTTTATTTAACCAGGTAGGCTAGTTGAGAATACCTTTATTTAAGCAGTTAGGCTAGTTGAGAACACCTTTATTTAACCAGGTAGGCTAGTTGAGAACACCTTTATTTAACCAGGTAGGCTAGTTGAGAACACCTTTATTTAACCAGGTAGGCTAGTTGAGAACACCTTTATTTAACCAGGTAGGCTAGTTGAGAACACCTTTATTTAACCAGGTAGGCTAGTTGAGAACACCTTTATTTAACCAGGTAGGCTAGTTGAGAACACCTTTATTTAACCAGGTAGGCTAGTTGAGAACACCTTTATTTAACCAGGTAGGCTAGTTGAGAACACCTTTATTTAACCAGGTAGGCTAGTTGAGAACACCTTTATTTAACCAGGTAGGCTAGTTGAGAACACCTTTATTTAACCAGGTAGGCTAGTTGAGAACACCTTTATTTAACCAGGTAGGCTAGTTGAGAACACCTTTATTTAACCAGGTAGGCTAGTTGAGAACACCTTTATTTAACCAGGTAGGCTAGTTGAGAACACCTTTATTTAACCAGGTAGGCTAGTTGAGAACACCTTTATTTAACCAGGTAGGCTAGTTGAGAACACCTTTATTTAACCAGGTAGGCTAGTTGAGAACACCTTTATTTAACCAGGTAGGCTAGTTGAGAACACCTTTATTTAACCAGGTAGGCTAGTTGAGAACACCTTTATTTAACCAGGTAGGCTAGTTGAGAATACCTTTATTTAACCAGGTAGGCTAGTTGAGAACACCTTTATTTAACCAGGTAGGCTAGTTGAGAACACCTTTATTTAACCAGGTAGGCTAGTTGAGAACACCTTTATTTAACCAGGTAGGCTAGTTGAGAACACCTTTATTTAACCAGGTAGGCTAGTTGAGAACACCTTTATTTAACCAGGTAGGCTAGTTGAGAACACCTTTATTTAACCAGGTAGGCTAGTTGAGAACACCTTTATTTAACCAGGTAGGCTAGTTGAGAACACCTTTATTTAACCAGGTAGGCTAGTTGAGAACACCTTTATTTAACCAGGTAGGCTAGTTGAGAACACCTTTATTTAACCAGGTAGGCTAGTTGAGAACACCTTTATTTAACCAGGTAGGCTAGTTGAGAACACCTTTATTTAACCAGGTAGGCTAGTTGAGAACACCTTTATTTAACCAGGTAGGCTAGAACACCTTTATTTAACCAGGTAGGCTAGTTGAGAACACCTTTATTTAACCAGGTAGGCTAGTTGAGAACACCTTTATTTAACCAGGTAGGCTAGTTGAGAACACCTTTATTTAACCAGGTAGGCTAGTTGAGAACACCTTTATTTAACCAGGTAGGCTAGTTGAGAACACCTTTATTTAACCAGGTAGGCTAGTTGAGAACACCTTTATTTAACCAGGTAGGCTAGTTGAGAACACCTTTATTTAACCAGGTAGGCTAGTTGAGAACACCTTTATTTAACCAGGTAGGCTAGTTGAGAACACCTTTATTTAACCAGGTAGGCTAGTTGAGAACACCTTTATTTAACCAGGTAGGCTAGTTGAGAACACCTTTATTTAACCCAGTTGAGAACACCTTTATTTAACCAGGTAGGCTAGTTGAGAACACCTTTATTTAACCAGGTAGGCTAGTTGAGAACACCTTTATTTAACCAGGTAGGCTAGTTGAGAACACCTTTATTTAACCAGGTAGGCTAGTTGAGAACACCTTTATTTAACCAGGTAGGCTAGTTGAGAACACCTTTATTTAACCAGGTAGGCTAGTTGAGAACACCTTTATTTAACCAGGTAGGCTAGTTGAGAACACCTTTATTTAACCAGGTAGGCTAGTTGAGAACACCTTTATTTAACCAGGTAGGCTAGTTGAGAACACCTTTATTTAACCAGGTAGGCTAGTTGAGAACACCTTTATTTAACCAGGTAGGCTAGTTGAGAACACCTTTATTTAACCAGGTAGGCTAGTTGAGAACACCTTTATTTAACCAGGTAGGCTAGTTGAGAACACCTTTATTTAACCAGGTAGGCTAGTTGAGAACACCTTTATTTAACCAGGTAGGCTAGTTGAGAACACCTTTATTTAACCAGGTAGGCTAGTTGAGAACACCTTTATTTAACCAGGTAGGCTAGTTGAGAACACCTTTATTTAACCAGGTAGGCTAGTTGAGAACACCTTTATTTAACCAGGTAGGCTAGTTGAGAACACCTTTATTTAACCAGGTAGGCTAGTTGAGAACACCTTTATTTAACCAGGTAGGCTAGTTGAGAACACCTTTATTTAACCAGGTAGGCTAGTTGAGAACACCTTTATTTAACCAGGTAGGCTAGTTGAGAACACCTTTATTTAACCAGGTAGGCTAGTTGAGAACACCTTTATTTAACCAGGTAGGCTAGTTGAGAACACCTTTATTTAACCAGGTAGGCTAGTTGAGAACACCTTTATTTAACCAGGTAGGCTAGTTGAGAACACCTTTATTTAACCAGGTAGGCTAGTTGAGAACACCTTTATTTAACCAGGTAGGCTAGTTGAGAACACCTTTATTTAACCAGGTAGGCTAGTTGAGAACACCTTTATTTAACCAGGTAGGCTAGTTGAGAACACCTTTATTTAACCAGGTAGGCTAGTTGAGAACACCTTTATTTAACCAGGTAGGCTAGTTGAGAACACCTTTATTTAACCAGGTAGGCTAGTTGAGAACACCTTTATTTAACCAGGTAGGCTAGTTGAGAACACCTTTATTTAACCAGGTAGGCTAGTTGAGAACACCTTTATTTAACCAGGTAGGCTAGTTGAGAACACCTTTATTTAACCAGGTAGGCTAGTTGAGAACACCTTTATTTAACCAGGTAGGCTAGTTGAGAACACCTTTATTTAACCAGGTAGGCTAGTTGAGAACACCTTTATTTAACCAGGTAGGCTAGTTGAGAACACCTTTATTTAACCAGGTAGGCTAGTTGAGAACACCTTTATTTAACCAGGTAGGCTAGTTGAGAACACCTTTATTTAACCAGGTAGGCTAGTTGAGAACACCTTTATTTAACCAGGTAGGCTAGTTGAGAACACCTTTATTTAACCAGGTAGGCTAGTTGAGAACACCTTTATTTAACCAGGTAGGCTAGTTGAGAACACCTTTATTTAACCAGGTAGGCTAGTTGAGAACACCTTTATTTAACCAGGTAGGCTAGTTGAGAACACCTTTATTTAACCAGGTAGGCTAGTTGAGAACACCTTTATTTAACCAGGTAGGCTAGTTGAGAACACCTTTATTTAACCAGGTAGGCTAGTTGAGAACACCTTTATTTAACCAGGTAGGCTAGTTGAGAACACCTTTATTTAACCAGGTAGGCTAGTTGAGAACACCTTTATTTAACCAGGTAGGCTAGTTGAGAACACCTTTATTTAACCAGGTAGGCTAGTTGAGAACACCTTTATTTAACCAGGTAGGCTAGTTGAGAACACCTTTATTTAACCAGGTAGGCTAGTTGAGAACACCTTTATTTAACCAGGTAGGCTAGTTGAGAACACCTTTATTTAACCAGGTAGGCTAGTTGAGAACACCTTTATTTAACCAGGTAGGCTAGTTGAGAACACCTTTATTTAACCAGGTAGGCTAGTTGAGAACACCTTTATTTAACCAGGTAGGCTAGTTGAGAACACCTTTATTTAACCAGGTAGGCTAGTTGAGAACACCTTTATTTAACCAGGTAGGCTAGTTGAGAACACCTTTATTTAACCAGGTAGGCTAGTTGAGAACACCTTTATTTAACCAGGTAGGCTAGTTGAGAACACCTTTATTTAACCAGGTAGGCTAGTTGAGAACACCTTTATTTAACCAGGTAGGCTAGTTGAGAACACCTTTATTTAACCAGGTAGGCTAGTTGAGAACACCTTTATTTAACCAGGTAGGCTAGTTGAGAACACCTTTATTTAACCAGGTAGGCTAGTTGAGAACACCTTTATTTAACCAGGTAGGCTAGTTGAGAACACCTTTATTTAACCAGGTAGGCTAGTTGAGAACACCTTTATTTAACCAGGTAGGCTAGTTGAGAACACCTTTATTTAACCAGGTAGGCTAGTTGAGAACACCTTTATTTAACCAGGTAGGCTAGTTGAGAACACCTTTATTTAACCAGGTAGGCTAGTTGAGAACACCTTTATTTAACCAGGTAGGCTAGTTGAGAACACCTTTATTTAACCAGGTAGGCTAGTTGAGAACACCTTTATTTAACCAGGTAGGCTAGTTGAGAACACCTTTATTTAACCAGGTAGGCTAGTTGAGAACACCTTTATTTAACCAGGTAGGCTAGTTGAGAACACCTTTATTTAACCAGGTAGGCTAGTTGAGAACACCTTTATTTAACCAGGTAGGCTAGTTGAGAACACCTTTATTTAACCAGGTAGGCTAGTTGAGAACACCTTTATTTAACCAGGTAGGCTAGTTGAGAACACCTTTATTTAACCAGGTAGGCTAGTTGAGAACACCTTTATTTAACCAGGTAGGCTAGTTGACCAGGTAGGCTAGTTGAGAACACCTTTATTTAACCAGGTAGGCTAGTTGAGAACACCTTTATTTAACCAGGTAGGCTAGTTGAGAACACCTTTATTTAACCAGGTAGGCTAGTTGAGAACACCTTTATTTAACCAGGTAGGCTAGTTGAGAACACCTTTATTTAACCAGGTAGGCTAGTTGAGAACACCTTTATTTAACCAGGTAGGCTAGTTGAGAACACCTTTATTTAACCAGGTAGGCTAGTTGAGAACACCTTTATTTAACCAGGTAGGCTAGTTGAGAACACCTTTATTTAACCAGGTAGGCTAGTTGAGAACACCTTTATTTAACCAGGTAGGCTAGTTGAGAACACCTTTATTTAACCAGGTAGGCTAGTTGAGAACACCTTTATTTAACCAGGTAGGCTAGTTGAGAACACCTTTATTTAACCAGGTAGGCTAGTTGAGAACACCTTTATTTAACCAGGTAGGCTAGTTGAGAACACCTTTATTTAACCAGGTAGGCTAGTTGAGAACACCTTTATTTAACCAGGTAGGCTAGTTGAGAACACCTTTATTTAACCAGGTAGGCTAGTTGAGAACACCTTTATTTAACCAGGTAGGCTAGTTGAGAACACCTTTATTTAACCAGGTAGGCTAGTTGAGAACACCTTTATTTAACCAGGTAGGCTAGTTGAACACCTTTATTTAACCAGGTAGGCTAGTTGAGAACACCTTTATTTAACCAGGTAGGCTAGTTGAGAACACCTTTATTTAACCAGGTAGGCTAGTTGAGAACACCTTTATTTAACCAGGTAGGCTAGTTGAGAACACCTTTATTTAACCAGGTAGGCTAGTTGAGAACACCTTTATTTAACCAGGTAGGCTAGTTGAGAACACCTTTATTTAACCAGGTAGGCTAGTTGAGAACACCTTTATTTAACCAGGTAGGCTAGTTGAGAACACCTTTATTTAACCAGGTAGGCTAGTTGAGAACACCTTTATTTAACCAGGTAGGCTAGTTGAGAACACCTTTATTTAACCAGTTAGGCTAGTTGAGAACACCTTTATTTAACCAGGTAGGCTAGTTGAGAACACCTTTATTTAACCAGGTAGGCTAGTTGAGAACACCTTTATTTAACCAGGTAGGCTAGTTGAGAACACCTTTATTTAACCAGGTAGGCCTAGTTGAGAACACCTTTATTTAACCAGGTAGGCTAGTTGAGAACACCTTTATTTAACCAGGTAGGCTAGTTGAGAACACCTTTATTTAACCAGGTAGGCTAGTTGAGAACACCTTTATTTAACCAGGTAGGCTAGTTGAGAACACCTTTATTTAACCCTAGTTGAGAACACCTTTATTTAACCAGGTAGGCTAGTTGAGAACACCTTTATTTAACCAGGTAGGCTAGTTGAGAACACCTTTATTTAACCAGGTAGGCTAGTTGAGAACACCTTTATTTAACCAAGAACACCTTTATTTAACAGGTAGGCTAGTTGAGAACACCTTTATTTAACCAGGTAGGCTAGTTGAGAACACCTTTATTTAACCAGGTAGGCTAGTTGAGAACACCTTTATTTAACCAGGTAGGCTAGTTGAGAACACCTTTATTTAACCAGGTAGGCTAGTTGAGAATACCTTTATTTAACCAGGTAGGCTAGTTGAGAACACCTTTATTTAGGTTGTTGAGAACACCTTTATTTAACCAGGTAGGCTAGAGAACACCTTTATTTAACCAGGTAGGCTACCTAGTTGAGAATACCTTTATTTTGAACACCTTTATTTAACCTAGTTGAGAACACCTTTATTTAACCAGGTAGGCTTTAACTTTATTTAACCAGGTAGGCTAGTTAGTTGAGAACACCTTTATTTAACCAGGTAGGCTAGTTGAGAACACCTTTATTTAACCAGGTAGGCTAGTTGAGAACACCTTTATTTAACCAGGTAGGCTAGTTGAGAACACCTTTATTTAACCAGGTAGGCTAGTTGAGAATACCTTTATTTAACCAGGTAGGCTAGTTGAGAACACCTTTATTTAACCAGGTAGGCCAGTTGAGAACACCTTTATTTAACCAGGTAGGCTAGTTGAGAACACCTTTATTTAACCAGGTAGGCTAGTTGAGAACACCTTTATTTAACCAGGTAGGCTAGTTGAGAACACCTTTATTTAACCAGGTAGGCTAGTTGAGAACACCTTTATTTAACCAGGTAGGCTAGTTGAGAACACCTTTATTTAACCAGGTAGGCTAGTTGAGAACACCTTTATTTAACCAGTTAGGCTAGTTGAGAACACCTTTATTTAACCAGTTAGGCTAGTTGAGAACACCTTTATTTAACCAGTTAGGCTAGTTGAGAACACCTTTATTTAACCAGGTAGGCTAGTTGAGAACACCTTTATTTAACCAGGTAGGCTAGTTGAGAATACCTTTATTTAACCAGGTAGGCTAGTTGAGAACACCTTTATTTAACCAGGTAGGCTAGTTGAGAACACCTTTATTTAACCAGGTAGGCTAGTTGAGAACACCTTTATTTAACCAGGTAGGCTAGTTAAGAACACCTTTATTTAACCAGGTAGGCTAGTTGAGAACACCTTTATTTAACCAGGTAGGCTAGTTGAGAATACCTTTATTTAACCAGGTAGGCTAGTTGAGAACACCTTTATTTAACCAGGTAGGCCAGTTGAGAACACCTTTATTTAACCAGGTAGGCTAGTTGAGAACACCTTTATTTAACCAGGTAGGCTAGTTGAGAACACCTTTATTTAACCAGGTAGGCTAGTTGAGAACACCTTTATTTAACCAGGTAGGCTAGTTGAGAACACCTTTATTTAACCAGGTAGGCTAGTTGAGAACACCTTTATTTAACCAGGTAGGCTAGTTGAGAACACCTTTATTTAACCAGGTAGGCTAGTTGAGAACACCTTTATTTAACCAGGTAGGCTAGTTGAGAACACCTTTATTTAACCAGGTAGGCTAGTTGAGAACACCTTTATTTAACCAGGTAGGCTAGTTAAGAACACCTTTATTTAACCAGGTAGGCTAGTTGAGAACACCTTTATTTAACCAGGTAGGCTAGTTGAGAACACCTTTATTTAACCAGGTAGGCTAGTTGAGAACACCTTTATTTAACCAGGTAGGCTAGTTGAGAACACCTTTATTTAACCAGGTAGGCTAGTTAAGAACACCTTTATTTAACCAGGTAGGCTAGTTGAGAACACCTTTATTTAACCAGGTAGGCTAGTTAAGAACACCTTTATTTAACCAGGTAGGCTAGTTGAGAACACCTTTATTTAACCAGGTAGGCTAGTTGAGAACACCTTTATTTAACCAGGTAGGCTAGTTGAGAACACCTTTATTTAACCAGGTAGGCTAGTTGAGAACACCTTTATTTAACCAGGTAGGCTAGTTGAGAACACCTTTATTTAACCAGGTAGGCTAGTTGAGAACACCTTTATTTAACCAGGTAGGCTAGTTGAGAATACCTTTATTTAACCAGGTAGGCTAGTTGAGAACACCTTTATTTAACCAGGTAGGCTAGTTGAGAACACCTTTATTTAACCAGGTAGGCTAGTTGAGAACACCTTTATTTAACCAGGTAGGCTAGTTGAGAACACCTTTATTTAACCAGGTAGGCTAGTTGAGAACACCTTTATTTAACCAGGTAGGCTAGTTGAGAACACCTTTATTTAACCAGGTAGGCTAGTTGAGAACACCTTTATTTAACCAGGTAGGCTAGTTGAGAACACCTTTATTTAACCAGGTAGGCTAGTTGAGAACACCTTTATTTAACCAGGTAGGCTAGTTGAGAACACCTTTATTTAACCAGGTAGGCTAGTTGAGAACACCTTTATTTAACCAGGTAGGCTAGTTGAGAACACCTTTATTTAACCAGGTAGGCTAGTTAAGAACACCTTTATTTAACCAGGTAGGCTAGTTGAGAACACCTTTATTTAACCAGGTAGGCTAGTTAAGAACACCTTTATTTAACCAGGTAGGCTAGTTGAGAACACCTTTATTTAACCAGGTAGGCTAGTTGAGAACACCTTTATTTAACCAGGTAGGCTAGTTGAGAACACCTTTATTTAACCAGGTAGGCTAGTTAAGAACACCTTTATTTAACCAGGTAGGCTAGTTGAGAACACCTTTATTTAACCAGGTAGGCTAGTTGAGAACACCTTTATTTAACCAGGTAGGCTAGTTGAGAACACCTTTATTTAACCAGGTAGGCTAGTTGAGAACACCTTTATTTAACCAGGTAGGCTAGTTGAGAACACCTTTATTTAACCAGGTAGGCTAGTTGAGAACACCTTTATTTAACCAGGTAGGCTAGTTGAGAACACCTTTATTTAACCAGGTAGGCCAGTTGAGAACACCTTTATTTAATCAGGTAGGCTAGTTGAGAACACCTTTATTTAACCAGGTAGGCTAGTTGAGAACACCTTTATTTAACCAGGTAGGCTAGTTGAGAACACCTTTATTTAACCAGGTAGGCTAGTTGAGAACACCTTTATTTAACCAGGTAGGCTAGTTGAGAACACCTTTATTTAACCAGGTAGGCTAGTTGAGAACACCTTTATTTAACCAGGTAGGCTAGTTGAGAACACCTTTATTTAACCAGGTAGGCTAGTTAAGAACACCTTTATTTAACCAGGTAGGCTAGTTGAGAACACCTTTATTTAACCAGGTAGGCTAGTTGAGAACACCTTTATTTAACCAGGTAGGCTAGTTGAGAACACCTTTATTTAACCAGGTAGGCTAGTTGAGAACACCTTTATTTAACCAGGTAGGCTAGTTAAGAACACCTTTATTTAACCAGGTAGGCTAGTTGAGAACACCTTTATTTAACCAGGTAGGCTAGTTAAGAACACCTTTATTTAACCAGGTAGGCTAGTTGAGAACACCTTTATTTAACCAGGTAGGCTAGTTGAGAACACCTTTATTTAACCAGGTAGGCTAGTTGAGAACACCTTTATTTAACCAGGTAGGCTAGTTGAGAACACCTTTATTTAACCAGGTAGGCTAGTTGAGAACACCTTTATTTAACCAGGTAGGCTAGTTGAGAACACCTTTATTTAACCAGGTAGGCTAGTTGAGAATACCTTTATTTAACCAGGTAGGCTAGTTGAGAACACCTTTATTTAACCAGGTAGGCTAGTTGAGAACACCTTTATTTAACCAGGTAGGCTAGTTGAGAACACCTTTATTTAACCAGGTAGGCTAGTTGAGAACACCTTTATTTAACCAG
The DNA here is from genome assembly GCF_045791955.1 of Oncorhynchus clarkii lewisi. Classification (NCBI taxonomy): domain Eukaryota; kingdom Metazoa; phylum Chordata; class Actinopteri; order Salmoniformes; family Salmonidae; genus Oncorhynchus; species Oncorhynchus clarkii. The sequence goes on along the minus strand of NC_092147.1, from coordinate 79,753,802 downwards.
GTAGGCTAGTTGAGAACACCTTTATTTAACCAGGTAGGCTAGTTGAGAACACCTTTATTTAACCAGGTAGGCTAGTTGAGAACACCTTTATTTAACCAGGTAGGCTAGTTGAGAACACCTTTATTTAACCAGGTAGGCTAGTTGAGAACACCTTTATTTAACCAGGTAGGCTAGTTGAGAACACCTTTATTTAACCAGGTAGGCTAGTTGAGAACACCTTTATTTAACCAGGTAGGCTAGTTGAGAACACCTTTATTTAACCAGGTAGGCTAGTTAAGAACACCTTTATTTAACCAGGTAGGCTAGTTGAGAACACCTTTATTTAACCAGGTAGGCTAGTTAAGAACACCTTTATTTAACCAGGTAGGCTAGTTGAGAACACCTTTATTTAACCAGGTAGGCTAGTTGAGAACACCTTTATTTAACCAGGTAGGCTAGTTGAGAACACCTTTATTTAACCAGGTAGGCTAGTTAAGAACACCTTTATTTAACCAGGTAGGCTAGTTGAGAACACCTTTATTTAACCAGGTAGGCTAGTTGAGAACACCTTTATTTAACCAGGTAGGCTAGTTGAGAACACCTTTATTTAACCAGGTAGGCTAGTTGAGAACACCTTTATTTAACCAGGTAGGCTAGTTGAGAACACCTTTATTTAACCAGGTAGGCTAGTTGAGAACACCTTTATTTAACCAGGTAGGCTAGTTGAGAACACCTTTATTTAACCAGGTAGGCCAGTTGAGAACACCTTTATTTAATCAGGTAGGCTAGTTGAGAACACCTTTATTTAACCAGGTAGGCTAGTTGAGAACACCTTTATTTAACCAGGTAGGCTAGTTGAGAACACCTTTATTTAACCAGGTAGGCTAGTTGAGAACACCTTTATTTAACCAGGTAGGCTAGTTGAGAACACCTTTATTTAACCAGGTAGGCTAGTTGAGAACACCTTTATTTAACCAGGTAGGCTAGTTGAGAACACCTTTATTTAACCAGGTAGGCTAGTTGAGAACAAGTTCTCATTTACAACTGCGACCTGGCCAACATAAAGCATAGCAGTGTGAACAGACAACACAGAGTTACACATGGAGTAAACAATTAACAAGTCAATAACACAGTAGAAAAAAAAGAAAAAAGGGGAGTCTATATACATTGTGTGCAAAAGGCATGAGGAGGTAGGCGAATAATTACAATTTAGCAGATTAACACTGGAGTGATAAATGATCAGATGGTCATGTACAGGTAGAGATACTGGTGTGCAAAAGAGCAGAAAAGTAAATAAATATAAACAGTATGGGGATGAGGTAGGTAAATTGGGTGGGCTAATTACCGATAGACTATGTACAGCTGCCGCGATCGGTTAGCTGCTCAGATAGCAGATGTTTGAAGTTGGTGAGGGAGATAAAAGTCTCCAACTTCAGTGATTTTTGCAATTCGTTCCAGTCACAGGCAGCAGAGAACTGGAACGAAAGGCGGCCAAATGAGGTGTTGGCTTTAGGGATGATCAGTGAGATACACCTACATATACATATATACTGTACAATATGTGTCCCTTCATTGGCCGGGGCTGATCATCACACACTGATTTTTATTTACAACAAGTCAGTTTGGTGGAAACACCATTGGTGAGAAAATGTGCATATTTCCTTTCTTCAGATTTTAGAATATTCGCTTTGAAAATCTGTCGCAAATTGGATGGAAATCTAGCATGTGATTTTGGAGGTTTTAGGCTATCATTCCATGGCAGAAGAAGAGCTACAGACCAGACATCAGTATAGCTAGACTGCTACAGACCAGTGTACATGACATCAGAACACCTAGACTGCTACAGACAAGTGTACAGGACATCAGAACACCTAGACTACTACAGACCAGTGTACAGGACATCAGAACACCTAGACTGCTACAGACCAATATACAGGACATCAGAACACCTAGACTGCTACAGACCAGTGTACAGGACATCAGAACACCTAGACTGCTACAGACCAATATACAGGACATCAGAACACCTAGACTGCTACAGACCAGTGTACAGGACATCAGAACACCTAGACTGCTACAGACCAGTGTACATGACATCAGAACACCTAGACTGCTACAGACCAGTGTACAGGACATCAGAACACCTAGACTGCTACAGACCAGTGTACAGGACATCAGAACACCTAGACTACTACAGACCAGTGTACAGGACATCAGAACACCTAGACTACTACAGACCAGTGTACAGGACATCAGAACACCTAGACTACTACAGACCAGTGTACAGGACATCAGAACACCTAGACTGCTACAGACCAGTGTACAGGACATCAGAACACCTAGACTGCTACAGACCAGTGTACAGGACATCAGAACACCTAGACTGCTACAGACCAGTGTACAGGACATCAGAACACCTAGACTGCTACAGACCAGTGTACAGGACATCAGAACACCTAGACTACTACAGACCAGTGTACAGGACATCAGAACACCTAGACTACTACAGACCAGTGTACCGAACATACACAGGCCACTCCAATAGCATTTTTCCCCTTTTCGTTTTAAATTGCTGATAATGTTGATAATCAAGATTATCTATGATGACATCCCTCTCAACCCTCCAAAAAGTTACTGGTAACCTCTCATTTCTATTGCAGAATATTAAGGTATATTTACCTGAAAGTGTACATGCATTTATATGAGTGATGAGGCTATACCCAGGCTACCGGCCTAATTTGAGCGGATATTGCTCTGCGGCCACACAGTCACATTCCCCCTTGTCTTGTTTATAAACAGGCTATGTCCCAAAATGGCACCCTATACCCAGTGGACTTATTTTGACCACAGCCCATAAGGCTCTGTCCATAATTAGTGCACTATATAAGGAATAGGGTTCCATTTGGGATGCAGACAGTGTTTGGAACAGAACAGATCTCCTTCGTTTTAGTGTGACCTTTCTGGGGTAATTTGCATAGAAATACCCTGGGAGGGAGGGAGAGAGAGATAGTCTAAATTAAGTGATTATAGTGCTGTGGTATCAACTGCTCTCCTCAGGATACACTTCTCTCTCTCTCTCATTGTCCATTAGTGAAATATGAAATGTATTTCCTTGCATATAGAGTTACTACAATTGACTTAATTAAACATTTCCAACAGCATGATCAACCTTTATCATCCTACACTCTAAATGCCAGGCTTCTACGCGTTACAAGACTACCGTTGCACCTTAAGACTGCACTCAACCACAAAGTTGTATTTTTGGCCTGGAACCCAGGGATTTGACACACTTTTACATCTTAACAAACTCTGAATGTAGGCCAGCCAGACAACTCTCCAAGTAAAGTGTCCTTCCCTATGGTCTGTTCCCGCTGGGCACACCACATCATTTTAATGTGGATAATTGGGTAATATTTGTTTGAGATGTTGATTACAACCTATATTCACCCACTCAAAAAGACAGAAAAAAGTTAGTTGAATTTCCAATGTGTTATCATTATGCTTTCAATCATCTAAATGAAAAACCAATGTCTGATTTTAGGTTTAGTTGTCTTCTAAATGTGTTATCACTGCACTTTCAACCATTTAAAAGCACAACAACGTTTAAATGGGAATACAATGTCAGATATTTGAACATTAATACAACTTAATATATAGTCACTGTGCTTCATCTAATAGCAGAGTTGAGATTACATTAAAAGTACATGGTCGATGTGATCAATGCCGTTCGAGATTCCAAGCAGATTATTACAGCAATGGTGAAGAGCTCCACAGACCTGCGATGACCTATGCATGCTGTCTTGAACATGCTTTATGTGATTACATGGGAAGAACCTTTGTTAAGGTTTTCTTCCTCTGAAGAGGAGGTGTAGCAGGGATCGGACCAAAATGCAGCGTGGTTATCTTCATACATCTTTAATAAAGATAATGACGATACAATACAAAACAATAAACGTAACGTGAAAAACCTAAACAGCCTTATCTGGTGCAAACAAACACAGAGACAGGAACAATCACCCACGAAACACTTAAAGAATATGGCTGCCTAAATATGGTTCCCAATCAGAGACAACGATAAACACCTGCCTCTGATTGAGAACCACTCCAGGCAGCCATAGACTTTCCTAGACTACTCTACTCTACTCTACTCTACTATACCACAATCCCATAACCTACAAAAACCCCTAGACAAAACACACCACATAAAATAACCCATGTCACACTCTGGCCTGACCAAAATAATAAAGAAAACACAAAATACTAAGACCAGGGCGGGACCGGCCGCACACTTAAACCCATAGGGGAGGGTCCGGGTGGGCGCCTGTCCACAGTAGCGGCTCCGGCGCGGGACGTGGACCCCACTCCAACAAAGTCTTAGTCCGCTTAATTCGCGTCCTTAGATTGGCGACCCTAGCCGCCAACCTTGGCCTAGTAACCCTAACCAAGGGCCCCACTGGACTGAGGGGCAGCTCGGGACTGAGGGGCAGCTCGGGACTGAGGGGCAGCTCGGGACTGAGGGGCAGCTCGGGACTGAGGGGCAGCTCGGGACTGAGGGGCAGCTCGGGACTGAGGGGAAGCTCAGGCAGGTTGATGGCTCTGGCAGATCCTGGCTGACTGGCGGATCCTGGCTGAATGGCGGATCCTGGCAGACTGGTGGCTCTGGCTGCTCCATGCTGACTGGCTGCTCTGGCTGCTCCATGCTGACTGGCGGCTCTGGCTGCTCCATGCTGACTGGCGGGTCTGGCTGCTCCATGCTGACTGGCGGCTCTGGCTGCTCCATGCAGACTGGCGGCTCTGGCTGCTCCATGCAGACTGGCGGCTCTGGCTGTTCCATGCAGACTGGCGGCTCTGGCTGCTCCATGCAGACTGGCGGCTCTGGCTGCTCCATGCAGACTGGCGGCTCTGGCGGTTCCTTGCAGACTGACGGCTCTGGCAGCGCTGAACAGGCGGGAGACTCCGGCAGCCCTGAACAGGCGGGAGACTCCGGCAGCCCTGAACAGGCGGGAGACTCCGGCAGCGCTGGAGAGGAGGAAGGCTCTGGCAGAGCTGGACAGGCGAGGCACACTGTAGGCCTGATGCGTGGTGCTGGCACTGGTGGTACTGGGCCGAGGACACGCACAGGAAGCCTGGTGCGGGGAGCTGCCACCGGAGGGCTGGTGCGTAGAGGTTGTACTGGATAGACCGGACCGTGCAGGCGCACTGGAGCTCTTGAGCACCGAGCCTGCCCAACCTTACCTGGTTGAATGCTCCCGGTCGCCCTGCCAGTGCAGCGAGGTGGAATAGCCTGCACTGGGCTATGCAGGCGAACCGGGGACACCGTGCGCATGGCTGGTGCCATGTAAGCCGGCCCAAGGAGACGCACTGGAGACCAGATGCGTAGAGCCGGCTTCATGACACTTGGCTCGATGCTTACTCTAGCCCAGCCGATATGAGGAGCTGGTATGTACCGCACCGGGCTATGCACCCTGGAGACACCGTGCGCTCCACAGCATAACACGGTGCCTGCCCGGTCTCTCTAGCCCCCCGGTAATTGAATCAAACATACTGTATCATATTTTTACTTTTTGACAGGTGAATAATCTATTTATTGTATACATTTTTTATATTGAATTGCGTTTGGTTGTCAACACAACCAAATATCACCATTTGAAGGAGATGTATCTTCGGATTGGATAGTTCCATCTGTGCCACTGACTTAGTTTGGCTTTACTTCCAGTTTGTGTAAAATTTAATAATTGATATGTTGGATTCACATCTCCATCTCAACCAAAAATCTAAGTTAAAGAATAGAACAACATCAAATCAAACTTTAAATTCACTTTAAATAAAGTTTGATTTGATCTTGTCCTATTCTTTAACTTAGATTGTTGGTTAATTTGTACACAAACTGGAATTAAAATCAAACTAAGTCAGTGGCACAGATGGATCTATCCAATCAGAAGATACATCTCCTTCAAATCTTGATATTTGGTTGAATTGACAACCAAACACAATTCAATATCACTAAATATCATTACAATTAAAATCAAGCCCAGGTTGAAACCCTAGGTCTATTGTATTGTCTATTTATTGTTGAACACTTAATTGAATTGAAACAATAGCTGTTGATGACTGCAAATGCTATATAGGCCTGAATAGCATCATTGATTATATATAAGTGATACAGTGCATTCAGAAAGTATTGAGACCCCTTGACTTTTTCCACATTTTGTTACATTACAGCCTTATTCTAAAATGGATTAAAAAAAAAATTTTACTCATCAATCTACCAACAATACCCCATAACGACAAAGCAAAACCAGTTTTTTTTCTCACAATTACAATAGTATTCAGACCCTTTACTTGGCAGCGATTACAGCTTTGAGTCTTCTTGGATATGATGCTAGAAGTTTGGCACACATGTATTTGGGGAATTTCTCCCATTCTTCTCTGCAGTTCCTCTCAAGCTCTGTCGGGTTGGATGGGGATCGTCGCTGCACATCTATTTTCAGGTCTCTCCACAGCTGTTAGCTCGGGTTCAAGTCCGGACTCTGGCTGGGCCACTCAAGGACATTCAGAGACTTGTCCCAAAGTCACTCCTGCATTGTCTTGGCTGTGCGCTTAGGGTCGTTGTCCTGTTGGATGGTGAACTTTCACCCCACTGGGGAGTCCTGAGCGATCTGGAGCAGGTTTTCATCAAGGATCTCTCTGTACTTTGCGCCGTTCATCTATGCCTTGATCCTGACGAGTCTCCCAGTCCCTGCTGCTGAAAAACATCCCCACAGCATGATGCTGCCACCACCATGCTTCATCGTAGGGATAGGGATAGTGCCAGGTTTCCTACAGACGTGACGCTTAGCATTCAGGCCAAATAGTTCAATCTTGGATTCATCAGACCAGAAAATCTTGTTTCTCATGGTCTGAGAGTCCTTTAGGTGCCTTTTGGCAAACTCCAAGTGTGCTGTTATGTGCCTTTTACGGAGTGGCTTCCGTTTGGCTCAACTCTACCATAAAGGCCTGATTGGTGGAGTGCTACAGAGATGGTTGTCCTTCTGGAAGGTTCTCCCATCTCCACAGAGGAACTCTACAGCTCTGTCAGAGTGACCATTGGGTTCTTGGTCACTTCCCTGACCAAGTCCCTTCTCCCCTGATTGCTCAGTTTGGCTGGGCGGCCAGCTCTAGGAAGAGTCTTGGTGGTTCCATACTTCTTCCATTTAAGAACGATGGAGGCCACTGTGTTCTTGTGGACCTTCAATGCTGCAGAAATATTTTGAAACCCTTCTCCAGATCTGTGCCTTGACACAGAGCGCTACAGACAATTCCTTCGACCTGATGGCTTGGTTTTTGTTCTGACATGCACTGTCATCTGTTGGCCCTTATATAGAAATGTGTCCACAGGTGGACTCCAATCAAGTTGTAGAAACATCTGAAGAATGATCAATGGAAACAGGATGCACCTGAGCTCAATCTGTGTCTCATAACAAAAGGTCTGAATACTTATGTAAATAAGATATTTCTGTTAAAGTTTTTTATACATTTGCAAAAATGTTCACTTTGTCATTATGGGGTTTTGTGTGTAGATTGCTGAGGATTTTTTTTATTTAATCATTTTTCGAATAAGGCTGTAACGTAACGTAATGTGGAAAAAGTCAAGGACTCTGAATCATTTCCAAAGGCATGGTCACATTTAATTTGCTCTGTTAAACCTACCCTTTGGAAGGACTTCGATAGTAACAGTGAATCTGTTTAGTTTTTTCGTGGAGATTGCTCAGCAGTCATTCTCACGATAGCACATTGGTACTAGTCAGTGACAAATATCATAGCAGGGCTTGGTTGAAACCCTGGATTGAAGTCCAAAGGGTGGCTGTAGATAGAGGAGGTGCTGCCCAGACCATTGTTTTTTTTGTTCTAATAGTGGATATATGGAAGATCGAGACATTGTTTTAAAGGAACAAATTCAACAGTTTTCAACACAAGTTTTGTCTATGTTGAAATTTGTTTACCATGATGAATGACATAATCCTTTGGTTGAAACTCCACCCTGAAAACAACATCTTATGTTGATGATTTGTATTTTCTACGTAGATTCCACAAATTACGTTGAAACGTCATTGATTCAACCAGTTTGTGGCCAGTGGGTTCCTCTGAGATGGGTGGAGAGAAGAAGTGTGTGTGTGTGTGTGTGTGTGTGTGTGTGTGTGTGTGTGTGTGTGTGTGTGTGTGTGTGTGTGTGTGTGTGTGTGTGTGTGTGTGTGTGTGTGTGTGTGTGTGTGTGTGTGTGTGTGTGTGGAGAAGAAACATTGTCTTGGAGGCACAGTCATTGAAACATTTTTTTGAGCACAGAATTTCCTTCACAGAATTCATAGTAGGTCACCATGGCTTCCCCTATGTGGGCTAGGTAAGCAAAAAGGCCAGAGGAGGTGTGGTATTGTGGTATATGGCCAATATACCACGGCTAAGGGCTGTTCTTATGCACTACGCAATGCGGAGACATTGCTAGGAGACAGCCCTTAGCTGTGGTATATTGGCCATATATCACAAACCCCTGAGGTGATTTATTGCTATTATAAACTGGTTACCAACGTAATTAGAGCAGTAAAAATAAATGTTTTGTCATACCCATGGTATACGGCTTTTAGCCAATCAGCATTCAGGGCTGGAACTACACAGTTTATAATCTTCAATAAATGCTGGCCAACCAAGATTAAACACAGTCTGAGAATCACGGCCTGTATTCATAAAACATCTCAGAGTAGGAGTGCAGATCAGCACTCTTGCCTCAAGACGCTTTTTGAATACTAAGCCTGGATCCCAATTCAAACACAACCCACTGGGCTCACACTGGTCCAATCAATGTTGTTTTCACATCAGTTCAATGAAATTAAGTTGAACCAACGTGGAATAGACGTTGAATTGACGTCTGTGCCCAGTGGGAAGAGACCTTACACCGGTGTAAAATATCCTTACATTTCTTAGCTCCACAAAACACAACTTAATCGGACTAATTCAATTGACAATAGTCTCCTAGTCTCATATAGATGCACAATGTTACATCAATCACTGATGCCTGTGTATGTACATGTTTTTCCACAAGGCAGTACAACACAAATTTTTGTCTACCTGAGTGACCTACAAACAGGCTGGCAGCTTCATTTATCTCAGCTGTGTACTGTTAAGGTGTTGGGTTATGCCCACTGTTTAAATCCCGGAGCCGGGTTGACACTGAGTGGGTGGGTGAAGACAGTGAGCTTACGATGAAAAGAGAGAGACAGCAAAGAGAGAGAGGGAGGGAGGCAAGAAGAGTGCGATAGAAGAGGAAGAGAAGAGAGAGAAGATGGAATGAGAGAAAGAGGAAGAGAGAGTGGAGGAACAAAAAGAGAGAGTGAGAGGGAGGAGAGTAGATGACTTCACTACATGCAGACTCATTAGATATACAGGGTCTCTCTCTGCTGTACTCTGAATGTGTGGCAGTGGGAGGTTTGACATAAGTGGCGCTTTCAACTCAGGGACTGGTAACAGATGGCGTTGAGAAATTAGGCTCATCTACGCAGCCAGCCAGGCAGCAGCCCTGTTTCTGTTGCTCTCTCCCAGGAGCATCTCTCTCGCTCTCTCCTCACATTCTCCTCCTCTCTACCTCCCTGCACTCTTCTCTCTCATCCTCTCTACCTTCCTCTCTCTCTCTCCCTACCTCCCTGAATCCCTCTCTCTCTCTACCTACAGCATTCCCTTTCTCTCGCTCTCTACCTCCCTGCATCCTACTCTCTCTCTCCACCTCCCTGCATCATACTCTCTCTCTCCACCTCCCTGCATCCTACTCTCTCTTCCTCTCTATCTCCATCTATTTCTCTACTTACCTGTATCCCTCTGTCTCTCACTCTCCCTACATCTCTACCTACCTGCATCCCTTTCTCTGGTGCTGCATATTAAACAGCCCTCTGTTTAGAGGGTGGTTGTTGCAGGAATCAAGGCTGGGAAATGGTCTCTGTCACCTGGGCCTCTTGTCTGCCTCACTGGACCCCAGCACCAGATGGCGGGGCCATTCCAAAGGCCTCCAGGGGCCAACAGAACAGAGGCAATATAAAGAGAGAAGGTTTTCTCTTTTCCAGAGGTCTTCATTCTCTCACTATGTGAGACTTTAGACAATGTTGGAGAAAAGGCATCTGTGAAATGTACTTATTTTATCTGTGGCTTAGGTGCTGGTGTGTTCAAATAAAGCTGTTATCCTTCCATTGTGTATTTATTAGACACATGTTTGTTTGATGCAAACAAATGATTACCTGAATTTACAATTCATAAAAGTCACTCTTGTCAGAACAGTGCACATGTTTTGGGCTTTAGCTAAGTGACAACTGTAGTGTTTGATAGTGTAGTAGGGGTGGATTTGTATCAGTTGTGGGATCATCACTAATCATCCTGCAGTCCTGCGGCAGCCTATCAGTCCCACACATACTCTGCATCCCAAATGGCACCCTATTCCCTACATAGTGCACTACTTATGACCAGAGCACTATGGGCTTTGGTCAAAGCATTGCACTTTATAGGTAACATGGGCCATTTTGGGATGCAGACATACTCGTCAGTATAGTACAGCTGGCAGTTGCTAGGAGCTGATATGTAAACTGATCCCTTCTTCTGTGGCTCCAGAGGTGATTTGCTATTGAGGGCAAGCTGAGTTTGGTGTGAATCCTAATCATCCCTGCCACACCTCAGGCCTATTGTCCTCCGCAGCCGCCGCCAGGGCCGCTGTGTCTTTCTCTTTCTCTCTCTCGCTCTCTCTGCGGGGAGCGGAGCTACGTCAGCTAGCTCCAGCCAACAGCTACAGCGCTATTGTGGAATATCTGTTCACTGTCTGACAACAGTAGAGCTGTGTTGTGTTATGTTACGTTCTTTCAAGACAACAGTAGAGCTGTGTTGTGTTGTTTTTATTATACTTTCAGAGGTTCAGGAGGATGTGCTTTCAAAGGGATGGGGTGAGAAGAGAGTGGAAAGTGAGAGGGGGAGGTAGTGGGGATAGGTCTGGGAGAGAGGGGGAGGTAGTGGGGATAGTGTTGGGAGAGAGGGGGAGAAGGAGGAGGAGAAGAAGGGGGAATAAGAAATGGGACGGCAAGAGAAGGGAGAGAAACAGTGTGTTAGGTAGAAGAGAGAAGGGAAGAAGGGAGATAAACAGTGTGTTAGGTAGAAGAGAAGGGAAGAAGGGAGAGAAACTGTGTGTTAGGTAGAAGAGAAGGGAAGAAGGGAGAGAAACTGTGTGTTAGGTAGAAGAGAGAAGGTAAGAAGGGAGAGAAACAGTGTGTTAGGTAGAAGAGAAGGGAAGAAGGGAGAGAAACAGTGTGTTAGGTAGAAGAGAGAAGGGAAGAAGGGAGAGAAGCTGTGTGTTAGGTAGAAGAGAGAAGGAAAGAAGGGAGAGAAACTGTGTGTTAGGTAGAAGAGAAGGGAAGATAGAGGTTAGAGGAGAAAGAGCAAAATGTGGTAAGGGAGAAAGGAAGGGAGGAAGGGACTGTATTAGGTAGAGAGAGGTAAGTGAGGAGAAGGGGACAGCAAGGTAAGATAGAAAGGGACTATTAGGTAGAGAGAGGTAGGGGAGGAGAAGAAGGGGCAGTGAGGTAAGGGAGGAATGGACTGTATTAGGTAGAGAGAGGTAGGGGAGGAGAAGAAGGGGCAGTGAGGTAAGGGAGGAATGGACTATTAGGTAGAGAGAGGTAGGAGAGGAGAAGAAGGGGACAGTGAGGTAAGGGAGGAATGGACTGTATTAGGTAGAGAGAGGTAGGAGAGCAGAAGAAGGGGACAGTGAGGTAAGAGAGGAATGGACTGTATTAGGTAGAGAGAGGTAGGAGAGGAGAAGAAGGGGACAGTGAGGTAAGAGAGGAAGGGAGGGATCAGTAATGAGGGGGCAGCAGATGTGAGTGACAGTATGATGGAGAGCTTTCTGTGATGGCCATGCAGTACCCTCCTCTCCAGACTGGGAGGTGTGTGTGGGAGGTCACCAGGGAACTGTGTGTGTGTGTGTGTGTGTGAGTGTGCATGTGCAAGTGTATGATAGGCTTAGAGGCCTTACATGCACCTTCCTGATGTATTTTAAAAATGCTCACTGCTCCCCGATATTAGGAGCCCCGGTGCACCCCCTAAGTCTTCCCCCTCCTTCTGTCTCTCTGGGGACTCCCATATCCTGTTCCTTCTCTCGAAGTTCCTGTTATTGCAGTTACCTGGCTGTGTGGGATCCAGGCAGGCAGGCGGAGAATGTGACCCTCCAGATGTGGGGAAAGCAAAAAGTTAAAAACCTGCCCTGGAGTGTATGTGTAGGGGGATGGGGGGTGGGTTAGTGTGTGTGTGTGTGTGTGTGTGTAGTGGTGGCTTCCTTTTAATGATTAATTCAAGCTGGTTGTGGAGACATGGTTTGGGTCCCAAATGGAACCATATTCCTTATATAGTGCACCTCGTTTGACCAGGGCCCATACGGCTGTCAATAAAAGTAGTGCATTATACTGTATAGCGAATAGGCTGCCATTTGGGACACTGGCAAGTAACCCTCCCTCCAGCAGAAAGTAGCTGAGTGTTATTTAGAACCCAGCAACACAATTAGTGAAACAGCATTCTATTGTATTTTATGAATAATAATACTTTTATAATGAATCACTTGAGACTGCAGAGAGCAACACACAGCATTAATTATAAACAAAAAGCACACAATAATAATTAAACAATATCAATTATTAATGTTATTGAATATTAATTGTTGATTGTAACAGTTGGTAAGCAACTAGCTGTAGCTACAGTATATGGTGTTAGACTAGATACTAAAGATATCACTGCTTATCATCAATGAACAATTACAATGAACAATTACAAAATGGGCTTTCAATTGACTCTGCTTTATTTAGGAACACATACATGCAGATATGAGCGTTGTTATTACATCTTTACACACACACACATACACACACACACACACACACACACCGGCATCTCTCTCCACCACTCATTGGTATTCCTGTTCATATTACCCCCTTCAATCACTGGCGGGAAAACTGAAATTAATGGTAACCGTGTGAGCAATCTCTCAGTGTGTGTTCCAAATGGCACCCTTCTCCCTACATAGTGTACTGCTTATGACCAGAGCCCATAGTCAAAGGTAGTGCACTATGTAGGGAATAGGATGCCATTTTGAACACAACCCTCTCAGTGATTCATTAAACAAGGAATGACATGAATAAAAAGGTAGATCGGCTCATATTGCCTCTCATAGCATTCTGCTCCTGTCTCAGGAGGGATAGATAATTCATTCTGTTGTCAGGGGCAGCAGGCAATGCACATGTCTACACATACATAGTTATGTCAGACCTGGCTTCAAATACTATTCGAAATCTTTCAAATCCTTGGACCGTTTGCTCTAGCCTGCCTGAAGTGTCTGATGGGGTTGGTTTAATGTTTTGGAACTATGCGATTGGTCCATTAAGCCAGGTTAACTCAATAACACCCAGATTAAGTATTTGAAATAGTTTCATATAGAATTTGAATCCAAGTTTGCTGCATAGTGCTATGCAGAACGGCTGAGTCTAACAGCGTTAGGTTACAATATGATGGAGGTAACCTATTGCATAGTGCTATGCAGAACGGCTGAGTCTAACAGCGTTAGGTTACAATATGATGGAGGTAACCTATTGCATAGTGCTATGCAGAACGGCTGAGTCCAACAGCGTTAGGTTACAATATGATGGAGGTAACCTATTGCATAGTGCTATGCAGAACGGCTGAGTCCAACAGCGTTAGGTTACAATATGATGGAGGTAACCTATTGCATAGTGCTATGCAGAACGGCTGAGTCCAACAGCGTTAGGTTACAATATGATGGAGGTAACCTATTGCATAGTGCTATGCAGAACGGCTGAGTCCAACAGCGTTAGGTTACAATATGATGGAGGTAACCTATTGATTTGTTGGTCTAATGTTGTTTTGCCTCAATGCCTTTATATGATCCCAAGTGAGTATATAGTAATGGGACGACATTCTGGCCATGGCCGTTTGAGTGATCATCTCATCAGTGATGCATTATGGGTAAGGGGGTAATACATAGGTGGAGGGGGCAGGTAAAAAAATGTGGGTGGTCATGTGACCTCACCACAATCTCTTGTAATGACATCAGAGACCCCTGGTGGGAGTTCATATTTCATGTATTTGTATTTCTATTATTAACACTTAAAAACAAACCAAATCCCTGTTTGTTCAGTGTGTCATTGATAGAGATGGTCACAGTAGATTTAGGTCAAGCTCCAGTTGTTAGTATTGAGT